>NC_137024.1:52319151-52759151 GCF_032717465.1 Coenobita brevimanus | reverse complement strand
GTCGGTCATGAAGTCAGGTGCATATGAAGCATCGCCGTACAGCTGGAGTAATTAGTCTGTTCGTGAGCGCACTGTTTTGCATAATCTTAGTGGTCTAAGGCACCGAAATTCTGTCATGATCTCAGCACAGTGGAGAGAGGATGTTACCAAACTGAATTCTGCAGAAAATATTGTAAGGTAGGGTAACATTCTATAATATCACATAAATAATAGCCGTATCTGGTTTTTGCAGCCATTACTGGCGTCACATCTGCATAGTTGCACGAGATTTTATAAAGGGCACCGGCATGTAGACATCCTGAGAGAGAATGTGTCGATAGTGCTCGAGTCCAGTAGGATAGGTATGTTAATAAACATGACCGCTTTCCTTTTTCTGTGTGAAGAGGAATAGTTCTTTTTTTCCCAAGTGGTATGACTTTAATTATTTGATTCTAGCTTGGTGCAAATACAGCCCAAGCGATGATATAAAAAAGGCATTAAAAAAAAAAAAGAGTAATACCCTCACGGTAGTCATGAATGAGACAGTCTTAACGAGTTTTAGTGTAGGTGATACAAAATTAGCGCTCAAACAGTGATATATGAGGGTATGAAACATAATCTGTTAAGCTGAAAGACGACAGTATCTCGAGTAGTTTCGCGCTTATGCTTTGACATGGATGCATTAAAAAAGTACTTGAGACGGTTATAAGTCTGTACTGTATTTACCAAAGCACACAAATAACACCAGCATCACACATCAAACTTTTTTTCACACGAGCAGCTTTTCCAGCAATTTGATTTTAGCTGCTACTTTTGAGGAGTTGCCGGCTACCTTTCCTGGCTACTTCAACTGCGAAGGACCTTGTGACAGTGTTATTAAAAATTTGCCAAGAGACTGTCGCCAAGATAAAATTACCAGGGAAAAGTTGCCAGAAAACCCGCTTAATTGACGCCACCCTTAGGTTACGTAACACTGCATTCCGGCGTCGCAGAACACTAGGAGACTGGATAAGAATGGGTGGGAGGGAATAACAGGAAACAGTTTAAGCTCTTCATTCCTCTGACGTCTAGGGCTATACAGAGCCCATCTTCAGAAACAGTTTACCGGTAAGCTACCTTTCTCACCCATTCGTGACCACTTATCAAAATGAAACAGTTACATTACAAAAGTATAGACTAAGACATATTACACACACATTTGCAGACTTCCAGCCAAACAGAGCATTACAGGTAGATGATAGTGCATTTACTTATAACTCGTTCAATTCGATGGCATTATTCGTCTTAATGTCTCCAGATGATTTTATTTACTCAAGGATAGACTTTACCTGTTGTAGGGATTAGGTACAGCCTTCGTTAGCTTCATTAACAAGCGGTCTTTCTTAAGCTGAACAAAATAATGTGGTGGCAATAATAAAATACATAAGACATCGTAGCATCTGTGTACTGTAGCGACCGGCTTGCATACGCCTAACATGGACGGGGCATCTTTGATATATACATCCAAGCTTACTGGCAGGTGTGATTGGGATGAGAGGCTTAGGATTACAGTACAGCTGATTACTGTAGGTATTACAGGTGTAGTTTATGTGCAGGTGTGATGGGGTAACAGTACAACGTAGGAGCACATTACAGCAAAATACTACAGACATAACAGGTGTGGTGAGAGTGCAGTACAAGACCACATTACAACAGAGTACAATTGGTAGGACAGGTGTATCTTACGTGCAGGTGTGGTGGGGGAGAGAGCAACAGGTGGGAAGCACACCCTTGCTCTACAGGTGCTGCTGAGAGAGTGACCTGCCCTCCCACACTCATTCTCTCTCTCTCTCTCTCTCTCTCTCTCTCTCTCTCTCTCTCTCTCTCTCACACACACACACACACACACACACACACACACACACACACACACACACACAAACACCTTTCACCCTCCCTCCTTCACATACCCCTCTCACCCTCCCTCCTTCACGCACCCCTCTCACCCTCCGTCCCTCACACACCCCTCTCACCCTTCCTCCCTCACACACCCCTCTCACCCTCCCTCCCTCACACATCCCTCTCATCCACCCTCCCTCACACAGCCCTCTCACCCTCCCTCCCTCACACACTCATTCCTCAGACACCCCTCTCACCCTCCGTCCCTCACACACCTCTCTCACCCTCCCTCCTTCACATACCTCTCTCATCCTCCATCCTTCACACAGCCCTCTCACCCTCCCTCCCTCACATACTCATCCCTCACATACCCTTCTCATCCTCCCGCCCTTACACACCCGTCTCTCACACACCCCTCTCACCTTCCGTACTTCACACACTCCTCTCACCCTCTCTTCTTCACACACCCCTCTCACCCTCCTTCCCTTACACACCCATCCCTCACACACCCCTCTCACCCTCCCTCCCTTACACACCCATCCTTTACACACCCCTCTCACCCTCCCTTCCATACACACTCATCCCTCACACACCCCTCTCACCCCCCCTCCTTCACACATCCCACTCCTCCACACAATACTCTCCTTAAGAAATGTGTAGTCCATTGTTTGAGCGGCAGTGTGTTCATGTAGCTCAGTAATTGACTTAGAGAAGGCAAACAAAGTCTCTTAATTAAATTTCATGTGAACTGAGGGTACCATGTTATGATTTTATGGTTATACACACACACACACACACACACACACACACACACACACACACACACACACACACACACACGTCTTCACTGCTCCTTTCTCCTTCACACCCTCACTATCCCTTCCTCTCACCCTCATCCACTACTCTGTCTGTCTGTCTGTCTGTCTCTCTCTCTCTCTCTCTCTCTCTCTCTCTCTCTCTCTCTCTCTCTCTCTCTCTCTCTCTCTCTCTCTCTCTCTCTCTCTCTCTCTCTCCTGTCTGTCTGATGCAGTTCGTCTATAAACGGTGTTAACAAAATGTATCACTTTCTGACATCTGTATTGTCTTTTCACTTCAAAGGAACAAGAGTATTAGTTAAAAGATTACAAATATTCCCTGTCTATACTTGGCCCCACGAGGAAGACGATTCTGGTGTCGGGCGACTCATAACATAAAGCACTTCTGACGGACTACAAAGCAGACCTTGTTCTAAGCATGGCCAAGCGACGTTTGGCTATAATCCTAAGCAGAGTAGTACCAGTGACTTTTCGTCTCATCAGCTCCTCTGCTCTCGCTGACTCCGCTCAATCTCTTCATTTTTGGAGTGGTGCATCACATTAGACATTCATTCATTCATTGCCAGACGCCATTAAGGCGGGCATACAGTAACCGTATATCAATATACCCCTTTCCTGTGCATTTGTCCTATTTGAGTTAACAGGTATTAAGACCATCACCATCAAACGCAATTTGTTCAGGCACCTTGAAATTAATGGATCTTGATTTTGGCTACTTTATTCTTCAACTTTGGAGAGAATAACTTTAATGATGATAATATGTAAATATAATGTGTTACCTATGTTCCCAGCATCACGGTCATATTTCTCGGCAGACGTTATGAGCGTGGTATAAGTATCATGAGTTTAAATTCGGTGACGTCCATTCTAGTTTATTCGTTCCACCTCCAGACAGATTTATTAAACATCGGAATAATATCTAAACAGTGAAAGGGCTGATGGAGATTATGTTATTTATTTAATCGTCTTTAATTTGAAAAGTCTCCCATAAACCGAATGAAATCGTCTGGAAATAGCAAGAATAAAATATACACATGCTTTGGGAGTGAGAAATTTACACACAGAAGAGCAGAGAGAGAGAGAGAGAGAAGTGTATTCCTTGCGGTCACCTTCCTACCTCCTTGGTTCCGTTATTGACGTTTTACTATCAAGGTTACGGTGCAAGAGGCAGTGGTGAAGTATCGTTACAAAACTGTTGTGTTCCAGTGGATGGGAGGGGTAGCGAGTGGGAGGGGTGAGGCAGAAGGAGGGCGAAAGATGGTGGGAATGGGAAGGGAGAGGCAGAGGCAGAGATAAAAGGGGGCGGGGAGTGGAATGAGAAGATAAGAACATAAGAAGAGAGGATAACTGCAGTAGGCCGATTGGCCCATGCTAGGCAGCTCCCAGAAGAGTAACTGAACTTCTAGAATGACAAGGATAGCAAACAAGAAGGCTCTCCCCCGCCCTCCAAACCCTCCAGCCGAAACCGACAGGAATAAGTCAGAAGGAACACAACGCAGTAAAGAAAAACTGGCGTGGACATTTTATTGGAAAGTGTGAAAGGACAAAAAGAGACTATCATAGCGTAACCTGAAAAGGAAAAAGAATGAATTTGTACTGGTTGAGATTTTTTTTTTTAATACCCACCTCTTATATGTCATATGCTTATCTAGCCTATGCTTGAAACTCTCAATGGAAGAGGCAGCAACTACATCACTGGGCAGCTTATTCCATTCGTGTACTACTTTACTGCCAAACCAATTCCTACTTATTTCCTTACTAAGAAGGAATTTATCTAGTTTGAAACCATTACTTCTAGTTCTATCTATAGGCCTATGCTCACATCAAGTACCTTGCTAAGAGAAGGGAAGGGAGGGAATGGTAGGGAAGAGGCAGAAGGAGAGAGTGAGCAGGAGGGAAGAGAACGATTGGGGAGAGGTGGGGGGAGAAAGAGAGTGGGAAGGGAGAGGCAGAGAGAGTGTGGGAGGAGGAGGCGAGAGTGAGGAAAGAAGGCAAAGAGAGAAAGAAAGGGCAAATTGATGGGGAGAGAGAGAGAGAGAGAGAGAGAGAGAGACTAGAGAGGCGATGGCTTGGAGTAGGGAGGAGAGATTCACTGAGGTGGAATACAGAATGAGCTTAAGTGAGGTCATTAGAGACAGACAGACAGACAGACAGAGACAGAGAGAGAGAGAGTCATAGGAAGCAACAATTAAGGAAGAAGAGAATGAAATTAATGGAGGATGAAAAATGAAAGATCAAGATGAGTCAGAGAAGGGGGAAAGAAAGGGGGAAGGGATAAGGTAGATGACGACAGAAAAGGAAGAGGCGGAAAAAACGGAAAGGAGAAGGTCAGATAGAGCAAGAGAAGGTGAGAGGGATGAGCACACAGGAAGAGAAAAGAGGACACAGGAAAGAGAGAGGGAAAGAGGGAGAGAATGGAAGCGAGATCAGATCGAGGAGTAGAAAAATGGGAAAAGGAAAGGGGAGAAGGAAAAATACACACACACACACACACACACACACACACACACACACACACACACACACACACACACATAATACTTACGGAACACCTCACCTAGGCGACCTTCTCTTGCAGCTAAGTCTGTCTCAGGTGTTTTGTAAGAGGAGTGGGGTGAAGAGTAGGAACAGAAGGGAATGGGGAGATGGTGAGAAGACTGGGTAGCAAGATATATAAAATTCATGGGTGTTACACAGATGGAGACGTATGGCTAAAGTGTATGGTGACGAGAAAGTGAGATTTATGATGATGGTGAGAAAGTAAGATTTGAAGTGATAAAGAAGAGGAGGAAAGTCATAAATGGTAAAATTTGAAGATACAAACAAGAGACATGTAGTACAGAAGCACATGATAATATTAAGGTCTGTAAACTATATATATATATATATATATATATATATATATATATATATATATATATATATATATATATATATATATATATCCACACTGCACAAATATGCACACGCATGCACACATACAGATGCAGTGCATAAACATGCACACACATGACACATATACATACACATACATACGAGTACATACACATACACATGTTTTTTCAGAACATCTGTCAATTAGCAGTGCAGGAAGATACGACTGAAATGTTTAAGGGATTTTTTTTAACGGAATGTAACAATGTATCACTGTAAATGAGGATTCTAAGCACCGTGGGGAATTAGCTTATGCTCGATGTGTAACCTAAGAGTATTTTGACAATTTATTTGCACTAGCAGTGCTAAAGAGTAAGATAGACAGCGCCTAACACAAATCATGATGCAATTCTTATGAGTGTATATCAAGAGTTCTTCGGACCGTTTCCAGACACATGATAGTCTTTTCACTTTAATTTAGCCTAAAATTGTCATCTTTCCATCTTCAAAGCTGAGCTGTAACAGTAGATTAACGTTTGATTATGATGCTAGTCGAAAATAACTGGTATGGAAAGGATGAAAAGCAATGGTCTTATCTTTTGCCAGCGAACTGCGTGAAATAAGCTGCAGAAGGCGAAAATCTTGGCCGATAGGTTGAACGAACTACGGTGCGATATAACGAATGCCTCTTAATGCATGTTAACTGAGAGATACTTATCGAATTGGTTTTTGAACAGATTTGTGATGCTGCATTCAACAACAGATTTTAGAAGGTTATTCAGTTTCTATTATATATATTGTTAGAGGAGTAGTATTTAATGGTGTAGAGAATATCTCTTTGTAGTCTGAACGGATGGGGATGTCCGGTGTAGTTTTTTTTTTTTTCTTCCTGCGATAACAGATGGTCATGTAAAGTCTGGTTTTGAAAATACGCATGATGGAGTTCCCGATTATATTTTTCGAATGCCTGCTCCTTTTGTCCAGCACAATTGTGAGAAGAATTAGTGATTCGAATGTAAAACAGAAGATAACAGCAAGTGAAAAGTAATAACTAGGGTGGGTGAAATATACGAGAATACCATATATATATATATATATATATATATATATATATATATATATATATATATATATATATATATATATATATATATATATATATATATATATATATATATATATATATATATATATATATATATATATATATATATATATAAGCAAAGAGAGAGAAGATAAAAAATTCCCTAGGATATCTTCCTATCAGGATCGGGTATGAGGGTCGGGGTAGGGGGAGGGAGGTACAGTCGCGTTCATGAGTCCCGATACACATGTAGTCGTGTTGTCTACTGCTGTGTCCATCGTTGATAGGATGTTGAACTATTTCACTTGCTAACTGGCCAAATTATTTTCAGTGTATCAGGCAGTAAGAGCAAAAGTTCCGTATTCCAAAAGCTGTGAGCACTAGACAACACGCCCACATGTGTATCGGGAATCATGAACGCGACTGTACTTATGATCTGGCAGTCAATTCATTTCTCCCTCCCCAAAAGACACACACACACACACACACACACACACACACACACACACACACACACACACACACACACACACACATTCAGTTTAGGAACGAGGACATTATCAATAATTCTCCACCACATTATTTCTTTCATAGCCTACGGCAATATAACCCCCCCTCTCCCCAACCCCCTTTACTGTAGTATGGTGGCTGCAGCCAAAGATGTAGCCTAACGGGTTACGTGGCATAGATCCTTTCGTCTCCCAGTGCAAATCCCTTTGTGGAAAGCCCTTATCAGCTACTCTCTTTTTGTTGTTGTTGTTGTTGTTGTTGTTGTTGTGGAAAAGGATATTTTATGAATGTCCGTCCAACTTTCTCAATTTATGATATTTTAGAATCTTGTAATATACTACTTCATAATACATTTTTAATGTGGCTTGGGATAATGATGGAATTCCAGAAGAGTGGAAAAACGGAGTGATTATAAAAATACCAAAAAAGGGAGACTTATTTGTGTGTGGCAATTGGAGGGGGATAACTTTGACACCTGTAGTTGCAAAAGTCTTTTCCAAAATCTTGTTGAACAGAATGGAGCCAGTAATTGATAGAATTTTAAGAGAAGAACAAGTGGAATTTAGAAAGGGTCGAGGTTGTAATGATCAGATTTTTATTGTAAGGCATCTAATGCAACAAGCTAATGAGATGAAATTGTCACTTAGTATGTGTTTTGTGGATTTTGAAAAGGCGTTTGATAGTGTTTCACGTGGAGCTATGTTGAAAATTATGAGATTCTATGGCATACCAGAAAAGTTTGTAAATATTATTAGAAGCCTGCATGAGGGTACTTTCTGTAAGGTAATGGTGGGTGGTTCCCTGAGTGATCCATTTGAACTTAAGTCAGGAGTGATTCAAGGAGGAGTTCTTTCGTCATTGCTGTTTGTTTTGGTTATGGATTATGTTATGAGAAAGGCTGTAAGGCGAACAGGTGTAGGAATTAACTGGAAAGAAAATAAGAAGCTGATGGATTTGCCCTGTGCTGATGATATTGTATTGATTTGCGGAAGTATTTACGAGATGCAGAGGGTGCTTGATTGTCTGGTGGAGGAAGGAGAAAAAGTGGGATTGGTAATAAATTGTGGAAGGACTGAAATTATTAATATGAACGTGGAGAACAAAATCGATTGTGTAATTGGGAATAATGTGGTGAAGAATGTAGAAAATTTTAAATATCTGGGAACGATTGTAGCATCTAACGGATCATTAGACAATAAAACTGAGGAGAGGATTAGACTGGCTTGGCGAGCTGTTGGAATGTTAAAATCTGTTTGGAATAATAATATGCTTTCGGTATATACTAAAGTAAAAATTTACAAGTCCATGGTTAGACCAATTTTAATTTATGGGCAATAGTCATGGTACAGTACAATTGCAACAGATCAGAAAGCATTAGGATTTGAGAATAAAATACTGAGAAGGATTCTTGGGGTAAAGTGGCAACACAGAGTTACCGTACAAATGAAAGAGTATGGGATATTACGAGAGTGGAACCAGTTAATGGATATGTGAGACTGTCTCGCTGGAAGTGGCTGGGGCACATATATAGAAAAGAAGGCAGTTTAATACAGGATGTGCCAGAGTGGACTGCTAGAGGAAGAAGAGATAGAGGTAGGCCGAGGGAAACCTGGTTGAGGGCAATGGAAAGAGAAGCAGGAGAGGAGTGTTGGTGGGACCTGAAGGAGATGGCAAGAGATAAATATTGGTGGAGAGAGTTCATCGAGGCCCTATGCATCCCGTGGGGTGCCACAGGAAATGTTTGACTGGTTGATAATACATACTTATCGGCTTTGATACAGACAGGGCATACAGTTGCACATAAAAATGCGGTGCTTAAGCAGTAGAATAACACATTTCAGCGAGCAGACATTGTTTAACCGAGTCCGTAAGTCGGAAAAATTTGGCAGTTACGATTAAGATTGTTTTGTCTTCAAAATCCGTCATAATTTTGAGTAAGTTCTAGGGTGAAAATTAGTCACCACAAATATCTCTTGTGATGATAATACATAGTTTCTCATGAAAAATGTATATTTGGGTAATGAGAGGGTCTGTCATTTTTTTTTTCTTTTAGCTTAAGACTAGAACACGTGACTCATGAATATCGTGAATCAGTTCGAGGGGCCATTCTTTCAGTGGCACAGTTGTTAGTGTTATATGGGTAGTATTGGGTACTCGAACTGTTTTGGGAAGTGAGCGCTCAGTTTAGACTTTTATGACGATGATGGTGTTGTTACTGGTATACATACGAGTATTTGACTGGGGTATGAGGGTAGGGCCAGACACAGCAGCGAGCCCATCCCAGTCACACACAGCAGCGAGTCCATCCCAGTCACACACAGCAGCGAGCCCATCCCAGTCACACACAGCAGCGAGTCTATCCCAGTCACACACAGAGCAGCGAGTCCATCCCAGTCACACACAGCAGCGAGCCCATCCCAGTCACACACAGCAGCGAGTCCGTCCCAGTCACACACAGCAGCGAGTCCGTCCCAGTCACATACAGAGCAGCGAGTCCGTCCCAGTCACACACATCAGCGAGTCCGTCCCAGTCACGCACAGCAGCGAGGCCGTCCCAGTCACACACAGCAGCGAGTCCGTCCCAGTCACATACAGAGCAGCGAGTCAGTCCCAGTCACACACATCAGCGAGTCCGTCCCAGTCAGACACAGCAGCGAGTCAGTCCCAGTCAGACACAGCAGCGAGTCCGTCCCAGTCACACACACAGCAGCGAGTCCATCCCAGTCGTACACATCAGCGAGTCCGTCCCAGTCAGACACAGCAGTGAGTCCATCCCAGTCACACACACAGCAGTGAGTCCATCCCAGTCACACACAGCAGCGAGTCCATCCCAGTCACACACAGCAGCGAGTCCATCCCAGTCACACACAGCAGTGAGTCCATCTCAGTTACACACACACAGCAGCGAGTCCATCCCAGTCACACACAGCAGCGAGTCCATCCCAGTCTTACACATCAGCGAGTCCGTCCCAGTCAGACACATTAGCGAGTCCGTCGCAGTCAGACACAGCAGTGAGTCCCAAAATTGATGTTAGAGGATTAGTCTCACCTGTCAGTTGTCTGTTGTGCGGGAACATGGGCAGCCAAGGGAAATGAGGGGGCGAGTTCCTCGCCCCCCACCCCGTTTCCATCAGAATTAAGCTGAGCTGTAAGGTAGTCATTTAGTCATTTGCATTTACATATTTTACTTATTCATTCAGGTATTAATGATGGTTCCCTTAGGTTGCTTTGTTTGCTATTTAAAACTACATACATTATTTGTTAATCTGCTTTTATAATGCTTTCCAAGCAGCTGTATCTCAAGAATAATCTATCTGTCTATTTATCTATCTATCTATCTATCTACAGCCAGACGCCATAATTCCGTAAGGGGTTGTCGTTTGACTTCGAGGTAGTTGTACAATAACAGAAACTTCAGCCCTCCTCCCGTCCCCTCATAACAAAATCCTAGCTGCTCCCCCTGTCCGGGAGCCTTGCCTCAGGCCTTTTTTTGGCCTAAAACCAATGAGCGACTATAGCGCCCCTAACTATTTGGCCTGTATATCAGTGTGCTGAGACTTGGTTCATGAAAAAAGGTTAGAGAAACTATTTTGTTGTCCGACAGGTGAGCAAAACCACGTACTGTACTGTTATATACTTTCAGGGTAGGACCCCCGTCACTTTCGGTTTCATTTCCATCTTCCTATGACCCCCCTCGTCACTCCTCCCTCCACCTACCCTGTTTACAGCTGTGAGGGGAGATGATGAATTAAATGGAGTAAATGGAATGAACGTGCAATTCAGAAATCGGTAGCACCAGACTGATATGGAACAATAACTTTGTGTGCCATGGTTCGCAGAGAGAGAGAGAGAGGATAATAATGTTAGCGAAGAAAGTGCCATGATACTGAACTTTCCCATCTTACAGTGATTTCATATAAATCTTTCATAATCCTTTGCTGCACCAAGGAGCATTAGGCTACACTTGCTACACGGCAGCTCCCAAAAACCTACATAAGGATGACTCAGACGTTCCCTAGATAGTAACGTGAAGATGGCGTGAGTAGGTTACTTAAAAACAGCAACTGAGGCGCTCTACTTTATTATTATATGGCGACATGCGGCATCACTCCGGTCACGGGTCAGCTGCCACAACATACACACCAGTCTCCACACTGTGGTACACACCACCACCTCGAGTTGCCTTTTCAATGCAGCTAAAACCGCTGTAAGATAGTTTTAAGCGCTTCAGTATACTTGGTTTGAAATAGTGTATTTGATGTTATGGACTTGGTTATGAAATTGCGAAATGTGATGAATACTGTGTTCATCGTTACTGGTAAAGCTTGGCATCCATTAACTTGATGTCCTGGGACGTAAACACGCAGAGACGCGGCACTGTGGCTGTGTTCGCCCCCCCTGCCTCCCTTACCACCCTCACCACCCTACCATCCTCTCCTCCCCGCCTACCTTGCCACCCTCACCTGCCTGCTTCGCTCACTACCCTCTCCACTCCGCCCACCCTGCCACCGTCACCATCCTGCCGCCCTCATGCAATGCAATCATTTACTGTCACATCAGGAACGTAGAGGCCCAGGGTTAGGCTGTTTAGTCCAAAAACTTTGGGGGATCGATCAGTCACCTTCTCTGAGTGGCAGCTTGAAAAAAGAAAAATGTAAAGCTGTAATACTGGGGAGCCTTTGAAATTTACAGCAGACAAAATTTTCATGCCTTCAGCAGTTCGATAGGCTAATATCGTCGTTTCCTTGAGATTTCAGCTTGTTCTCTCACTTAACTTTGCCCAGATTTTAGTCCTTTTATAGTTTATTTGACCAGAGACAGAATACTGTACTATATCTCAATATCTTTTCCATAGCACCTCTTCGTGGCTAGCATCGTGCTGTAGTGTTAATATATTATTAAGATTCAGCACAACATTCAAAATTAATAGCAGCAATTATAGGCCAAGTTAAGGTGAGAAGAGCATAGTATCGCTATTTTACTGATATTTCAACCTGCTGGAAATAGAGGCAAGAAATAAACAGTGAGAGGAAGTCAGGCGGCGGGTGGGGGCGTGGCTCTCATCTACTACGTTGCTCTAGTTTCTATTAATAACAACTTCCGTGAGCTTTTGCCCCAGACTCCTGATTCATGTTCGGCGATGCCTGGGTCGGAATTCACAATCAAACTTAAGGTCAACTCTCAGTCGTTAGTGTGATTTGCTTTCGCAGGAAGGACGAGGAGCATGCAGAATCTTGCCGTGTCATGTTCCTTCTGAAATAAGTCATTGTAGCTTTTCACCTTAGCTTGACTCAGATTTTCGTCTTTTACAACTTATTTGACGTTGCCCAGTGATAGACAAATGCAACGCCACTGCTGTAAATCGTTTCCATAGCACTTACTCGTTATTAGCATCGGGTTATAGTATTATTCTTTGTTACAACTCACCATTCAAGATGAAGAGAGAGTAATTTTAGGTCAAGTCAGAGTAAAAAGAGTATAATGAAAAATGATCGTAGTATTATAGTACTTTTTTACAGCAAGGTCAAGGATATGGGAACTCATAATGTTTGTTGCTCTTGCCGGAAAAAAAACAAAAAAAAAAAAAAACAAGGTACTGAGAAATTATTGCTGGCTGTAGGGATATGGTAGTGCCTCTTCCTCAACTGTTTATTTTGCCAGTTTCACCTTGATATCCTTTTTGCATGTCAATGATTACAATAAAGTAGATGTGCAATTTCTTCCTGTACATTCAGAGAAAACATGAAAACTGCATACCCAGTCCTGGGATATGTATGCCGATTTCTTTGAAATCCACGTGCACACAATCCCCTGTTTCTGATCATTTTTGTTTGGGGGAGCGGGGTCAAGAATCATTGGGGGGTCACGCTCCCGAAATATCGCATTACGGATGAGAGTCCATTGTACAACATATACTGTAAGACATCAAAATCATATCTGGCCTTCTTTAGCTATTTTTGAGAATGTTAAATTTTGTGAGGGGGCTGGTTCCCCTTAAAGCCATAGGTGGAAAATTGTATATAATGGCAGACCTTTGGAGTAACCACACTAACTCATCTGGTAAGTTTTATTCAAATACTCCTCCTACTTCTGAGTTTTTATTTTTGGGAGGAAGCTGATCCCCCAAGAATCACGGGGGGTGGGGGATCACGCTCCTCAAGTATCGCATTAGAGATGAGAATCCATTGTACAACTTGTACATAGACATCAAAGCCATATCTGCCCTTCTTTCACTACTACTGATTTTTCTTTTCTTTTTTTTCTTTTTGTGTTGGGGGCTGACCTCCCTAAAACTAATAGTAGAAAACTTTATATAGTGGATGACCTTATCAAGGATCCAGATGAACCGACCTGAGAAGTTCCGGTGAACTTCATATGTTCACATTCCCCTACTTCAGATCGTTTTTATTTTGGGGAGGTCGGAATGGCCCCCCAAGAATCAGTAGAGAAGTCATTCTCCCCAAATATCGCATTACGGATGAGGGTCCATTGTATAACATGTACTAAGATATCAAAGCCATATCTGCCCTCCTTTCGTTATTTCAGAGAACTTTTTTTTATTTTGTGAGGGGGTTGCCCCCCCTCAGAAATCATGGTTGCAAAATAGTATATAGTGGAATACCTTCCCAGTAACAAGCCGAAATCACCTGAGAAGTTTCATTCAAATCCATCAAATACTCTAAGAGGAATTAAAGCACACACACACACACACACACACACACACACACACACACACACACACTTATCAGCTGCAGCTAATAAGTTTTTGTCAGGAAATTGTCACGATAATCGTCGATCAGATATCGTCTTCCTTTGAAGAAAAGAATAACAGAATTGTCCGTTATTAACGGATGTCTTTTGTATTGTAATATAATTCTGCATGTTTTTCTTGTTTCACACATCTCTAACATCAGGGCATTGCATTTTCTTTTATGAAGTTCATCCACGTCATGTCACATTTCGAGAGGCATACTATGTGGTGAAGTGGCCATTGAGTCACCGTCTGCGTACTTAAGAAATCTCTCTCTCTCTCTCTCTCTCTCTCTCTCTCTCTCTCTCTCTCTCGTGGTGGCACTGGTGATGTTGTAGTGGTGATGGTGGTGGTAAGGGATGACGGTGGTGGTAGTGATGATAGTGGTGGTAGTGGTTATGGTGATGATAGTGTGATGGTGGAAGTAATGGTGATGGTGGAGCTAGTGGTGTTGGTGGTGATTATGATGATGGTAGTGGTAGTGGTGATGATGGTAGTGTTTGATGGTGGTGGTCGCAGTGGTGATATGATGGTGGTTGAAGGGGTAATGGGGGTGACAGTGGTGCTGGTGCTGGTAGTGGTGATGATGGATGTGAAGGAAAGGAGAGGGAGGGAGGTCACACTTATGCTTTACCGCTTTACCCTGCCTTTTTGGGTCCTGCACAAGAAATAGACTTGATAGCCCGTTCCCTGACACTCAGTAGTCCTCCTTCGTGCCACGCACCTACCCGTCGCCAGTTCGACATCCAATGTATACATATATATAAATATATATATATATATATATATATATATATATATATATATATATATATATATATATATATATATATATATATGGCTGGTCTGTTGACAATATAATCTCTATCCTACCCTCTTGTGCAGTGCTCTGGGACAACCAACAGTTTAACGTGCCCGGTTTTAACATTTTCTTAAGTCCTGTGTTCTCTACCCCTTCTGACCGAGGACATCAAAAATTATTTACTTTGTTCTTGCTGTCTCCTCACCATTATATTCAGCTTAGGAGAGAATTTTCGAATTGGAACTGCTGGATTCAGGGACTCTCGAGAGTTGAAAATATCCCCTGATATTAGCAAGAATAACAAAAGACGCCATCGTAGTGAAGTGGTTAACAATGACTCGGTTATCGTGATGTCACCCTTACATGCAATGGACTCTGGAAATAAGGCTGTAGTTAAGATAGAGCAATAAAACTGAACTACCAAGAGAGTTTTACACAGTACAATACATGGCACCGTCAAGGAAATCGTGGCACTGCAAAAGAATGTGCAGATGAATCACGCTATGTATGGATCAGAAACAGAATGTAGGGGTAGTGTGCGGGAGGGATGATGTATAGAGACTCATAAGGTGTAGTGTTGATGGAATTTCACCAAACTCGGTAAGCCAGAGTAGTGGCATAGAGCTATGTCTCCACAGGATGGGCTTGTGTGGGATTACCCAACACCGACGGAAACCGACTTCCTCACGTCATACTGAATGTTATGTTATGAGAATGTAAATAGATTATTATCGTACTTAATTGTTATAGGCCACAATACTACTGCTGCTTGAAGCACGTCGCAGAAAATTAAAGCAGAATCAGATGAGATTTACAGAGTTATTGTTTTTTTTAATCTGTTGCAGTATCACGCTGGAATAGCTAAGGGATGAACATACACTGGATAACTAACAACCATCCTCGAGCAAAACACTGAAAAAAGAAGGATATATTTGAACAAACGAGTTAATGACTTAGGTTCCATTCAGAACAAAAAGGAGAAAAAATGGCGACTCAGAAAGTAACGATTGGATTCTTGAACATGTTTACGATCAAGTCCCTCTCGTGACCCAGAGTTTGATTTGCAGGGAGAAAAAGAAGGGGGAAATTTCTGCACTCATCTCTCTTTGCTTCTCCTAAGAAAAAAAAAAAAAAAAGATAACAGCTCATGACAATTTCCCTCTTGCAATTAAGATTCCTTGTTGCAGAAAGAATAAGAGACAAGGGGTAAATACGGTCATTTCGCCCGTCCTGGAAATAAAAATCTGAACAGTGTGTATCGTAATGGCTGGCTTACAAGAGGGAATTAAATTGTAAATCTGTCTGTGAATCGATCCAGATTCCTGTTTCATTGAATCCACTGTTTTAGCAACAGCTAATGGAGCAGAAATGCACCCCTTCAGTACGGCGGGGTCGTTTTCACTTTGTTCAAGCCCACTACACTATTTTATGCAACTTAGGAAAGATGTCTGTTCGTGAAAGAATCAGTTAAGACAATGTATAACCCGTACAGTTCGAAAAGTCTATCCTCAGCCAAATAGAATCGTCTAGAAATGAGATTAAAAAGAAAAAAAAAATACATTACCAGAGTCAAAGGGTTAATTGCCCGTGCTATTACATTTTACGAGCCTGACTGTTAAAACAATCGATGGTGAGGTCGTGCGAGGTGGTGGAGAGACTGAAGCAGAGGTGAAGGTGAACGGGAAAGGGGATGTTGTTGTGGCAGTAAAGTAGGCCATGACCTCAGCTGCGGTCTTGCTGCGCTGAGTCAGCCCTCTGTCCTCCCCTGCACTGCACCGCCATTACGTTGCGTGAAGTTAAGGTTCATTTATCCCTTTATTAATGACATAAAGCTGTTGGTCTTATTGTTTTTTGAGTATTGAGCACTAAGAGTTTAAACTCTCTCTCTCTCTCTCTTACACACACACACACACACACACACGACCCATCATTAATGTCAACCACTTCGTCAAGTTAGGAGCAAAGTCACCTGCAGTGGAAAAATCGTTGTGCAAATATAAATGAACTTTTTTTTTTCAGGTTAATATCAGACAATTTAGTTCAGTTGAGAGAAATTATGTGAGTCAGAGGATTAAAGACTGCTCTTACAAGTCTAGTCGCTGCTATGGATGCAATTGGATATTTTATTCAGGCAAATACCGAAGGGGTTTAATGAAGAGAAATCCTACCACGGCAGTTAAAGAGCTCACCATCATCATCATCATCATCATCATCATCATCATCATCATCATCATCATCACCACCACCACCACCACCACCACCACCACCACCACCACCCTGACCCATTTTGCTACTTAAAGATGGAGTGAGGAATCAGCAACTGGATAATATTGTCAGTTTGAGCGCATTGATATAGAAGTTGTCTTACGGGCATTTTCGGTATCAGGGCAAAGCTGTCGCGGTCACGTAAAAAATCTTGGTGGCAGGGGGCGTGAGTGAGAGGTAGTGGGTAACAGGTGTGGTGTAGTGTAGTGTGGTGTGATGTGGTATAGGTGTATATGAATGGCAGCGTAGTGTGGCCTAGCGTAGTGAAGTGTAATTTAGTGTAGCGTACGTCAGTGTGGTGTGGTTTGGTGTTCTGTGAAGTGGAATACAGGTGTTGTGTAGTGTAATGAGTGTAGTGTAGTGTTGTGTACAGTCATGTGGTGTGATGTACTGTGTGGCTTAGTGTATTTAGGTGAAGTGATGGTGTTGGTAGTTGTGGTTGACAGGCAGGTGTGGAACTAAGAGATATGGTACAGGTGTAAGCCAGACAGGGGGGGGATTTAGGAGGGAGTAAAAACAGGTGCGGGGAGGGAGATATGAGGTCGAGAGTGAGAAGAAAGTTATGAGAGGGATGTGTTAGGAGGAGCCTAAGCGTTGGAAGGCGACAGAGAGAGAGAGAGAGAGAGAGAGCGGTGAGGGATGTGGACAGAGAATGTAGGAAGGGTGTGTGAAATATGCGATCCAGAGTAAGGAAACAGACGTGGGAGGTGTGGGATGCGTGGGACCGTAGAGTATGTGGGGATATGTGGTGATATGAGGATGGATGTGGGCGTGTGTGGTGTGTGGTGGTGTGAGGGTGGATGTGATCTGGCGTGTGTGAGGTGCAGACTGTGTAGGTGGGTGTAGGATATGTAGGTGGATGGGTGTTGGGGATTAGGCGGGTGCGAGGGGCTATAGGCGGGTGCGAGGGCGTGAGTGGGCGGGGTGTGGGGCGGTGTGGGGCAACAAGAGCCACAGTCAGTGAGCGTCGTCCAGCCCGCCAGGCCACCGCCATCTCCTTGCCGCCACTCTGCCATTTTACTGGTGTTTGAGGCCACCCCGGTGAGTGCTTATGCTTTTTATTATTGCTAAGGCCGTGTGAGGTGGCCATCCTACTCCATGACCACGTCAAACCGCAGGTTACGCGGTATTCAAGTGAGCTGTGAGGAAAAATAGTGTCATCTGGAGGCAACGCCCGCCAGTGGAGTGCCGCCACAGGGCTAGGCCACTCCACCGCTCCCCCACACCTGTTTCCTCTCACCCTTCCCCTCCCCACACCCGTATTCCTACCTCACTCTCACACACAAACTGGCTAAGGAGAGCAGCTGGTGACAGTATTCCCTAATCTGTCTCTGTCGCACAGCTGGAGTGACAGCAGAGTGGCCGTACTGGCTAGCATTGTCAACACTGCCAGGTCTGGCCAGCCGCAGGCAAGGACGAGTTAAAGTTTCACTGTGATCCATACTGTTTCTTTATAGTGCATCCCTTCCCAAAGAACATGCAGAACGGTTACTTTGCGGTTGTACAAGTTGGAGTGACACATGAGCAAGACAGTCATAGTATTACTTCGCAAGTTAAGCTAGTTTTTGTTGCACTACTTCCTCTGCGTTTAAGTTCAGTTTACATGCAGTTATCGCCGTTTATCATGCGATAACTTATACTAAGCATTTTGTTGTTTACTTAATGCCAAAGCAACAAAACACATGCAACACGCAAGCGCTTGGGTTCTGGGAGGGGAGTGCGCTTTGGGGTGTGGGGTTGAGTGACGAGATACAAGTGGGCGCGGCAGGAATAGTGGTGACGCATCGTTGTCATGGCAACGCGGGGGGGGGGGGGGGCGATAAAACCTACTTGTGGACGAAGCGGGTTATCTTGCACGACTAAAAAACAAATAAGCTTCTTTGCCGCCTACGATGGGGATCTTGTGCTGATACGGCAGATGGGTGCGGTCTCGGGATTTTAGCAATATAATTCACGCCTCATTACACTAAATAATAAGTTTAGACGACCCATTTCCTTTACATAGCTAGTCTAGTAGATTGTAGTGAGTTCCATGACTCACATCATTATCCAAGTAACTGAAAATTAGATTTGTGTAACCTTGTCTCTGGTGTTTCAGCGTCCGCCTAGTCACACGAATATGACTGATGGTGTGGGGATGATAATGAGGGAAAGTGAAGGTTTGTACCGCAGCTTGAGGGGTGAGATCAGGTGCATTATCTGCTCCTCTTCCTGTATCTCACTCACGGGATACACCATTTACCTAACACAGAGCACGTAATGTGTGTATTGCCAGAAGTCTAAATCAAACGTAGAGTTAATACAGTGTGACTACGAAGAACTTTAAACCTCAGCATCACTCCATACCACTCCCTCTCACCACTTTCAAGTCTCTTTCCCCATACATTCCTCCATTCCCTTCTTCCATCTCGTTCTCGACCATCCCTCCCTTACTGTCCCATTATACTATTTTTTTTTTTTTTTTAATCGAGGTGAAGATGCACTTGACAGGTTGGTGATTATTGGCTGAATACAACAAGTCCGAATAACATCGCTGTATTTCAAAAAATTTCTGGTCATGTGAATTGAAACTTATTAACTTCTTTACTTCTTTACTAACATGTTGCATCCATTCTGTCAGCCTTTCACTATGCATGCGTTTCATATGCTCATTTCATTATAGTCTACCTTGTTTGTGTGCGATATTGAATTACTGGACCTTACTTATTAATCGTGTTTGTGATACAGTACATGTAGATTTTATTGTACAAACTGCGTTATCAATGTGTGGATGGACCTGTAGGGAAATACATGCAGTAATTATAAGCATGACTAGAGCAGTTACATTCGAAACTATAAAAATGTAAAGGAGGAGCAAATTTATGTCAAAGTATTAATAACATGAACACGAACATTCCTTTCCTATGCAACTTTCGGCAAAGGCAGTTACTCGCGTCAGACGTGAGGTCCCTTATGATTTCTCTTCCACTGTTTCTTTCCTTCCCATACGCACCATACTTGTTATTCTCATGTGATCTGCAGCTTCTATTATCATTATTTTATCACGCTTCCTCCTCCGTTTTCTCTCCTCCCCTTCCCTCCACCCAAGTCTCTGTCCCTAGATATTCTAGGGCTAATAAGTTACTATAGGATTTCAAAATGCTGTCCACTCCATTGAGACTGGGATCAAACTTTGACTTCCAGTTGTACGAATTAGATTTATAAGAAATCTGGTCAGCTGTACTTACCTGTTCTTGAAGTTTTTAAAGCTAGTCGTAAGTTGTACGAAGAATATCTTACTATTACCACTGCACAATACTAGGCAGACAAATAAAATAAAAAAATCCAGCTTCATTGTTATATTTTTGTTACACTGTAGTTAAAGTGTATGAAATTTTAGCTGACAGAAAACTTCATCTCTTCCAAATTCCTTTGAAAGGTGGAAATAAAAGCAAGTATCCGCATGTAAAAATTTTCCTAAACTTCATTACTTAGTGGTCTCAGGTATGTAAAATTTTCCCTAAACCTCTTTACTTGGTGGTAAAGGTATGTAAAATTTTCCCTAAACCTCTTTACTTGGTGGTCTATTAGTCAGAGCTTGGTTCCGATCATGAGATTAGTTTCGACCGTGAGATCAGTACCGGCCGTGAGATCTTGAGGTTAGTTCCTGCTGTGAGATTAGTTCTGACCATGAACCTGATATTGAGGACCTCTTCTGTATTTAGGGACGTAATTAAAGGGCTTGAACCAAATCTGTGAAAGTGCTTGCGTACAGTGTTCATGGTGAGGAAGCAAGACCAGTACTGAGTCAGTCGTAGATCTGAGTCCTTTTCCGACTGACTTCACCGTGACAAGTTGAAATGTAGTCATTGCTGTGGTGCTGCGCCGAGAGGTTAGTCTTGTCATCAGCATTATAGCAGAGGTGTCTACAAAATCCAAAGGGTGTTTAAATTTTCATCTCTGGCGTAAGGGATTTACTGCAACATATTTTGAAGTAAAAAATCGTAAAATTATGTTGAATACGTATACATGAGTTATTTGATTTTGTTCCTTCGCACATCTGTATACTAAGCAGATGTGAAATCAACGATAAAGTGAAGGTGCTCGTTGCTGCAGAGGAGTGTGTAGATGCGAGGAAAGTTTATAATGCAAATACTGTGTTTATAAACGCCCCTTCGACTCCGCCCTGGGCCGACTGCCAGGGGTAGTTCGGAGAGCAGCCAAGTTTCCTTCACCATCGGCCCCTCCTGGTTTGCGCCACCCCCAGTCAAGCACTTTTTGCTACCCGTAACCCACATTTCATCTCACCAGTTTCCTTGATCAGAAAGGTTCTGTTTTTGTGATTTTTTTTTTTCTGTGTGTGTGAACAGTCACTGGCATACATATAATTCACATGTCTTTTGCCATATACTTATTTATTTTTATCGTCCCTAACACATTTCACCTCACCAGTTTCTGCCATCAAGCTTCTGCTTTGTCCCTTTTCTTCTTTGTCATCCTCATGTGTATGCAATATTTATGGCTTATATGTCTTTTACCTCTAATAACTCCATGACTTGAGGTGTGAGACAGGTGAGTCATGCGTAATATCAGTAACTTGTGTCTTCTACATCTCTTAACTCCGTGACCTGTGTTTTGTTACAGGTATTGAGCTAAGATGTCGACCCAAGTCACCGTGCACAGGATGGTAACCACCACCACCACCTCGGCCTTCCTCATCAACGTTGGCTACCTCAAGACCTTCCCGGGCATCCTCAAAATATTCCAGATCGTAAGTTGGATATCAGGGTCGGTTTCTGAGTGGCATATGAGACTTCGAAGCACCTTTTTTCTTGTGGATTGATAATGCTTGTTACACTTTGATGTTTCTCTTTTATATGTTTCTAGAATTGACGTGGTTTGCTACTGTGACGCACAAGAGGATAAAAAAAATTAATAGAAAAATAAATCGTCGAGGAAGAGGCCCCACGAAATCTTCAAAGCGACTAGAAATACGGCCCTAAAAACCATAATAAATACCAATGTGGCAAGACGGAGACTTACGCAGAGGATGCACGTTTCATGTTTACTTAGTATTCTTATGTAAATGTTCTAATCATTGCGTACAACTATGGTCAAAAGTTCCTTTACTTTCTCGAAACTTATTAAAATTCTGAAGAAATCATGTACTTCAGTTTTCTTCCCACTGCTGTCAGACACTTTTAATTACGTTAAGAAAATCCTTCTGCAGTGGAATGGTTAGACAGTGTTCATTTATCCAGACAAATTGAAGACATCATTGCCACCGCCAGACAATTATACTGAGTACAAGAAAGACCCCTCGAAGTAAAAGGATTAAGAGACCAAAACCCCAGACTTTTAAAGGGGTTTTTGACCTCATCTGTACCTATCATTGCACAAATCACTTTTTTTTTTTTTTAGCAGAGTTTCAGTTTCAACCGCTTCTCTTTGTATTTTTCTTTCACGTGTTTGTGTCGCCTAGCTAAGCTGCTTTAACTACTGATAAACTGTTTGCCCTTCATTACAAGAACCTTTCTTAACTTTAATAAAATTGTCTCATTGTCCCGTTCTTTCACTGTTCAGTGCCTCCAGTCCTTCAGGATTTTATTTCTTCAATGTCTCATTTCTTCATTCCTTCACTGCCTCACTCCTTCATTCCTTCACTGTCCCATTCTTTCGCCCCTTTTGTTCCTTCTGTCCCGTTCCTTCACTGCCTCGTCCTTTCATTCTTTCATTGCTCCGTTCCACCACTATCGTATCCTTTTACTCTATGATCTCACCATTCCTGCGCGGTGCTGTTCCGCCATTCCTTCACTGCCTCGTTCCATGAGTGCCTCGTTCTTTGACTGTCTCATTCCTGCTGTTTCTTATTGCATTCCTTTGCTGTTCCAATACCCCCGCTCCTTCAGTATGTATTTTCTTGTTCTTGCATGTGTCATTCTTTGACTACTCATTTCTCTGTCTATTCCGTTCCGTACCATACATTGTTCCTTGCCTATCCCTTTTCCCTTCCAATCCCAGTCCCTGTCTGTTCGTTCCCTGCCTATCCCATTACCTAGTTATCCCACTCCCCGTCAGTCGTACTCCCTGTTTTATCTAGTCACTATTTATCCCATTCGCTCTTTATCTCAACCTCTGCCTATCCCATTCCCTGTCTGTTTTAATCCCTGTCTGTCCCAGTTTGTTTAACATAGTCCTTGTTTATCCCAGTCATTACTTATCTCATTCCCTTCCTATCCCATTCGCTTTCTATTCCAGTCTCTAACTGTACCATTCTCTCTCTATCCAATTCGTTGCCTATCCCATTGTGACTGTCCCCCATTCCTCCGTTCCTTGACTATACAATTTCTTATTTCTGTGACTGATAAATTCCTTTGTTCCCTTACGGTATCGTATTGCCAATATCACATGGTCAGACTATCCCGATCAGCCATTTCCTAGTTCCCTAACTAACCTTATCTCCAGTTCCTTTATTGTCTCATTCCCTTCCGTCATTCTGCCCTGTTCCCTCCTCTCCTTGTTCCCTGAGTATTGCGTTCCTCATACCCTCACGTTCCTGCCCCAGCTGCCCCGATCTCCCTTCCCCCATTCCCTGACCATTTCTTTCTCCTGTTCCCCTGCTGAGCTGCTCCAGTCTGTGCTCAGCCGCTGGGATGCTTGGTCCTGGGTATCATATGCCATTTTATCACATGACCGTCCTATTTCTCGTTCTCTCACGATCTTGTTTCTTCGTTCCCATGCTGTTCCATTGTCCAGCCCTGTTCTCCCCATTCCATATTCCCTAACGGTTCCAGTCTCCCGTTCACTTGTCCCATTTCCTTACAGTTCCATTGTCCATCTTTCTCGTCCTCCCTTCCCATCGTTCCCCGACTACGCCATTGTATGGCTGTTTCTTCCATTGCCCCGTTTCTTTACTAACCTGTTCCATTCTGCTTTCAGTTGCTGTGGTTCATTCTCTCATTGCCCCGTTCCTTTACTAACCCCTTCCACTCTGCTTCAGTTGTTGGGGTTCTTTCTCCCATTACCCCTTTCCATTACTGACCCGTTCCATTCTGCTTTCAGTTGCTGGGTTGCGTGGCCGTGGGCATCATAGGCCACTACATCACGTGGAGCAGCCGCACCAACCTCGTGCCCGAGATATTCTTCCTTCTTATAGCCACGGCCTGCCTCATCACCACCAGCCTCCTGCTCTTCTCATCGATCTGCTCCATCGCCACCGCCTCCATCATCCCCAAAACCCTCTTTGTAAGTCGTAGTAACCTCTTGAATCTGATGATTTTTTTTTTTTAATCTTGCTACCTTCATACGATTCTATGATGTATTTCTATCTTGATCTTGCTACTTCCAGGCGATTTTGTTCAGACTATGTTGAAACCGTTTGTAGTAACGGGGATTGAAGTATTCCCCCTTAACCCCCTCACAACCAGATTTCTTTCCCTAAGCTGAATATAACTGCTTGAAGGTAGCAAGAATAACGTAAAAAACGCATTATTGGAATGAAGTGGATAACCCCTTTGAGAATATATGTTCCTCCTTTGAGACTGTGTTCCCTCTTTGAGAATATGTGTTCTTCCTTAGAGAGTATGTGTTCCCCCTTTGAGAGTATGTGTTCCCCCTTTGAGAATATGTGTTCCCCCTTTGAGAATATGTTTTTCCTCTTAGCATATGTTCCCCTTTGAGAATGTGTGTTCCTCCTTAGAGAGTATGTGTTCCCCTTTGAGAGTAGGCCTGTGTCCCCTTTGAGAATATATATACCCCTTTGAGAGTATTTGCACCCCTTTGAGAGTATGTGTACCCCTTTGAGTGTACCGGTATACAGTATGTACCCATTTAAGAGTACCGGTATATGTACCCCTTTGAGAGTATGTGTATCCTTTGAGAGTATATGTACCCCTTTGAGAGTATGTGTGCCCTTTTGAGAGTATATGTACCCCTTTGAGAGTATATGTACCCCTTTTAGAGTATATGTACCCCTTTGGGAATGTGTACCCCTTTGAGAGTATTATGTCCTCCTTAGAGAGTTTATGTTCCCTTTTGCAAGTGCGTGTCCCCCTTTTGAGAGCATATGTTTCCCTTTGAGAGTATGTATTCTCCTGTTAAGAATATGTGTCCCCTTTGAGAGTATGTGTTCCCCTGTTAAGAATATGTGTCCCCTTTGAGAGTATGTGTTCCCCTGTTAAGAATATGTGTCCCCTTTGAGAGTTTAATTGTTTCCCCTTTAGAGCACATTTGTTCTTCTTTGAGAATAATTAGTCCGCGTGAAGAATATTTGTTCCCATCAATAATTTGTTTCCCTTTCAGAGCTATTTTTTGCCCTATGAGAACTACATTATTCCCCTGAGAAGTAATTTGCTTTTGTCCCCTTGGAAGGTCGTTTCTTTCCCCTTGAAGGCCTGTTTGTTAAACTGTAAATGAAGTACGGCGACTGGAGATGAGTATAATTATGTCACCATGTTTGTTATAACGGATCACCTGAATTATTTAACACTGTTGCATATATTTCGTAATTTCATTGTATTCACTTGCTGATAGTATATGAGAATATGATATGCAGAAATGACAAGATATTTTTTACAGTGCACCTCACGTAGTCCTTCGTGTGTTGGTAAAATAAACTTAAGGGACTGTAGTGGACTTGAAGCCTATTTTTGTAATGGCACAGGAATATTATATCATCCTCATTGCCCGACATTTGTATTGCAAACTGATTCGTAGCTCCAACGACACAAGAATGGGATATTGTATTGTACCTAGGGCTTCATTTCTCCTCTGACTCATATCCCAAAAGATATATAAGAATCATATTGAAGATATATCCCCACCCCTTTGTTACACGAGAAACGTGTATGCTGATGAGTAATTTACTGCCATCATGCTAAGTGCTGGTAGTTGTATTAATCAATGTTCTTCCCCTTGACCCCGTGTTGTGGCCATGCAGGAGACGATGTATCACATAGTGGCATGTATGCTTTACTTCGCCAGTGGGCTTTACCTTCTCATTCACCTCACCAGCGATAAGTACTACAGGGACAACTATCACGTGGCCAAAACTGCCGCCAGTGTAAGTAGGGGAATGTGGCGGCGTGCTGCAGGATTCACAATCATGTTCTGTTTGTTGTCAGGGTCCACCTAACTCTTCACACGCCCACTTTAACCTGTGTATTCACACCCTTTCTCTTATATTCACACCCTTTCCCTTATATTCACACCCTCTCCCTTACACACACACACACCTGTGGCCTCCTTTCACACCCTTTCCCTTACGCTCATCCCCACGCCTGTACACTACCCCTGCCCATTACACTCACTCCCTCACTCTCACTCGTTCTAACACTCACTCCCTCGCCCTCCCACCTCACACTTATGCTTACACCATTGCCCTCATCATCACCCTAACACCATTCCTCTTACAGTTCTCTCTCTTGATCTAGGTCACACCCTCTCCATTACGTATACTTTCTTACCCTCACATTCACACTCTTCACACTCATCGCTTTCTCTCTCATTTTATCCATGAAACTTGACTCTTGTATTTTTGCTAATATTGTAATAATGTAGGAGGTTCAGGAAACAAGGCTCAGGGGTCCGTCCGACGTTCAGACTCGAATATTGAGGCAGCTCTAACCCGGTGCTTCGTTTCGTCTTGTCGATCGCATGTTCGGGGCTAAGTGTGTCCGGGCCCTCAGTCTCACTCTTATTTATATGTACAGTACATATGTCTCCATGACCAGTGTCACTTTTCCACTCTTTTTATACATCCTAAATCTCAATTCTCATTCCTACCTTCACTCTCATTTATACACGTAACTGTCTTTTTCAATCACACATTCACCGTCGCTTATAATTATTTCTTCATCATCGCATTCTCCCCCCACCCTTCTTTACTCTGACCTCTCTTCTCACGGGTATGGCATATCTTAATACAAAAAAAGCTTCTCCAAAAGATAATAACAGAACTAGAACATGAAGCCCGAATCCTTTACCGCATTTTGCTTGAAGTTACTTTGGTTCTTGCGTGTGTTGCTTATTGCTCTTTATTTAATTTGTTTGGTCTTCTCATATTAACCCCTTCACTCTGATGACACTGTTTTTATGCGAAGGAATTATGGGCGAAGGAATTGCCCCACAGTCGTAAGCGTGCCCAAGAACCAAAGCTGCTTCATATTCTTGGTAGATCCTACACAGCCGCTGATCACCCTTAACTCGCACTGGTGAATAGAAATATGCCACACGGGCAAGTATATACAAATTTCTAGAATGCGCAATTTTCCTTGGCGCAATTAAACCTCGAGCTTGAGAGCGTTTATTTTATAATTATTTTCGCGGTTACATCACGATTTTCTTTTGCTTGAAAGAGCGATCAAGTAATGGAGAAATGTTTTCAAACTTCTCCAGTTCGACATGTCTCTCTTAAGCTTAACAGAATGTCTGGAGGCGAGTGGAAAAAAGACGTCATCGTAATGAAGGAAGTTAAAATATTTGTTACTGACGAGAGTCGCAAATGTGTTTAATTTGCAGTGACACTCAAGGCTTCGTAGCATATCTTCCTTTGTCGTTTATTTAGCACATTACCCTTGAACACTCTTTTGTGCGTCATTCAAGCACTCTGATATCGATACAGATTGCATCAGTATTACAAAAGAGGATGTTGTGTTGAGCTGAATTAATCGCTGAGACATAGAAGAGGATAATGAAGTGTATTGAGCAGAATAATTCGTAAGGGAAGAGGAGTTACGATATTTCCAAGGCGTCAGTGGAGAGAGCCGAGGTGATCAGCGGGTGTGTAGGGGTGAGTGTTTGGGGGAGGTGTGACATGGGGTTCAGGTATCGTTTTTCCTCCTCTAGGTTGTCCTGTTTCACGGTATATTGTGCTACCTTCTTGTATGCTCCTCCATTAACCTCCTGAGGGAAGTGGTGGCCAGGAACGAAGGATACAAAATACAGGAAACAGGATACAACTCAAAACTGTTTTCAGGGGTGAGTGTTCAAGTTACATCACGCATGCTGTCGATTTGTATTCTTCTTCCTTGCATGATAAATATAAAAAAAATAATTGACAAGGATTGCTGGCTTGAACTGTAATATTGTAAGAGGAGGCAAATCCATACCCAAACCCCGTAGCTTCCTTGCATATAATTTTGGTCTAGATTAATACAGTTAAATCATTGTGTGTGTGTGTGTGCGTGTGTGTGTGTGTGTAATTTAATTCAGTTCATTCTTATATTGCTTAGCTTTAGAGTTGAATGTACAACTGTAAATTCAGTAACTTCATCGAAAGCTGTTTTATATGAGAGATCAGTATTCTTATCGCACCTATGTCATGGATGTTCTGCTTAATGGATTGCGTAAAATTCAGTAACTTTTTTTTTATCGCTTTCATTATGTAATAGGCGTACAATATATGACTGCTTCTGTAGAAAATAATTTTATCCAATGAAATTTTATTTTAAAAATATACGTTGTCTGGATTTTCACATTATGCCATGATTTGTAGGCTCTCGGTCTGGTGAACTGTGCCCTGTACCTCCTCTCCAGTGTTTACTCCGTGCGAACCTTCCGTCGGGGATAAACAGCCTCCATCACCCAGAAACGCCGCTCTGCTGTGCCACCCCGACCCGTGCTTCTCACAGATGAAGCACATACCTTGTCGTGCTGCCTTACTTGAGAGTAATATGGCATTAGTCTGCAAAGAAGTTAGCTTATGAATACTGTATAGTATATTTTTCTATATGTTTGTAGCTTTGTGGAAGGTAGCAAGTGTCCTTTCAGCGCCTTGGTTGTCCATTCTTTGGCAAAATCATGAAGGGTCTGATTTTTAGATTTTCATGATTATAGGCCACTGATTCTACGTGCATTTTTGAATGAGATATCTGGCAATCTTGATTTAGTAAGAATTTTGATCTGTTGTTTTATACCGCTATATAAATCTTCCGATAGATAACTCAAGATTGCAGGAGTCTCAGTTCTCTAATTTATCAAAGTAGCCACATTTTCACTAGTATCATCACTTCACCATTTTACCAAGTTTTAGTAGTAGTTTTTATCATCTTCATATGGCGTCATGACATCGATGAAATTTTATAATATATGTCCAATTGCCCCTATATATATATATATATATATATATATATATATATATATATATATATATATAGACATAGATATATATGCATACATTAGTAAATAAAACTAAAAACAAATAAAAATGTAATGTTTTCCATCCATGTCTCTAGCTGTAAGCTAGGAAACCCATATCTGAATTCCGATAGTCCACCTACATAACAGCAGATGGCACACACACACACACACACACACAAAACGATATCTTGTGATTCATATATATATATATATATATATATATATATATATATATATATATATATATATATATATATATATATATATATATATATCATTCATCATCCAATCCTACGTTGCCCCATTAGGAGCGTAGGAGCCCGGGGCTAGGCAAGTTGGCCCTGACATTTAAGATGAGTGACCAGCCTTACCCTGAGTGGCATTACGTAAGCAATAAACCCCAACCACCCCTTGGATATAAACCTTCACCAGGTCAATCCGATTGGAGCTCCGTAATTACCCTTTAAACCACCAGACGCCAAAATTTGGTTATATGGTTCCCACCCAGCGTAGTAAATTGTTTCCTGGTGTTCAGGAAACCATTTGGCTTGTCACTCAGTGTAGAGTCACCCACAGGCAGAAGGAAGAGGAAAGAATGAAGGAAAGACAGAAGAGGGAGTGTAAAGTCATCCGTAGGCATAAGGATGAGCAAAAAATAAAGGAAAGACAGAAGGGATGGAAGGAAAAAATGATGAAGGAGAGGAAAGGGCAGACACACGAGAACAGCACTACATCGAGTGAGTGGATGGTGAGTACCCACCCCCACCTACCACTCACACACACACACACACACACACACACACACACACACACACACACACATTTATATATATATATATATATATATATATATATATATATATATATATATATATATATATATATATATATATATATATATATAATTCAGCTCAAAGACAGCAACCACCTATTTTACTATGGAGGAAGGGAAAATGAAAGTGTTAATGGCGTTGGATTTCTAATTAACTGAAATCTTGCAGACAACATTGTTAAATTCAGCAGTGTATCTGACAGAGCAGCATTTGTTGTCATTAGACTGTGCAAAAAATATACCCTGAAAATAATACAAGTATATGCACCAACTTCTCAAAGCTCAGATGAAGAAATAGAAACATTCTATGATGACATCTCCCAGATTATGGAAGAAGAAAAGACAACATATACTATACTCATGGGAGACTTCAGTACAAAAGTTGGGAAGTCGAAAAATGGAGAAGCATGTATGGGAAAATTTGGAGTGGGAGAAAGGAATGAAAAGGAGAAATGCTGGTAAATTTTGCTGAAATGTTTAACATGAGAATAATGAACACATTCTTCCACAAAAGAACAGGGAGAAAGTGGACCTGGAGAAGCCCAAATGGAGAAACAAAGAATGAAATCGACTTCAGTATAGCAGATACGAATAACACGATCACAAATGTCACAGTTATCAACAAAGTAAATATAGGTAGTGATCATAGAATGGTGAGTTGCACAGCCAGATTCAATTTCAGAAGTGAAAGAAAGAAGATGATTAAAGATAAAAAGATATGCCCAATAAAAGTAAACGAAAACAAAGGAGCCTTTCAGTTGGAAATAAGGAACAGATTTCAGGCTCTAAGTAATGCTGAATGTGACATTGATGAGCTGAATGACAGACTAACAATAGTGCTAAGAGAATCAGCGGAGGTAGTAGGAAAACCTAATACAACCAAAGCCAAGGAATATTCAGAAAAGACACTCGAGCTTATGAAGAAACGAAAGGAAATGAAAGTAAAAACAAAGACGAAACAGAACGAGCGGAATTAAATAAGCTTATAGAAAAAAGAAAGAAACATGGATCAGATCAAAGAAACCATCAAAAATGGAAAAAGTCTGAAATAGGTCCGAAGTAAAATGGCACTAGGAAAGCAACAATTGACATCACTGAAAGAAAAAAACGGTGAAGTCATTAAATGCCGAGATAAGACAACTAAAAGAGCTGAAGAATTTTACAAAGAACTGTAGGCATCAAAAACAGTTGTACCAATAGATAACTTTTCAGCTGACACAAGTGAAATACCTGAGATAACACCAGACGAAGTAAATATTTCTCTCAAAAATATGAAAAGAGGGAAGGCTCCGGGAGAAGATGGAATAGTAGCAGATTTACTGTTGGATGCAGGAGTAGAGTGGTAGAAGTACAAAATAGGTTTGCTCATTTATTTACCCACTGTATAAAACAAGAAAATTCCCAAAACATGGTGTAATGCAATAGTTATTTTACTCTACAAAAAAGGTGGCTCAAAAGATCTTAGTAGCTATCGCCCCATTAGCATAATTATCAGTCATTAACAAACTCTTCAATAATGTCCTTACGAACAGAATAACAACAATTTTGGAGGAGAACCAACCTCGTGAACAGACAGGATTCCGAAGCGGCTATTCAACCCCTTATCATCTACATACAATGAATCAGCTAATTGAGAAAACTACAGAATGTAATAAACCATTATGCTTAGGTTTTGTTGATTACGAAAAGGCTTTTGATTCGGTGGAGCACATAGCGACTATAAATTCACTACGACAACGAGGAGTGAATGAGAACATTGTAAAACTCTTCGAAAACATAATTACCGTATATAAAGAGGGAACTGCTACAGTTAAGTTACATGAGGATTCGGAAAAAATCAAGATTGAGAAGGGCGTGCGTCAGAGAGATACAATTTCACCAAAATTATTTACAGCATGCCTAGAAAGTATTTTCAGAAAGCTAGACTGGGAAAACAAAGGAGTGAACATAGATGGAGAAAAGCTAAACCATTTAAGATTTGCAGATGACATTGTCCTAATCTCAGAAACAGCAGAGACATTGCAAGAAATGTTAAATGACCTGAACAGAGAAAGTCTGAAAGTAGGACTGCAGATGAACTGGAGTAAAACTAATGTTTAATCCACACCACCAAAGAGGATAATCGGAATAAGCGATGACATTCTTGAAGAAGTTGAGGAGTACAACTACTTGGGACAAATACTAAAATTAACAAAAGGTCATGATAGCGAAATAAAAAAAAACATTACAATTGGGTGGAAAGCTTTCGGTTATCTTGTATTTGTTTTAACCCTCCACCTGATGAGGTCAGAGAAGGGTTTTGTTATCACTGGGCTCAATAGGTGTCCGTCCGTAGAGTTAGGTGGCACGGCGGCTGGCCGGGCGTAAAGATTTTTTTTTTTTTTCCCCCGGACCATCTCAGAATGTAATCACTATAGTCATGAAATTTCACATAGTTATGTATCTTATAGTGAACTGGTGCCTTTTTAAAGGTAGAATGGTGTGTCTTAAATAGTTTTTTGTTGTTGCTGAAAAAAAAAAAGTAAAAAAAAAAAAAAAAAAAAAAAAAATTTTCGTTTCCGGGCTAGGACTTAGAAACTAATAAAGGTCCAGGCTTCAAACTCCATGAATGTGTTAATAGGCCTCCTGGAGCCTTTTGGTAGTTAGAATGCCATGAGATTTTATAATGTTATGATATTGCAAAAATACATAAAACATTATTTTAATGCATTTTTCTGTTAAACCTTTGCAACTACTACACCTAGGAGGCAGAAATTGTGCATGATAAATAGGTATATGAATACCTAATTGTGTATGAAGTTTCATGACTGTACCTATTATACAATCATAAAAAAATGGCTGCCTAAATAAAAAAAAAAAAAAAAAAGCACAAGTCATTTCTTCAAAATAATCTGTTCATAACTTCATTATTACCATGGATAAACTACTTTAATATTTGTTTAACTGTCTCTGTATTATACGGAAGGGGGGGGGGGTGAGGGCCGTTATGCGCTTGCCGCTTGGTTAGGTGTGCAGGAAGGTTGGGGTATGTGCTTAAGGTCAGGTGGAAGGTTGCAACAGCGCAGCGTTGCCTATGTTTTCTTGGAGGGAACAGTCTTACAGGCTTCTGGCTTTTGGTTCCTTCTTCCTCGCATTAAAAAATAAAATAGTCGCCTGGTGATCTGGTGGCTTAAGGTAACCACATGTTGCCCATAAGGGCTTATATCCAAAGAGTGGTTGAGGGTTATTGCTTACGTAGTACCGCCCAGGGATGAGCATATGGTCACTCTTCTTTAAATGTCTGGATTGGCAGCCTAGCCCCAGGCCCCTGCACTCCTGAAGGATCGAACAGTACTACATGTAACCTAAGTTAATGTAGCCAATTGTGGACGTTGTTTCATTAATTTTTTACCAAACGGAAGCAGCCTTTCCATACTTCCTGTCGAACATTAGTCTTTCACAGGTTACTTGTTGTTATTCTTGGATTACCACAGCTACTGGGCATTTTTATAAACGTACCTCTGAAAGCTATAAATGAGGATTTACAATGCGTAAAAATTCCGCAGGCGTCTGCCAGCAGCCAGCCATATTAATTTTAACGTTCCTAAAGAGCATTTTAAAATTTGCGAGTTGGCTGTCAAAATATGCAAATGAGGTTTGGTTGGATTAGGTTTGCTTTGGTTAGATTAGGTTTGGTCAAAACTTTAGGTTTTCCTTAGCTTTGACACGTGATAAAACTAAAATCCCACTTTATGACAAAGTTGGAGACAATAGATCGCCACCAGACTGTACATAATTATATTGTGACGGTTCTGTAGATGGCACTAAGTATGGGTGTTGGCTGTTCATTAGGGAGTATGAGTCACCCACTCAGTATGTGGACACTTTAATTTCAAATAGACTCCCTGACTTTCTTCCATAAGGGCAGAACTGTATTCGATAGAAGAGGGACTATACTGTGTTACGTCATTATCTAAGGGTGTTTACTTTTCGTGGATAGTCAAGGAGCTTTACGAATTTTTGTCTCCTATTCCTACGGACTGTGTCATTGTCAACAGATGTCTATCAACCATCCGGTGTATTGAATGCACAGGTCATAAAGTCCACATCATATGGGTTTCTTCCCATATAGGGATACCTTTCAATGAAAAGGCTGACGATCTAGCTCGTAAGGCTCTGCATTTGGCCTACGACTCTCCTGATATATCTGCTGAATATAGTTATACTACCGTCAAAAGCATGATTAGCTCTCATACATCTTAATGATAGCATTTGCAAGAGGCAGCACTAGCTCTATTCATTATGTAAATGTGGCTCAGAATACTGATGTATCATATGATTATGGTCAAAGAGGTGAACCTCATGACGCTGTTGTCATGAGACTGAGACTAGGCGATAAATATTATTGGGAATTCACCAGAGAAAATCCTGTACCATGTGCATCGTGTGGGGTGCCGGCGGCACACACACTTCATCATTACATAATAGAATGTCCGTTAACTGCTAAGTATAGAAACTCAAAACTTTTAACACTGAACAAATTACGTGGTTATCCCCCCCCCCTAGGACGGAGCCGCAATCCCACCCCCACCCCAGGAAGACACCACGTTGGGGCAGGTAAAGAATGCGCCGGGTCCGAGCAAGACTGGCCCAGGTACGCCACGGCCCTACGCCCCTCTTTCCCTCAACATGACCAGCAGCAACCACTCAGTACTGGCTACCTACATCTCGGCCGGGCCAGCCTTCGCCAGGATCGGGGTGGGACTTGTTCAAGCACAGTCCCAAGCAGCACCGTGGTATCGGCCACTGTACATACCGGGGAAGGATCGGCCACTATACGTCCTTCAGCTGTTGCCCCCTGCAGCACTGCAGTATCGGCCACTGTCCATACCAGGGAAGGGACAGCCACTGTATGCCCTTCTGCTGCAGCCACACCTGGAACCAGCTTCGTGGTGGCGGCTACTGCACGCCCCGGGTTGGACGTGACGGCCACTGTACGCACGTCGGCTGGCAAGCCAGGGAAAGGCAGAACTACGACATTAGCCACTGTCCTCGTCGGGGAAGGGACAGCCACTGTACATCCTTCATCTGCCTCCACCTCCTCCAGGAGCAGCACCGCGGTATCGGCCCTCAGGGTCTGTGGAACTACGATGTCAGCCACTGTCCATGTCGGGGAAGGGTCAGCCTCAGTACTCCCCTCATCTGCAGCCCCTAGGTCTTCCCCGTCGGAGGAAGTCCCTGGCGTTGCCCATCTCCCACCCAGAGGCCACGCGGGACGCCCTTCCCACCCTCCCCACAGGTGTGGTTCAAAGGAGGAGCTGCCGTTCGAGAAGTGCTGGCAGGGCCCAATCACAGAGGAGGGGATCCACGCCCTTTGGGTCACCCCTGAACGATGCCTGGACCTGATGGATGCAACCTGGAAGGGACGCCACAGACGACCCCTGACGGTGCCCCAGTCTAGTGGTGACCTCAGTCCCCAGCCACCCAGGGATGTCCCCCCGACCACAGGGCGAAGCCTCCCTGGCCTCTCTCACTGACGGCCCTCCGCCTGGAGCAGGAGGCGGCAGGAACGACTCCTGGTCCTGTTCGGCCCCTGCCCTGAGGGCCACTTGCCTGGTCGAGGCTCCACCAGGAGAGAGCCTCCCTGCACCCCAGACCACAAACACGCCTGGGTTACAACGCCCCCTGCAGTAGTCCCGTGTCCCCTACAGGAAGGCACACCCGTAGGCCAACCCCCTACGCTCGGGTGCCACCTTGATTGAGCCCAGGTTTCAGCAGCCCAAGAAACTCTCTAGCGTAGTCCCAGTGTCACACACCGAAGAACAGAAACTGACAGTGCCTGTGTTACGTGTTTGTACTCAGAACAGTGATACAGTGAAAACTGACAGTGAATGTATCTAAAGGCAGTGGTACCTTAAAATATAGTGCGAGTTACCTAAGTCCAGAACCAAAAAACGATACACTAGGCCTATGAGATGAAAGGCCTACATGGACTGTGTCTCCATCCCTGTGTATTATTGGTGTATATTGCTGACTGAGGGTAATCACACTGTATATATGGTGTGCTGTAAAGACTGCCCCTAAAAGCCTGTCACTGTACCTGTGCCCTATATTGTATACGATTGTATGTGTATTGTAAGGGAGTCGAATTAAGGCAATATATGTGTAACGGTAGCCTGCCGAGTTTTTATGCCCTGTTCCTCTGTTAGTGTGTTCTAGTTCCGGTCTCGAAAGAGGATCCCACTCAGTAGCTGGTGTCTTTAGGGTGAGAAGTTGACCTAAAAACACTTAGCATAACACTAACTGTATGTAACTGTATTGGCTGAAGGTGTGTGGCAAGACCCACACCTTCTTTTGTTGTATTAGCTCTCTGTATCTTTTACAACAATAAATATTTCATTTTATGCTACATGTTCAAAGGTTAGTTCCTTGCCCTCTGAACACGAGTTACAGAGCTGGGGTTCCCTTCGAGACTGGGTCTAGAGTATACAACAAGAGGAACAGGGCATAAAAACTCGGGTCAACCAACTTCACATGTATATTACCTTAGTTACAACTCAAGACTGAACACAGTATTAATATTACACACTGAACAGGTAAGGGACACAATAGGACAGGTGGTCTCTGGTTCAGGATGCTGCGGTCTTGGGCTACTCAGAGGTGTCGTCCGGGTGTGGGAGGAATCTCGTCAGGTGTGCCTTCCCACAGGAGGCACGGGACCACTGCCAGGGGCTGGGGTGTCCAGAGTGAGTTGCTGGGCGGCGTGGAGGGAGGCCCTTCCCTAGTGGGGCCTCGGTGGGGAAGGCAGCCCTCAGGACTGGGGCCGAACAGGGTGAACAGGCATGCTTGCCTACGGCCACTCCTGGAGGAGAACTGTTTGCCGATGGGGCTGGGGAGGTCACACTCCGGAGTCCTTGGGGCGCCCCTGGGTGCCTGGGGGCTGCAGTCTCGCTCAGGTCGAGTCATCGTCAGGGGATGCCTGCAGCGTCCCTTCCTCGTGGAGTCTGACAGTGAAGGGCATCGCCGGGGAGCTGGCTACAGGGCATGGACTCCCAGACTCATCACGGCACCTCACCAGATCTCCTCCAGCTGCAACTCCACCTGGGAACTGCCTCTGTGGGGAGAGAGAGAGAAGGATGTCCCGCTTGGCCTCTGGTTGGGTGGTTAGGCAAGTAAGGGACGTCCTCTGTGAGAGTGGTCACGAGGGTAGCAGACGAGGGACATACGGTGGTCGATCCCTCCATGGTGTGGACGGTGGCTGTCGCTGCGGTTCTACACGCCTCTGGGACAGCAGGTGAAGGGCATACGGTTGCTGACCCTTCCCCGGCACGGACGGTGGCTGTTGCCACGGTCCTGCCCCCTGAGGAGGTGGCAGATGAAGGACTGACAGTGACTGACCCTTCCCCAGCGTGGATGTTGGCTGTCGCCGTGGTTCTGCCCTTCTCTGGGGTCACAGCAGGGAGACATACAGTGACCAATCTCCTCCCAGTGTGGACAGTGGCTGTCATTGCAGTGCTGTTCCCAGGAGTGGCTGCAAGTGGAAGGCATATGGTGTCTGTCTCTTCTGCGGACAGTAGTTGTCACCGTGGTCCTGCAGAGGGTAACAACTGAAGAGAGTACTGTGGCCGACCCTTCCCGACACGGACGGTGGCCGTCGTCGCAGTGCTGCCTGGGACTGTATCTCTACAAGTCCCACCCCGATCCTGACGAGTGCTGGCCTAGCTGGAGAGTAGTCTGCCAGGGCAGCATTCCTGCTTCTGGCTCTGTTGAGGAGAAGAGGTAGTAGGGGACATAGGCCCGTCTTGAGTGGGTCTTTCATGTGCCCTATGTACCTCCTTGTGGTCTCCCCCTGGAGTGGATGTTACGACACCTGGTCTGTGGCTCCTCAATGGGTGGGTAATGCACCACCCCGTCCATGGTCTCCCGTTGGAGTGGGTAATGCACCACCCCATCCGTGGTCTCCCGTTGGGGTGGGTATTGTGTCATGTCCGTGGTCCCCCGTTGGGGTGGGTATTTCATTTCAAGTCAAGTCAACTGACGCATCCAGTCCGAGTGATGGTTAGCAAACAACGCAGCCAGTTGGTGAGATCAACATTGCCACAGGAGACCCATTTATACCCCCAAATAGGTATATTTTGTCTTTTTCCAATCACTTCTTGCAGTCACAAATCAGTAGTTAACTATCTGTGTTGCATATGTACCAAAATTACTCAAAAGAGATCTCCATGCCCGTCTGGTAATGAATTACCATTGTTTCTTATAATATGTCCATTACGTAATCCAAAGAAGTACCATGTTTGAACTGCGAAGAATATATCTACACCAAATTATACCATTTTCCGTTTCATGCAACGCAGCCCAGGAGTGAATGGTGGGTGTTCCCAATTTCCAAAATTTCATTTGTCGAAAAGAAGGCTCAGACTTTGATGTGTTGATGTTTCCTCCATGTTACTTATTTCCAGTATAACCGAAATATGAAGAAACTGTCACTAAAGGGATGATATTTTTTGACAGTCAACAAATAAATTGAAATACCCACCCCAGAAGGAGACCCCGGGTAGGGCGAGACACCAACCCCAGGAGGAGGCCATGGGGAGGTGCACAAGGGCCTCCGAGCCACATAAGCCACATCCCCTGCTACAATATGCCTCTCTTCCACCCAGTGGGACCAGCAAGGAGTTCATCACCCCACTGCATTATTTTCCAACCAGGACAGCACTCACCAGACCTGGGGTAGAACTGGTTGCCATACAGTCCCAAGTAAGCCCTCCGTAACGTCCACCGGACTTGCCACTAAAGGAGGAATGACCACCAGTCTTCCCAAACCTACACACCTCAAAGGGGTGCAGTGGCATAGAAACATCCACAAGGTTTGCTGTAGAGGGAGCATCCATTAGATCTCCCTCTTCTGCCACCCACCACCAGGAGCAGGGGCATGGTAATGTCCACCGGACTTGCCATCGGAAGAACGTCCACCGGACTTCCCCCACCTCTCATCCCAGGGAAGAGAGCAGAGCCTTGGTAGCATCCACTGGACCTGCCATAAAGGGGACTTCCACCCAATTCCCCTTGGCTGCAACTTTCCCCCAGCAGCAGGACCTCGGTAACGTCCACCAGAATTACTGCAGGCGAAGGAACGTCCAACAGACTTCCTCTACCAGCTGCCCCCGGGATGACTGGAGCCCTGGTAACATCCACTGGACTTGCCATGCGGGAGGAACATCCACCGGACTTCCTTCCTCCACCACCCTGGAAGGGAGCCTTGGTAACATCTACCAGACTTGCCAGGTGGAGGGAGCGTTCACCGGACCTCCTTCTTCCACTGCCCCGGAGTGGAGTTTCGGCAATGTCCACTGCACTTGCCAAGCAGAGGGAACGACCGCCGGTCTTCCCTCCTTCACTACCCCGGAGGCTCCCGCCAAGGACAGCATCCCTGGCTCGGCCCGCCCCTCCAGAGGCTGAGCGCGATGCCCCTCGCACTCCCCTCGTGCCACTAGGGGTGGAGATTGCTCCCCTACAGGGTTCCTGATGGAGGACGTCTGATATGGACCCGTCGTGAGCCTGGGTGTCCTGTCCCTGCAGCCGTCCCCTCGACGCCCCCAGCCACTGTCGGACTCCCCAGGAGTGAGCGGCCGCAGGCAGCACCTGACGGCCTCCCCATCCCGACGAAACCGCAGCCCCCGACCCTCGAGGGGCGCCTCGACGACCCCGGGTCAGGACCAGCCCGGACCTTCCAGCAGGACCCCTACCACTTCCAAGGGCAGGCGCCGCGCTGCGCGCCTACTAGCCCTGTTTGGCCCCAGTCCCGAGGGCCACCACACGCGTAAGGGCCCCAGCAGGAGAGGCCACTCACAATGCCGCCCTACAGCCCACGCCGGACGCCCTAACACGCAGCTCGAGACGAGCGCCTCTCCCTAGAGCGCCTGGGACGGCCCACCTCTCACACCCTGGCCGACACCTGCACCTGACTGGGATCTAGTCTGTGTCCAACCTTGATGTGTCAGTAAGTGTTGTTCTGTGCCATATGTATTGTGTTCTGCATTGTATATTTGTCTAATATATTCGTGTAAGACTGGTTAGCCCGTGTTTGAGCCCTGTTCCTTTGTTGCATGCTCTTGCCCGGTCCTGAACAAGAGAACCCAAGTCCATGCTCGCGATCTGTGTTCAAGAAGTTGAACCCTGAACACGCTGCATAACGTAAATAATACTGGTTTACGGTGTTGACGTCAACTTAAGAAGGAATGGTTTTACTGTCGAGGAATAGGTTTCATTACGAATGACAGCCACTAGACATTGATTGATAGTTTTTTTTTTTTTCGCACATTCACCATCTTTTTTTTTTTTTTTTGTATAAGCACTCTGTACACCTTTACAATAATAAATATTATCAAACCGGCCACCTTTTTGCGATTACGCGCAACTTGCATTTCGTCTGTCCAACAGTATTGCCTAAATTCCGCTAGATAAACAAAATATCCGATATACCTAACGTGAAAAAAGCTAATAGTGCTTGTGTCATATACACACACCAGTTAACGAGGTGTAGTGAAAGAATGCCATTTTCATCTTTATTTAAACTTGCTGAAGTCTCTTTGTCACTCTTACTGATGTTTTGTAAGCAGGCAATAGTCCGTTCAGATGTATAATGTTTTTAGACATTTCATAAGAACTGCAGCATTTTCAACTCTTTCGGGACCACTTTCAGCAAGAACAGCGTTTCTTTCTCTCTCTCATTGTGTGTATGTCAGTTATGAAACTTCCTGAAAAGTATTAACCCCAGTAACCCCAACATTATCTGTACTAATGATCTATATCAATCTAAAACTCTACCATTGAATTCTATAATTCCATCTGATTACTGTTAAATTACATGGGACTGGAACTCGTGACACGCTAGCATATCCATGAAATTATTACATAGTTATGCCATTATGAATGAAACATGAAAATCTGTGAGAATCCCTGCCAGATCCTGTGCAATTCTCCTTTCAAATTCACTAGTCTGTTAACTATAATTTTTCTAAATCTGCGTGATGAAATCCGCTATATGTAGCGTATTTTTGTTTAGTTGGCATTTGGCATGCTGTGTCCCACTCAAGCTGAGGTTGACATGACTGTAAACATTCGTACTTGAGCCTGTACGTATTGTGAAGGTAATGTGTGCGATCCTTATTACAGAGAATGGCTGTTACTCTTCATTACTATGTGTTATTATTTTTGTTATAAGCAAACACTGTCAGCAGGAGCAGAGAATAAACTAGATGAAGAGTGACCAAGACCCTAACCTAGAAAATCAAGAAGCGTCCTTTGGGACATGTGCCGTCTGTAGGGTTTTCGCCCTTTTGTTTTCCATGCCTTAGTCATCACAGGTAAAAGGAAAGTTAGGGCTGCAGGTGGCAGTGTCTACGCTAGGACTTGCATCGGTAATTACAGAAGTATTGGTAAGTACTGCTTTTGGCGGGAATTGTATTTATGATTACCGTGAAGGGTGTCTCGTAGTACCAGGTAGGCAATTATTTTATGGAATTTCTTTTCGGTGAAACTGCAGGAGAGCCCCCATGCATTGAATTCACAGTTTTTATATTTTCTCAGTAAATTATAATGTAAATATCACTGATAGCTTCAGACAGTTGCAGAAATGCATTATTTCAAAGATATTAACTACACAACCTCAAGTTTTACACAAAGTGGTAAGTGGCCATTTGCCTTATCAGACTTTGAGGTTAATTTGTCTCCAAAGTCAATCCACACTTCATGGAATGTGGGAAGTTTGAGGGGAAGAGCGGGGGAAGTCAGGCATTCAGTAGGAGGTGGGTGGATGTGGCGTGTTTGCAGGAAGTCCGGTACAGGGGTGGATCAGCCAGAAAGATTGTTGGGAAGGACTGTTGCTATAAGTTGTTTTGGCAGGGGGGGACTGACGGATATGGAGGTGTTGGTGTGATGGTTGCGGAGAAATGGGTGGAATATGTTACGAATGTTTTGAGAGTAAGCGATAGGATATTGGTAGTGAAAATTCTGTTGGGTAGAAAGGTAGCTGCGATTATATTGGCATATGCACCACAGGCAGGATTGGATGAAGCAGAGGAAGATAGATTTTGGGATGATTTAATACGTGTAGTGGGTGGTATGCGGGATGATGAGATAGTGATTTTGGGAGGGGACTTAAATGGTCATCTAGGTGAAGCAGCACAAGGTTATGAAGGAGTGCATGGGGGATGTGCGTATGGTCTAAGGAATGCAGAAGGGGAAAGGATACTCGAGTTTGGGGAGGCAACGGACATGATTGTGTGCAGTCAGATAGATTATTTTCTGGTTAGGAGGGCTGATAGGAGGTTAGTGAGGGACTGGGATGTTAAAGTTATAGGAAATGAGGAGTGTGTGCAGCAGCACAAACTATTGATTTGTGATATGGTGCTTAAAGAACAAGTGATGAAAAAGAGGACTTGTGTACCTAGAAGAAAAATATGGAAGCTGAAAAACCAAGTAGTAAGGGATGCCTTCTATAGCGAGTTGAGGAGAGTGGTGGCTGAACAGGGAGCTGTAGACAGAGGCGTTAATGAACAGTACAGAGCCCTCAAGAACAATTTCTTGAGAGTTACTGATGTAACATGCAGTTGGACAAGAGGACCACCAAGACATAAAGTAACTTGGTGGTGGGATGAGGGTGTAGAAGCTGCAGTTAAGGAGAAAAGAAGGCTTTTCCGGGAATGGAAGAAGGGTGGTAACAAAGAGGAATATTTGGCTGCCAAGTGCAGGGCTGGAAGAGAGGTATACAGTGCAAAGTCTGAGTCACAGAGACTATTACTTGATAACTTAAATCACGGAGAAAGGAAAAATATGATATTTAGGGTGGCAGGTAAAGTGAAGAGGGATAATCGAGATATTATAGGTGAGCAGTGTGTGACGAATGATGAAGGAAGGGTAGTGGTGAACAGTGAGGATATTAAAGATGCATGGAGAGAGCATTATAATCGGTTGTTGAATGAGGAGTTTGACTGAGACAGGGAAGGTTTGGAGCCAGCAGATCCAGTGTCTGGCCCTTGGCCTTTGATTGATATTGCTACTGTGAGTGAGGCAATAGGCAGGATGAGGGTGGGGAAGGCAGCAGGTGTGTCTGGGTTGACTGCCGAAATGCTGAAGGCCTCAGGCGATATAGGGGTGAGTTTTGTCACTGACCTGGTAAATAGGATTATTTATGAGTGTGTTATCCCAGATGATAGGCTGAAGAGTGTAATTGTAAATGTGTATAAAGGGAAGGGTGATGCCCTGGAAAGAGGAAATTATAGAGGTATAAAGCTTTTAGATCAGATAATGAAGGTAATGGAGAGAGTTTTAGAAGGTACCGGTATGATTTGAGAAAGAGTGAATATTGATGAGATGCAGTTTGGGTTTATGCCAGGTAGGGGGACAGCTTCGGGAAAAATATATTGGTAGGAGACGGGATCTTTATTTTGTTTTTGTTGATTTGGAAAAGGCCTTCAACAGAGTCCGTAGAGAGTGGGTGAAGTGGGCAATGAGAAAGCTTGGCTTGGAGGAGTGGCTGGTTAGGGTGGTTATGGCTATGTATGTGGGTGCTCACACCCAGGTAAAAGTGAATGGAAATTTGAGTGATGAGTTTTCCGTGAATGTTGGTGTGCATCAGGGGTCAGTCTTGAGTCCCATGTTTATCATGGTACTTGAAGCCCTTTCACGTGACTTTAGAAACGGACTCCCGTGGGAGTTGTTGTATGCTGATGATTTGGTGTTGATTGCAGAGAACGAAAGGGAGGCGGAGGAAAGGTTTAGGAAGTGGAGAGATGGTATGGGGCACAAGGGTTTAAGGGTAAATGCAGATAAAACAAAAGTGATGATATCTAGGGTTGGTGGCGGTACTGTCAAAGACGAGGGAGAGTGGCCATGTGCAGTTTGCCACAAGGGTGTGGGAAGTAATTCCATCTTGTGCGGTGTGTGTGATAAATGGGTGCATAAGAGATGTAGTGGTATCAGAGGTAGACTGCGAGATAATGCTGATTTTATGTGTACGGCGTGTCGGGGTGAGCAGGTGGAGATTGTCAGACGTGAAAGGACTGAACTTGCTGGTGAATCTCTTGAGTGTGTGGAAGAGTTTTGTTATTTGGGAGACATGTTGTGTGCTGGAGGTGGGGCTGGAGCTAGCTCTGTGGCTAGGGTGAGAAGTGGTTGGAAGAAGTTCAGGGAGCTCTTGCCTCTCCTGACATTGAGAGGACTCTCCCTATGTTCTAAGGGGTCTTTGTATGCAGCATGTGTTAGGAGTGTAATGCTGTATGGTAGTGAGACCTGGGCAGTGTGGAGGGGCTGGGTTTATGATGGAAGAGTTGAGAGGTAGGATGGGACTGGAATGTATTGGTGTTGTGATGAGGAGAGGTAGATTGAGATGGTTTGGACATGTGGAGAGGATGGGGGATGATAATTGGGTGAGGAAGGTGAGAAGTGTTGATATTGGGGGTGGGGTTACGAGGGGTAGACCGAGAAAGACATAGGACGAGGTCATTAAGTGTGACCTTAGGGTTAAGGGACTGAACAGGGAGGCTGCAATGGATCGTGCAGCGTGGAGAGCCGCCATTGGGTGACCAAGGCCAACACATGCAAGCATGTTGGAGCCTTTAAAAATGAAAACAAACCTAGCCAAATTCAGCATAACCTAATCTAGTCCAGTTCAGCCTAACCTAATCTGTCCAGAATGATGGGGACAAATGAGTTTCAAGGCAGAATTGACCTATTACCCAGTGTAGGACGCCACTGCTGATGACAGTTTTAGAGTTCGTGTAACATAAATGTAATTTCTGCTAAATTTGGCTGTCATAAATGAATGATATCTGCAGTAATATAAATGTTGTTTCTGCAGAAAGTTAGTGTCATAAATGAATAGTATCATTATGAAAAGTAATCATTCGTAAAATTTTTTATTATTTATTAACCCATTTGTGCGTAGGGCTCCTGTGTGAGGAATTGTGCGGGAAGGATAGCCATTGAGCACATCACCATCCGCATATTGGCTTATAGTTGCGAAGTTCATAGGCCCCTGTCAGGAGTTCCCCTTTTATTAACCTTTGAAAATGGATACCACCATCCAATATTTAAAATGCCAGGCACAAATGGGTTAATTGGAGCTCACCTGCAGTTTGTCCCTTTTTTTTTTTTTTTTTTTTTTTTTTTCCCAACCAGTACCACATCCATTAATTTTGGCTCACCAATAGTAGGATGGGGTATCAGGTAGAGAGGAAAGGTAGCATTTGGCATATTTTGCACCTGTACCTCCCCTCACTTGAGTTTGGTCATTTCCTAACCTGTACTTAAATCCATCTATCTGTCTATATCCATAATCCTGTAAGGGGTGGCCATTTGACTTTGAGTTAGCTGTTTTACGGGGAGGGGCACTAACCCTCCGCCAACCCACTTGTTGACACAAGGGAACACATATGAGTTGGTCATATGGTTACCACCCAGCACTGTAAATGGTTTCCTGGCTTACAGGAAACCATTTGATATGTCACTCTATGTAAAACCACCTGAAAAGGAAAAAAGGATTAATAAAAAGTGAGAGGAAAGATAAGAGGAAGAGGAGAAGGCAAACACAGAAAAAGAATGATAAAGGTGAAGGAAGAAGTAAACAGCACTATATCAAGGGAGTGGATGATGGTCACCACCACCTACCAGCAATACAATATTTTTTCCATTTACTGTATATAACTATCAGAATAGGAGGCTTAAAAGAGTGTACATTTACATAGTTTTGGGATAGCTACATTGGATAATGTTTACAAAACCATAACACCAGGTTCCAAAGAAGTAATACTGGGAATAGGAATCATGAAGTTGGACAGTTCATAGTCAACTTCTGGTGAAACTGCTGGAAACCTCCCATGCATAGAATTTGCAGTTGTATTTTTTTCTAGGGAAACTAGGCCAATGCCATAATGTAATTATCGTTGGGATAGGTTAAAAAAGTTACAGAAACGCACACAGTAACTTTGAAGATAGAGTATCAGCTATACAGTCTCAACTGTTTTACATGCAAATGGTGGCAAGTGGCCACTTGTATTGTCATACTTTTAGGTTGATTCAGCTTCAGAGTCAATCCGCCATTAATCGTTCGTCCCTACAAACCCAACATAATATGACCTACTGTAATGAACCTAACTGACCATAATGATCTATGGATGAATAAGTTTCAGGTCCATATTAAACCAGTGCCCTCTATAGGATGCTGCTGCTGATGTTCACAAACCTAACTTTGTGCTCTTTAGTAACATAAATGGTATTCTGCAGAATTTGGTTGTCATAAATGACAAATGTGTCATAATTTTGATAATGGGGGCTCTCATCATCCCTACGTCAAGTGGGGTTGGTGGAGGATTAGTGCCCCTCCCTGTAAAACAATTAACTCTAAGCCCTTGGCCACCCTGTCTGGGATACATGGCGTCTGGCAATGAATGAATGAAATGGGGCTCTCATTCAGTTTGTCCCAACTTTCTTCTTTGATGTTTTGACAATCTTTAAAGTGACATAGGCCCACCCTATTTTGCTGTTTTCTTCGGTTTTGATCTTCACCTAAGCTCTTCATGGGATTCTGTTTGTTTTTGCATTTTCAAGTTTTAGTGTTTTAATTCTTTTAAAAGTGGTGAAAAGCATGTAAAAAGTGGTGTTTGTTTACAATTTTAATGGTGCAAAAGACAGATAGATACCATCTTGTGTTCCAAAGACAGGCAGATGCCATATTATTTTTTATTTATTTATTATATTTATTTTTCTTGACTCCGATATGTTTATGCAAAGCTACAGAATGTGGTGAATGTTTTTGGCATATCAGATAGAGCCAGGATTCCAGGGGCTTGGGTGATGAGTGAATGGAAGTTTGGCCCATTGGACTGGACAAACTTGGGCTGTCTGGACATTGCTACTCCTCACCCTGCCCTTGGATAGAAGAGGAGGTGCAGATGATGATGATGATGTATCAGTGCATATTTATCTAAATCTAACAAAAAAATTTGCAACAACCCAACCTAATATTTCCTAACCACCTCTTCTGTTTTTTGCCAACCTAACCAAACTTATCCTAACCCCTCCCTTATGTGATCATATCTTCCTTGGTTGTTGATGGATCCTCTTTATATGGTACTTGAAAATGCACTCCTGCACACTGCGTATCTTGGTGGCGTCCTTGTGTTGTGTCTGATTCTTATCTCATTTTACTCACATTTAACCCTATCTATGGCTTTAAGAAAGATGCAGGTGTTGGTGTTGTTGTCGGGCGTAAACACCAATCCCTTCTACTACAGTCAAACCTCCTTGGCGTCTTGACTATGGTTAATTGATCTGCCAAACTACCGCAATTATGAAACTCCTTCGTTACCAAATAAAGCAGTCAGTGGAAATAAATGTTAATTGGTTCAGGGCCCACAAGTTTACTTTTTTTTCTCCCCCTCACAATACCAGAATGATAACTAACCCCTAAAATGACTGAAAGGACTGGATCAGCATTGTTTATGCTGATTCTGAGTTTCTCGATTGTGAACCAGACAACCCTTTTCCCTCATATTTTTCTAACTTTGTACGCCAGCATTGTTATCATCGTATTTTGTCTGTGGGTACAAAATTCTCACAATTAACCATTCCTGACTCAGTTATTGTTCTTGTGAATACATTTCCCAGATTTCTCGTTCTTTTAACCCTTTGAGATTCCGATGACGCGTTCATACATCACTTTAAGATACTTTTGTAATACATTCATCATAAATTGCATTTAAATGTCATATCTTCAACTTGTCATTTTGATGATATATTTTCCTTTTTTCAGCATACAGTACTATGATAAAGTACAACTATTCATCTTTAAAATGACACCAAAACCAGCAGTCTGTCATGAAAAGTATATTCACACAGACTGATCAAAGAAAAAGATTGCATAGCGAATATGCGTCCAAGAATCATACAAAACTGTGCTTCTTTTTTAATTTGCCTTAACGTACAATAACATGCATAAGTAGCCCTAATCTATGTATCATTGTAAAGGTAATTTATTGTAGTTTTGGATGGTTCATACCAGATTTATATATCTTTATTACTTCATCCATTGCAAAAAATGTTCTACTGCAGGGTTTTAAATTTTTGGATTTCACCTAACTTCAACTCATCATTTTGACTTTTTAATTTCTTTGGTTTCCCTTTTTGAACATAATATGATAAATTACAGCTATTCAGCTTTAAAATTGCACCAAAATGAGCATTGTATCATGAATATTGTATTTACACAGATCAAAGAAAAATATCGCCGCATGAAGATGCGGGTTTGCATGAGAGTGGCTGACTTTAAGATAGACAGTTATCTGACCAGGGCTGAAACCTGATAGGGTTAAGTTTACCCTTAAATATATCACCACTTCAATTTATTGGCAATTGCTACCATAGTCAAATCAAAAGGTTATTTCCATCACTGGCATCTACTGAGACACTATGAGTGAGTGTGGAGTGCTTAAAACAAAATTATATTCTGTGGTTGTTTGCATGTGGAAGCCAGTCCACAAAACACACTGTTACCATAGTAACCGATGCATAGTACCCAGTGGCCCACCACACTGGCTGCGCTTATTGTCACATACATCACTTTTCTGTCTGGTCAGAATAATGTATTAACAGCTGTTTGGGGGATTTAATGTACTAAGACAATCATTATAATGCTAAAAGCAAAAAGCAGTAAAGCTGGATATGTAAAACTGTTGAAAAAAATGGAATATGGTGTTTTTTTGCGGAAGTTGTGTAGCACATATGATATTGGTTCATGAACTGCATATGATATAAATAAGCAGAGGAAAAAAATACTGAAATTCTATACAGACAGTGATTTGACGAGGCAGATGAACATTAGAAAAACTATGAAAGATGGTAACAGTACTGAGCATGATCATGTGATGATGGAATGATTGTGGTAGTGTTGGATGAAGTGGATTTATCAGGTGGCTTGGTAAGGAACTAAGCTCAGTTGTTCCATAAAGAACTTATATTAGAACATGAGTGTGATTACACTGAGGGATACCAGGTCAGAGGTGTTTTATTGAATTATTATACATGACCTGTGTAGGTCCTTGTTGAATTATTATAGGCTTCAGTACCATATGTGACAAATATGGCAAAATGGTTCATCTGGCAAGGCTCTGGAACAAAGGGTGTTGGAAAATTGGTGTTGTAGTACCATTATATTAGAGTCATCATCATCATCTGGACCTCCTTTCCCACCCTAGGGCAGGGTGAGGAGTAGCAATGTCCAGACAGCCCAAATTTGCCCAGTCCAATGGGCCATGCTTTAGTGTTGGATTGGGGCACCCTCATCTTGCTCAATGTAGGGATGCCTTGCGATCAACATAGTGACAAGCCAAATGGTTTGCTGTACCCAGGAAACCATTTACTCTGCTGGGTGGTAACCATAGAACTGGGGTTTTTGGCTGGGTTAAGTGTCCCCCAGATTCCCCTATGTAAAATCACTTAATCATGGCAGTTGTTTTAGAGAGCCTCTGAGGGCCCAATATATTAGATTAATTGGTAAAATTTCAGAACAGTCTTGCAAGTCATCATACAGTTGTAAAGTAATAAATATTCCATCCATCCATCATCCAATCCTGTGCCGCCCCATGAGGAGAATATTAGCAAAGTATCAGTAAACTTTACGTTTCAGCTCATACTCTAGATGCCTGGATACTGTATTTATTTATTTTATATTTTGTGTGTGTATATATATATATATATATATATATATATATATATATCTGTATACCTAGGCTGCTTCCCCCAAGGAAAGGGAGGTAGCCGAGACAGGACGACACACTCCCCATTTACTCATCCATTCAAACACATTCATTCGCATCTTAGCTATGTCTGTCCTCTTCTCTTCCTATTTCTTCCATCTTTCCTATCACTTCTCATTCTCACGGGAATTATCTTGGAAAGATCATATTACATCTCTTGTAAAATCTGCTTACAAGAGATTAAGTGTGCTAAGCTGACTCCATACCTTCTTTACCCCTGCACAGTTGTTACTGTAACTTTGTACATGGGTTGTATTCGCCCCTGTGTAGAATACAACTCTTGTGTGGGGGGGCTTCCCACATACAGCTCATCTCAGTAGGGCAAAGTCAAAGGCTTTTCGACTCATTAACTCTCCTCCTCTTACTGCCTTTTTTCAGCCTCTGTCTCTTTGCCGCATTGTTGCATCTTTATCTCTTTTCTGTCGCTACTTCAGTGGTCCCTGAGCCTCTGAACTGGCTGCTTGCATCACTCCACCTCTAAGATGGGCAAGTAGCACCCGTCTGTCAACAAACTCTCATCCCTTTTCTGTCCAACTCTGTAATGCAAGAGTTAACCGTTACTCCCAGTCCTTCATTTATGCAACAGGTCAACTCTGGAACTGTCTCCCTCTGTCTGTATTTCCTACTTCCTATGATCCATCTTTCAAACGCATTTTGTCCAGGCATCTTGAATTGAATGGATCTTGAATTTGGCTTTCTGTTGTATTGTTTTTGTTTTTTATTGGAAGGAACAGTTATGCGGTCTCCTGACCTTTGGTTCCTTCTTCTTTGCATTAAAAAAAATCTCTTTGTTCCTTTTTTAGGCAGCTTTACATTGAGTGACAAGCCAACTGGTTTCTTGTAACCCAGTGCTGTGCTGGGTGGTAACCTTATAGGCTAAACAACGCATATGTGTTCCCTACATGTCAACAAGTGGTTGGCGAAGGGTTAATGCCCCTCCCTGTAATACAAACTAACTCAAAGTCAAATGGCCACCCTTTACAGGATTATGGTGTCTGGCTGTAGATAGATAGATTTTTTTGCCTTTGTTATATCAAGTTTTGAGATAAGCCCTAACCCCCAATTCTGTGCCTTTAATGATGAAAAAATACAGAAGTGAGTGGAATACAAGCCATTTTAAGGATTAACCTACCCTGACACTACTTTGCCTAGCTTGACCAGTGTAATTCAGTCGTAAGAAAGACCAGATCCAACCATATCTTAATTGTTGGATACAGAGCTGCTGTCCAGTACACCACAGGACACTCTGTATCATAATTATTACAGTTGACACTAGTTGCCTCCGTGTGTTTCTCCAGAAAGAGAAACACATGGAAGTGTCATAGAAGATTAGGTGTTTATATGGGTGAGATATAACTTTAGAATATCCCCAAAATAACTTGGGGAATGTATAGTTTGAAATATACAAAATATTATTGGTGCTGTACTATACATTCAAGAGAAATAGGGTATTTTATTAATGATGAATTACACAGAATGAACAGAACAAACAAAATATGCCAAGTTTAGGACATACAATATAGGAAACCACCTGGAAGTATGCAGTGATATGGTTTGGGTCTTGCCTTCTTGAGCCATTCCATTAAATATGCTGAGATATAGGCCTACATAAATATACTGTAGGAATCACTCATACTTGAAACAGTCTAGCCAAATTCAACCTAACCTAACCTAGGCCTGCTCAGCAAGAGCAAGGAGGCAGTATACTCAGATGTAGGTTTGCATATATCAAAAATGCTATCATACTTGACCCAGTCTAGCTTATTTCAACCTAATGTACTTACTGTATACCACTTCAACCAAAGTAAAAAGTCAGTGCAGGTAAATCATTTAGTAAAGACCAAAACTTAAATGTGTATTAAGAGCATTTGAGAGTGAACTTGCACAGCCCTGCTTGAGATGGTTAGTTTCCATAGGGATGGTGTATAATCATAAACAAGTACTGTGTGTGTGTGTGTGTGTGTGTGTATTTACCTATTTGTAGTATACAGGAATTGAGCAATGCTCGTGTTGTCCTGTCTCCATATCCACATTTATCAAGTCTACCTTTACACACATGAATGTTTTTCTCATGCACCACCTCTTTGTCTAAGTCGTTTAAGTATTTACCTAATATACCTAATTGTGATATACACGGAATGTACTATGCTCATGGGTTTCTGTTGCTGTTTCTCAATGTCAAATTTAGCTTAAAACTTGTTCAAGTTTTTAGACTGGACGATCTCTCTGTCCAGGCTATTCCATAAATCAATGCTTTTGTAAGGAAAGCTATATTTCTTGATATCCTTCAAGCAGCTTAGCAGCTTGACTTTTTCTATTTCATTCCGTGTCCTCTTGTTGCTCTCTTATCCCATACAAACAGATCTTCTTTGTCAATTTTATCTACTCCCACCATGGTCCTACACTGCAATCATGTCTCCCCTCTTTCTCCTTTCCTCTAAGGAAGGCAAATCCAGCTTTTCCAGCCTCTCTCTGTATGACAGGTCTGCCAGACTGGGGACCATCTTGGTTGCTGTTCTTTGTATTTTCCCAATCTTGTTTATATCTTTCTTTTTGTGTGGGGACCACACTACCGCTGCATTTTCTAACCTAGGGCGGATCATGGCCACTATCAATTTTTTCATCATCTCATCCATATAATGAAATGCTACTCTTATGTTAGTCAAGAGTTTATAAGTCTCTCTAACTATCTTGTTAATGTGCTTTTCTGGTGACTAACTATCTTGGACCAGCACTCCCAAATCTTTCTCTTCTCTCCTTTTTGTGATTAATTCATTACCCAACAAATAATTCAGTGATGGCCTCCTGGTACTTTTACCCATTTCCAATATTTTACATTTCTTTTCATTAAATTTCATTTCCCACGCCCAGCTCCAATCGTGTATCCTATCCAAATCCTCCTGCAGTATTTTACAATCCTCCTCAACCTCTACCTTCCTCAAGATCTTTACATGATCAGCAAACAGACTTGCATAACTATTCACTCCATCTACCATATCATTTACGTAAATCAGGAACATTACTGGCTCCAACACCGAGCCTTGAGGGACTCCACTTGTGTGTGTGTGTGTGTGTGTGTGTGTGTGTGTGTGAACAGGTATACCCCAGTGTAACGATGCAGTTGGTTAAGTAAGAACCCATCGTTAGGCAGGGTATCATATCTCAGGGTAGATTTAACATATAAAGTATAGGAATGCATTTTTAAGCCCTGGGTTTCCCCCACAACCAAGCCCTAAACCCACCCAAATGAGTCCAATAACAAGTTTAAAGCCAATCTAAATGGCCTAACAGCTGTAAAAGAGGCTAACCTAAGCCAAACACCTGTAAGTAGCTCACCAAAACCAACAAATAAAATCTGAAAATTGTCAAATATAAGTCTGGAAAAAATCAAGCTTAGGGTCAACCTTTTGTGTCAAAATCAGAATTGCTTAAAAGTATATACTGTACGGTATTGTTTTTGCATCATCCCACTTTTCCTTTAGTGATCCCAATTCCTCCTGAGTTAGGTATTTTTTTATCCATACCTTTTTTATATTCTTTTTTTTTCTGTGAGTTTATTAGCATTTTTGAATATTTCCTGTACAGTGTTCACTCTCTGGAAGGTTACTTTGAGGGGCCTTGACCTGTCTCTCACATTTCCCCAGCCTTTTGTGTTCCTTTTTATCTTTATTACAGATATCCTCTCATTCTTCCTTCAATATGTTCATTATACCAGTACATTTACTATCTCCCTTTTGTCTCTTGAGATTCTGTTTTTTATATCTTCTTCATTTATACCAGTAATTATTAGAGATTTGTTGATATCTACTGATTCTTTGATCAGTTTTTGGTTGTTTTTAATTTCTTTCACTTCCTTTCTAATGCTTTTTTCTTCAACTTTTGTTTGTAAGTCTTACCGTACTTTCACCATTTCATCATACATAGTTTGTACTTCATCTCTGCAATTTCTCATAATTTCATTCACCTGAGTTATCTTCTCTTCAGTATCACTGCCTTGGTCTGTCTGACTGCTTGCTTGCCTAATTGCCTCTGTATCATTTCTGAACTCCATAAGACTCTTATGGTTGACAACAGACTCGCCATTTCTCTATTCTTCTTTCTAAATGAAGCTCCCTCAAATGGCAGCTCATCTGTTGTTGTTATTGTTGTTGTTATGTGTGTGTGTGTGTGTGTGTGTGTGTGTGTGTGTGTGTGTGTGTGCACACCAGTATAAACTGCCAGTACTGTATATATTGTATCCTTGACTGTGGATGGCACTCGGGTTTTACAACTCTGCAGAGTAAAGGAGTGTGGTGTGACCAAGAATATGCCTACTGCCTAAAGGGGTTAATTGCACTGTTATTCAGGCATTAAGTTTCTAGAAGAATTGTTTATTTTATCATCATCATCATCCGGACCTCCTTTCCCACCCTAGGGCAGGGTGAGGAGTAGCAATATCCAGACAGCCCAGATTTGCCCAGTGCAATGGGCCATGCTTTCATTCATTCAGCATTCAAGCCCCCGGAATCCTGGCTCTATTGGATACGCCAAAATCATTCACCACGATCTGTAGCTTCACATAAAAGTATCCGGACGCTGCCACGTTAAAAAGGGGGCCAAATCACTGATCATGCACTTCTCACAAACATTCATCCAGCCAGCTCGATCTCCTGTCAGTCCCCTAGCCACACCGACTTCCTGACCTCTTATCCTCACACACTCATCCACCATATCTCTCCACCTTCTCCTTGGGTTACCTCGCCTCCTCCCTCCTTCAGATTTGCCCATATATACCTTTTTCACCATCCTATTGTTATCCATTCTCTCCACGTGACCATACCATCTCAGTACACTCTCTTTGATTCTGGTGTCCACCGACTTCCTCACTCCACATCTTTCACGAATCACATTATTTCACATCCTATCCACCCTCTGTACTCCACATACATTCCTCAGTAGTCTCATCGCCACTGCTTGTACTCTTGACTTTTCATTTTCATGCCACACCTTAGTCTCACATCCATATGTTAAAGTTGGCACTAACACTCCTTCATGTAAGCCTTGTGCAGCTGCAGCACTCAAGCCTCTGTTTCTTATCAGGGCCTTCATTGCACCAGCTACTTTTCTTCCATGTGACACTCTACTTTCAACTTCCTTTGCACATTTTCCTCTCATTTCTATCATTGTACCCAAGTATTTGAACTCTCTCACCAATTCCAGTCTCTCCATTCACTGTAACATCGCACTGGGAGTCACCTTCTCTCTCAATAACCATCACTTTACTCTTTTCAAGATTTACTCTCAAGGCACGACGCTCACAGACATCAGCAAAATTCTGCACTAGCCTACCAAGTTCTTGTCCAGTGCATGGAAGCAGTACTGCATCATCAGCATACAATAAATTTGAGATATTCCATCCATCACCATTCATTACCAACGTCATCCCTCTCTCCATTACTTGTGTTTATACTTCTTTCATCACCCCATCTATATATATATATATATATATATATATATATATATATATAGACACCGCTATATATATATATATATATATATATATATATATATATATATATATATTGAACAACCCTGGGGACATCACACAACCTTGTCGCACGCCCACACTGATCGTGAACCATTCATTTAGATGCCCATTAACCTTACACATGCTCCACTGCCATCATAAAAACTCTTGACGGCACCTAACAGCTTACCATCTACACCATACATGTGGAGAACTTTCCAGAGTTTTTATTTATACTGGTATTAATTTATTCATACTTGTGTAGGGTACAGTATATGGTATGTACAGTACCATGTATTCTGTATTACTTCTGTATAAATGCCTGAGGCACATTATTATTACTTTCCATGTGCTATATTGGTATTCTATTTAATGTGAGGTGCAGTGAAGTTTGTTTTTTTCTTAAAGTGCAGTAGACCTTCAATCTGTGCAGCTAATGTGTCTGGGAATTTTACTGGTTGCTGAATGAGGAGTTTGACTGGAACAGGGAAGGTTTTGAGTTAGCAGATCCAGTGCTTGGCTCTTAGCCTTTGATTGCTGCTCCTACTCTGAGCAAGGCGAAGGCAGGATGCAGTTAGGTTAAGCAACAGGTGTGTCTGGTTTGACTGCTGAATTGCTGAAGGCCTCAGGAGATAGAGGAGTGGATTTAGTTACCAATTTGATAAATTAGTGTGTTGTCCCAGATGACTGGCTGAAGAGCGTGATTGTAAATGTCTACAAGGGGAAGGGTGATGCCCTAGAAAGAGGAAACTGTAGAGGCATAAAACTTTTGGACCAGATAATGAAGGTAATAGAGATTCCTAAAAGGTATGATTAGGGAAAGAGTAAATATTGTTGGGGTACAGTTTGGGTTTATACCAGGCAAAGGTACCACTGATGCCATATTCAGTGTCTGACAGCGTTGGGAAAAATATATAGGAAAGAAGTGGGATCAGTCCTTTGCATATGTTGACTTGGATAAGGCCTTTGACAGAGTCCCTAGGTTTTGGTGAACTGGACAATGAAAAAGCTTGGGATTGAGGAGTGGCTGGTTATAGTGGTTATGGCTTTGTATGTGGATGCTTACATCCAAGTGGGAGTGAATGAAAATTTGAGTGAAGAGTTTTCCACTAAAAAGTTGGCATGCATCAGGGGTCAGTCTTGAGCCCCGTGTTGTTTGTCATGGTGCTTGAAACTCACGTGACTTCAGAAGTGGACTTCCATGGGGGATGTTGTACATGCTGATGAGTTAGTGTTGATTGTGGAGAATGAATACGAGGTGGAGGAAAGATTTAGAGAGTGGAGAGATGGAATGGGGCATAAGGGTTTGAGAGTCAATGTAGATAGAACAAAAATGATGATACAGTATTTAGGGCTGGTGGCTGTACAGTACTGTCAGAGCAGAGGAAGAGCAGCCATATGCAGTTCGTCACAAGGATTTGGGTAGTAAGTCCATGTTGTGCAGTATTTGTGATTAGAGGGTGCATAAGAGATGCAATGGTATTAGAGGTAGACAGTGAGAAAATGCTAATGTTGTGTGTGGTTTGTCAGGGAGAGCATGTAGAGATTGTCAGGTGTGAAAGAATTGATCTTCCTGGTGAGTCTCTTGAGTGTGTGGAAGAGTTTTGTTATTTGGAGGACATGTTATGTGCTGGAGGTGGGGCTGGAACTAGTTCTGTGACTAAGGTAAGGAATGATTGGAGGAAGTTCAGGAAGGTGTTGCCTTTCCTGACATTGAGACGGCATTCCCTCCATGGAAAGGGTATGTGTAATACTGTATGGTAGTGAGACCTGGGCAATAAAGGAAGAGGATTTTGTAGGCTCAGATGTACCAGTACAGAAATGACAATGATTAGATGGATGTGTAGTGTGTCCTTGAATGCAAGACTTGGGGGACGAGGGGCTAGGTTTAAGTTTGAAGAGTTGAGAAGAAGGATGGGGCTGGTGTATACAGTATTGGTGTTATGATGATGAGGGGTAGATTGAGATGGTTTAGGCATGTTGTGAGGATGGACGATGATAGTTGGGTGCAGAAAGTGAGAAGTGTAAATGTTGCAGGTAGCGTTGTGAGAGACAGACCAAAAAAGGCCTGGAACAAGGTCATAGAGTGTGACCTCAGAGATAGGGACTGAATTGGAGGCTGCCAGAGATCAAGCAGTGTGGAGAGCAGCCATTTGGTGACCATAAAACATATGCAAGCATGCTGAAGCCTTTAAAAACGATACGTAAATCATGCCATTGAAACTCGTACTATATAGTATATATCTATCTATATCTATTGCCAGACGCCACAATCCCGTTAGGGGTGGCCATTTGACTCTGAGTTATTTGTTTTACGGGGAGGGGCACTAACCCTCCACCAACCCACTTGTTGACACGTAGGGAGCACGTATGGTTTGGTTATATGGTTACCACCCAGCGTTGTAAATGGTTTCTTGGCTTACAGGAAACCATTTGGCTTGTCACTCAATGTAAAGCCACCTGTAAAGGAAAGAAAAGCAATAAGAAGTGACAGGAAAGATGGGAGAAATAGGAAGAGAGGAGGGCAGGCACAGAAAAAGAATGATACAGGCTAAGGAAGAAGTAGGCAGCACTACATCAAGTGAGTGGATGATGGTGAGAAATAGGAAGAGAGGAGGGCAGGCACAGAAAAAGAATGATAAAGGCTAAGGAAGAAGTAGGCAGCACTACATCAAGTGAGTGGATGATGGTCGCCACCACCTACCACCAGTACTATATAGTGCCATTCCAAAATTTTCCCAAAGTCCCCCTTTTGGTCATCTTGGAAAAAAAAATTTTTCTTACGTTCACTGTAGTACTTATACAACCTCTAGGAACATCTATCTATCTATCTATCTATTGCCAGACGCCTCAATCCCGTTTGGGGTGGCCACAAACAAATCGCCTCCAAGTCGCCCTGTCCCCCGCCATTTCACTACCCTGCTCCCAACTCACACCCCCCTCTCTCATATACCTCTCCACCCCATCCCTCCATCTCATCCTCGGTCTCCCCCTCCCTCTTCCACCCTCCACCTCACTCACATACACTCTCTTCGTCAGTCTTTCACCCTCCATCCTCTCCACATGGCCAAACCACCTCAGTGTGTTCCTCACAACGCTTCCTATCACATCCACATCAACACCACAACGCTCCTTTATATCCTCATTCGTCAGCCTGTCTCTCCACTTGACTCCACAAGCTCCTCTTAAATAACTCATTTCCACTGCTCTCACTCTTGACTTGTGTCCTTCCAACAACGTCCAAGCTTCACTTCCGTACGTTAGAGTTGGTATCACAATACTGTCATGTAGTAACTTTTTTACTTCCATGCTCACTTCCCTGTTTCTTATCACTGCTTTCAAGGAACCAGCAACCTTTCTTCCCTGCTGTACCCTTTCAAGCACTTCACCCTCCAAACCTCCATCCTTACTCATCACACTACCCAAATACTTAAACGTACTCACATTTTCCAATTCCTCACCATCCAACCTCGCTATACATTCACTGACTTCACCTCTCTCAAAGACCATCACTTTACTCTTCCCTACATTCACCTTTAGGTTCCGTTTCTTACACTCTCTCAAACTCATCCACCAAGCCTTGCAGCTCCCCTTCATCTTCACTCAACAACACAGTATCATCTGCAAACAACAGTACAGGGAGTTTCCAAACACTATCCTCTCTCACCAGGGCCACTCCAACATCCACTACCCTACCTTGTACCTCTTTTATTACCCCATCCATGTACAGATTGAACAACCATGGAGACATGACACATCCCTGTTTCAAACCAACTTTCAAAGAGAAAAATTCACTTAGTTCACCATCCACACGCACTGCAGCCTTAGCACCATCATACATACTCTTCACAGCATTCAACAACTTCCATCTACTCCATATATTCTTAACACTTTCCACAATCCTTGTCTATCCACCCTGTCATATGCTTTCTCCAAATCCATGAAAGCACGCATACAACTTCTTTCCCTTCTCTAGAAACTTTTCCACTAAAGATCTAAGAATGAATATCTGATCTACACAACCTCTTCCTTCCTAAAGCCTCCCTGTTCTTCTCCAACTAATTTCTCTGTTCTTTCTCTAACTCTGTCTATAAGTATCCTACCATACACTTTTCCCTATTATACTAAGAAGACAAATGCCCCTATGATTACCACACACTTCTTTTTCCCCTTTTCCTTTGTACAAGGGAATAATTATACCTGACTTCCAATCCTCCGGGACTCTACCTTCCTCCCAGGCCAATCTGCACATCTTCCACATCCATTCTACTACTATCTCTCCCCCATGCTTCAGCATCTCACCACACACTCCATCAATTCCTGGGGCTTTCCCCGATTTAACTTTCTTCATTGCTTCCACAACCTCTATCCTACTGATTTCTACCTGTCTTCTCACCTCCCTCCTTCTCCCAGCCATTCCCCAGCCACTTATACTCGCATTACTTCCATCCTCTACGTTCAACAATTCCTTAAAGTGTTCTCTCCATCTGCTCACTTTTTCTCCCTTCTCCACTAGTAATCTACCATGTTTATCTTTCACTCCCCTGCTAACTTCACTTCCACCGTGTCTTACTTTTTTCACTTCTCTCCAGAACATTTTCTTACAGTCCCTCCACTTTACACTCAAATTCCTTCCAAATTCCTGATCCACTCTCTTCTTACTCTCTCTTACTAATCTTTTCACCTCTCTCTTTCTACATATAACTCTCTGTTCCGCCACTCAACTTCTTCCACACTCCTATTTCTCATCCATTCATTGTATGCTTTCTTCTTTTGTGCCACAGCCTGTCTCACCTCTTCATTCCACCACGCTGTTCCTTGCACCCCCCTCCGTCTTCTCTTCCTTCCACACACCACATCACATGCTGCACATATTTCTTCTGTAAATATCTTACACACACCTTCCACGTCTCCCATCTGCTCCAATTCATATTTGCCCAATCGATGAGCATAAAAAGCTTAAAAAAGGGTTAATTAGAGTGTCTGTCTATCTATCTATAGCCCGACGCCCTAATCCCACAAAGGATGGCCGCAGACAAAACGCCTCCAAGTCGCTGTCTCCCACCATTTGACTACCCTTCCCCCAACTCACCCCCCCCCCTCCCTCAAATACCTCTCACCTCCATCCCTCCACCTCACCCTCGGTCTACCTCTCCCTCTCCCTCCCTCTCCCTCTCCCTCCCTCTCCCTCTCCCTCTCCCTCCCTCCACCTCACCTACATACACCCTCTTAGTCAGTCTTTCATTCTCCATTCTTTTCACATGTCCAAACCACCTCAGTGTGTTTCTCCTAATCTTCTCAACCACATCCACATCCACCCCACAGCGTTCCTTCACTTCTTCATTCGTCAACCTGTCCCTCCACGTCACTCCACATGCTCCTCTCAAGTAACTCATTTCCATTGCTCTCACTCTTGACTTGTTCCCCTCTTGCAAGGTCCACGCCTTGCTTCCATACGTCACTGTAGGGATCGCAATACTATCATGCAGTGACTTCTTACCTTCCATACTCACCTTCCAATTTCTCATCACTGCTTTCAGTGTACCTACAACCTTCCTTCCCTGCTGTACCCTTTCACGCACTTCATCCCCCAAAGTTCAATCCTTACTCATCACACTACCCAAGTACTTGAATGCACTCACATTCTCCATATCCTCACCATCCAACCTCACTGCACACTCTGTGACTCCATTCCTCTCAAACACCATAACTTTACTTTTGTTTACATTAACTTTCAGATTCCTCCTCCTACACACTGTCCCAAATTCATTCACCAAACCTTGCAACTCCCATTCATCTTCACTTAACAATACTGTATCATCAGCAAACAGCAACACTGGAAGCTTCCAAATCTCACCCTCATTCATTAGAGCCACCCCCACATTCACTGCCCTACCCTAGAGTGTACAGCGGTAAATAAGTGGTGATTACTTACCATGACAGAGGACAGAGCAGTTTTTGGGTGTCAGGGAAGGGGTTATCTTCAGATGATGACTTATTTACCTAGGGGTAGGTGAAAGACTATTTTGATAGAATAAAGGAACAAAAAACTTAGTTGAAAAAAGAAAGAATACATGGTGAGTGGTGGCAGTAAGATGCGAGGGACAAGAGGCAGGTGGCAAGTGATTGTGTGTGTGTGTGTGTAATCAGCTATTTGAGTGTAAACATACCATTTCATAACCTGTAATTTTACCTGTGTTTATGACCATTTCTTTTGATGAAATCTTAGTTGAAAGAAGAAGAGGTACATAGTGTTTGGTGATGATGAGTTGAGAGAGATGAGAGGTGGTGAGTGATGTGTATGTGTGTGTGTGTGGCCAGCTTATCACATGTAAACTGATCATTTCATATCCTGTAATTTTAGCTATGTTTGATTATGACCATGGCTTTTAGAAAAGTCCACAAAAAGGCAGTTTTGTGTGTTCTGGTTGGGGTGAGAAGTGTCATGGTCTGACAGAAACTTTGGGGGGGGGGGGGCTGTGGACAGGGGCTGACTTTGGGATTTTTTCCCATGACCCCCCCCCCCACACACATTTTCTTCACCAGGTCATGGTTTATCTCTCTGCTTCAGTTGTGTTTAGCTCAATTTAGGTCCATATAAATTGAGGGTCTACTGTATAAGGGTTAGTTAGCAGGTCATAGTGCATATCCACAGCCCTTTGTATATTTGTTTGAAGTAGTCACTGGAAAGGCCTCACAGTATTGTAGTTATTTAATTCCATTTATCACTCACGTAAGTAATAACAGTAGCCTTCACTGAGTCGATACTTTTCACTGTTTGTGGCTTCCAGATCTACCAGAATGGGACGTGAGAGAGAACGTGAACGAGATAGGGAGCGTGACCGTGAACGCTACCACCGTCACAGGTATGGTAAACTCATTGCTTTGTATTACTTCGAAAATGTGTACCACTTTGTTGCTTATTACATCATGTTTACCACTTTGTCTCTAATTACATCCCACTTGAAAGTGGGATGCCTTGGCATATGTATGTCCGGGCTCACAACAAGTTAACTGGGATGCCCTGTGGCAGTTGTTAAAAAATATATAAAGTTCTATCTATCTATCTATTGCCAGACGCCTCAATCCCGTTCGGGGTGGCCACAAACAAATTGCCTCCACGTCGCCCTGTCCCCCGCCATTTCACTGCCCCACTCCCAACTCACACCCCCCTCTCTCATATACCTCTCCACCCCATCCCTCCATCTCATCCTCGGCCTCTCCCTCCCTCTTCCCCCCTCCATCTCACTCATATACACTCTCTTCGTCAGTCTTTCACCCTCCATCCTCTCCACATGGCCAAACCACCTCAGTGTATTCCTCCTAACACTTCCTATCACATCCACATCCACACCACAATGCTTCTTTATATCCTCATTTGTCAGCCTGTCTCTCCATGTGACTCCACAGGGTTCTCTTAAATAACTCATTTCCACTGCTCTCACTCTTGACTTGTGTCCTTCCAGCAACGTCCAAGCTTCACTTCCATACATTAGAGTTGGTATCACAATACTGTCATGTAGTAACTTTTTCACTTCCATGCTCACTTCCCTGCTTCTTATCACTGCTTTCAAGGAACCAGCAACCTTACTTCCCTGCTGTACCCTTTCAAGCACTTCACCCTCCAAACCTCCATCCTTACTCATCACACTACCCAAGTACTTAAACGTACTCACATTTTCCAATTCCTCACCATCCATCCTCACTGTACATTCACTGACTTCACCTCTCTCAAAGACCTTCACTTTACTCTTCCTTACATTGACCTTTAGATTCCGTTTCTTACACACTCTCCCAAACTCATCCATCAAGCCTTGCAGCACTCCTTCGTCTTCACTCAACAACACAGTATCATCTGCAAACAACAGTACAGGGAGTTTCCAGACACTACCCTCTCTCACCAGGGCCACTCCAACATCCACTACCCTACCTTGTACCTCTTTTATTACCCTATCCATGTACAGATTGAATAACAATGGAGACATGACACATCCCTGTTTCAACCCAACCTTCAGAGAGAAAAATTCACTCAGTTCATCATCCACACACACTGCAACCTTAGCACCATCTTACATGCTCTTCACAGCATTCAACCACTTCCCATCTATTCCATATATTCTTAATACTTTCCACAATCCTTGTCTATCCACCCTGTCATATGCTTTCTCCAAATCCATGAAAGCCGCATACAACTTCTTTCCCTTCTCTAGAAACTTTTCCACTAAAGATCTAAGAATGAATATCTGATATACACAACCTCTTCCCTTCCTAAAGTCTCCCTTTTCTTCTCCAACTGATTCCTCTGTTCTTTCTCTAACTCTGTCAATAAGTATCCTACCGTACATTTTTCGTATTATACTAAGAAGACGAATGCCCCTATGACAACCACACACTTCTTTTTCCTCTTTTCCTTTGTACAAGGGAATAATTATACCTGACTTCTAATCCTCTGGGACTCTACCTTCCTCCCAGGCCAATCTGCACATCTTTCACATCCATTCTACTACTATCTCTCCCCCATGCTTCAGCATTTCACCACACACTCCATCAATTCCTGGGGCTTTCCCTAATTTAACTTTCTTCATTGCTTCTACAACTTCTATCCTACTGATTTCTTCCTGTCTTCTCATCTCCCTCCTTCTCCCAGCCTTTCCTCAGCCACTTATACTGGCATTACTTCCATCCTCTATGTTCAACAATTCCTTAAAGTGTTCTCTCCATCTGCTCACTTTTTCTCCCTTTTCCACTAGTAATCTACCATTTTTATCTTTCACTCCCCTGCTAACTTCACTTCCACCTGTCTTACTCTTTTCACCTCTTCTCAGAACATTTTCTTACAGTCCCTCCACTTGACATTCAATTTCCTTCCAAATTCCTCATCCACTCTCTTCTTACTCTCTCTTACTAATCTTTTCACCTCTTTCTTTCTACATATAACTCTCTCTTCCGCCACTCAACTTCTTCCACACTCCTATTTCTCATCCATTCATTGTATGCTTTCTTCTTTTGTGCCACAGCCTGTCTCACCTCTTCATTCCACCACGCTGTTCCTTGCACCCCCCTCTGTCTTCTCTTCATCTTACACACCACATCACATGTTGCACATATTTCTTCTGTGAATATCCTGCACACACCTTCCACGTCCTCCATCTGCTCCAATTCACATTTGCCCAATCGTTCCTCCACTTCTCTCTTATACTCTGCCTTTTTCTCATCCTCTTGTAACCTTTCCACCCTCCTTACAAATACTCCTTCTTCCCATCCTTCCCTTCTTCTATTTCTCCATCTTAATTGGATCTTGATTCTGGCCACCACCAAGTAGTGGTCAGAAAGTCCACTCCCCCAACCTCTATAAACTCTTGCATCCATTACACATTTTCACATCCTTTCATCCACACACACATAATCAATCATTGCCTTCTTTTCATTCAGTTCACCACCCACCCTTCTCATCACTCGCCATGTATACCTGTGGATCATTTTGTGCCTGAAGAGAGTATTGGCTATCACCAACCCCCTTCCAGCACAAATGTCCACTAACACACTGCCATTCTCATTTATCTCAGCAGGCACACCCTACTCACCAACTATTCCATCCACCTTCACATTCCCTACTTCACCATTCATATCACCAATCAAAAACACTCTCTCATTCCTTCCAAACTTGTCCATGCACACTTCCACATTTGTCCAGAACTCTTCGCTCACTCTGCTTGCACGATCTTGCATTGGCGCATACACACACACAATCGCCCACATTTGTATTCCAACTTTTAATCTTACCCACACAATCCTTGACCCAACTGATCCATACTCTCTTATGCTCTTCTTCCATCTTTTACTCACAACTATACATACTTCTTCTTTTGCCCTCTCATTCTCACCTACTCCTGCACATATACCCCATCCATACGCCCATTCTCTTATAGTCTCACACACATATAAAGTTAAAGGGAGATTATTAGAGGCAATAAGGATCTTTTGAAAGGGAGACAGACAGGAATTGTCATATCACCATGGTTGCTTAATATTTATGTAAATAGTGGCTAACATTGGCCCTGGGAGGTACTTCATGAGAGAGAAGTGTGGCTGCATGCTGGGTAATTATCCCCACAGTCATCAGTCAGGCAGGAGACACAGCCACAAGTAAAAAGAGTCCAAGATGATACTTCAGCAACTGTTGGAAAATAACTAGTGGTTTTGGCTCTTGGTTTAGCTTCGAATCCATGGAGAACATCAACTGTACCGTGACCAAGCTTAGTGTGGAGATGCTTATGCTTTAAAATGAAACATAGCACGATTTTTGTGTATGTAGGTATGTTATCAGAAAAGTCAAAGCAAGGACAGCAGTTTCTTGAGTGAAAATGGACTAAGATGCAAAGATCCTGTTGATCAGTAAGCAACATCATATGATCTGCATAAATCAGATCTGAAATACTTCATCCCTCATCAGTTTCACCACCCTTTCCCAAACTTGTGTTTTGATCTTTCCATACAATCATGCATAGTACTGAACAGCCATGAGGACGTCACACAATTCTGTCTCATTCTGACACTGATATTGAATAATTCACTCAGACATCTACCATTATGCATGCTTTTTTGTCATCATAAAAACTCGTTCTGCTTCTAGCGGTTTTTCCATGCACAACATATGCATACATAACTTTATCAGTAATTCTCCTTTGTTCACCTTCTGTGCTTTCTTCAGTTCTTTAACTGTCATAACTATCTCATGGTCCTTTCTACATACTTTCTTTTATCTGATGTTCTCCAAATAAAATGCAACCTCAGAAGTTAAAAGAACATGTGGCTAAGGGCCACTTGAATGTTTAGAACAACTGAACTTTAGAAGTGGTAAAGTATTTAGCTGATTGAACTTTATAAGTACAGTAGTACAGTATTGAGCTGGCTCTCCTTTTTGTACATCGTAGTTTAGACATAATTATAGCAAACCAGTCGGCTTAAGTTGCACCTGTTAGCATGGTCTTATGAATATAACTGGCAATCCTTGTCATATCTTGTGACCTATACACACCTTTGGCAGGCCAAATTGGAAGGCTACTGGTAAATTTGGAAACTAAAATGGAAGTGTTGAATAATATGGTACTGTACAAACTCTCAAACCTGAACATCTGATATCCAATAAACTTCATGTTCCAAAAGTATTTTTTTAATGCCATAGACGGGTGTTGATATCATGTGTCCTTACATAGTCCATGCATATTTGAAGACAAAGTTCATTTATAGACATGTATAAGAACAGATGGTAAGTTGCTGATGCAAAGTACCTCATTGTATTTACTGTACACAGTACTTTAGACTGTTTACTGTGTGATTTTCCCATAGTTATTTTTATGAATCTGCTTTCAAAAATATTCCATTTTCTGCAAAGCCTTTGGAACCAAGTATTTTTTATGTGAGAGTTTGTACTGCATTAAGACTTTACATGTACTGTATTCAAAATTATGAGGTTGCTCCATACAGGTACTGTATTTGATTTATACAACCTAGGGGATGTGCAGTGTCATTGCTGTATTGTAATCAGTGGGATGAGACAATTCCTTTAAACAAAATTTGGTATATGATTTTTGGGGAAGAGTTCTGAAAATTCAGAATTTCAGTGAGTACCTCTGGGTTGGCACATACCAGTACTGTATAAGGTAAACAAGACCTACCCTTCTTCACGTAGTGACCCTTTCAATATGGTACCCTTCCTCCGTTTTTATTATTTTATTTAAGTTATTTTTTAATAATTGTTTATTTTTCTCTGAATGTGCTGCTGAAGGAGGTGGGTAGGTGATATATGACAAGTCACATGCTTTCAGAGAATTTTTCCAATGGTCTGGGGCCTTGTTGAATGTAATACAATGTGACCAGATGCAGGAGAGGGGTGCTGTTGCATGGTGGCACTACTGCTACTGCTGCTCCACCCATAGGCTCCGAAGAAACAACTGTGTCTGGTCCAGAAACTATGGAGAAAGAAAGGAAGAAACTGGCTGAGAGGTGACAAAAAATCACCCAGTTGAAAATTTGAGATGATAGGACAAGAATTATTGCTTTCAGTGGAAAGGAAGTGAATGATAAAAATATGAGGGTTGATGATTGTAAATGATTGGTGAAATGGAATGTTGAATGTGCATGGTGCATGCATGAAATGCATTTATAAAGTACTGTACTGAGGTCCATCCTTTTCAACAAATTCTGGATGGCAGACTGCAAAAAAATGGCACGTTCAACCTGCAGCCCGTAAGTGTGAGATTGTTGCTGTCTCATTTGCTCTGCTGTGAAAACACTACTTTTCCTTGGAAAGATCAAAGTGCTGCCTCAGGTGTTTGGTGGTCATTGAGGAAAACAAGTTTTTTACCTCAGGGTATTGACAGTGTGTTCTAGCCATTTAGTGAGGTGATGAATGACTTGTAAATTGTTCAGAAGGATGCCCGGCACTCCTAAGACTCAGTCTAAGACTCAGTGAATTCAAATTTGCATACTGCATTAGGATCAAATGAGCCAATAGTTCCCTTTGCTGATGAGTTGTATTCCCCTTGCTTTGTCCACATCCTTGAGTGAAATGTTATGAAGATTGGAAAGGAATCCACACAGACTGTCAAAAACTGGCCCAAGCCTTTGATGACCATCTGCCTTGCCAGTTAATAAAAACCCTTCTTGAAGGAGAATGTGCAAAAAAAACACATCAGACAATGAGGCAGTTGTGTTTGAGGTATGGAATTGGACATGGACATGGATAATTGGTAAAGTTTTGCCAGCATAAGTCTGAACAGGAATTGCAGTCTCCACCGCTATTAGGTTAGTGGAATGTTCAGGAATGGCTTATTTTTTGGTCCTTACTTGGAATGAGAATGTATTGGTGGATATTAAACATCTGTGTTAGGAGTGATTTGTAGATTCAGAGCATGAGTACTGTTGATTAATTACATTTTTTTGCAAACAGATGAACTTTTCTGACTTAAGTACAGTAAGTCATCAGTTAAAGAAATTTCATTCAAGCTACATGCTGTACACAATAGTAAGTCTTCAGTTGAAGAAATCTTCAGTTGAAAAAATTTCATTTATGCTACATACTACAGTAAGACCTCACAATAATGGACTAATTGAGGTCCAAGCCATTCCGAAAAAAGCGAAATTCCGATAAAAGCAACATCCGGAATTCCCCCCGCTAACCCAGATTTTTTCTGATATAGCCTATCAGACATTAGTCCAGATTGCACCAATGGTTTTTAAACTGTTTTTACTACCATTGCAGTACTGTACTGTATTATACCTTCACTGCAATAATCAAATGGTATAATGTATAAAATAATACTGTACTGTACACTGATAAACATTTTTTTTTTTTTTTTTTTTTTTTTTTTTTTTTTGTGGAGAACATAGCTGAAGTTATCAGGCAGTCTGGACTGCTGCTGGCTTTATCGGACTTTTTCCAATACAGTATATGGGAATTTAGTCCAGTACCTCCTCAATTCCTGTAAAAGCGAATTCTGATCTATTGAAGTCAATTATATCGAGGTTTTACTGTATATATAACAAAAGTACTGATAGAAAAAGGTCTTGATGGAAATGGAGAATTATGATAATTGTTGGTCTCCAGCCTGTCTACAGTGAATCCATTTCTCTTAGGTCACACTCACGTGAGAGGGAGGGTGTACGAAGAGATAGAGATCGAGACCGTGAACGACGAGACAGAAGAAGTAGGTCCAGGTCTCGATCCCGGTCCAGGTCACCCCGATCTCACCGCAGGTCGTCGCCTGTGTATATGGCTGGACCTTCAGGAAAGCACGATGGTAACACTGGATTAAACAACAAGTTGTAGCTTATATTTTAATGTTGAAATACCATACAGTACTCTAGAGTATATTATGGATCTGTTTGTAGGGTATTTCAATATCTTTATCTTACTAGCATCTTTGTCTCGTAACTCTTTTATGCTATATGACCATAATAGTAATTTTCATGCTGTTTTTTCATTACACATACTGGTACTTCACTCATCCTTTACTCTTCTCAAAAATCATTTTGTTAGCTTGGACTTCCTGATATATGGCTCCATGAAATGTGGATGTAAAGATAGATAGATCCCTTAACCTTGTACAAGTCACCCCCAGACTACTATGGATGAGGAACTGACTGATCACTGGCAAATAGGTAGCCATGGTGCAAATTAACTTGAGGTTATGGTTGCCAGTTATAGTAGTTTATCAACCTGTGTCTGTCTGTTTATCTAGCTAGCTATAGCCAGATGCCTTAATCCCATAAGGGGTGGCCAGTAATGAAAGTCAGTTGAAAAAGTTTTTTCATGGGGTCACCTCAGAGTGGAGGCAGTTTGTTAGTGACCACTCCCTCTGAGATTAAGGCTGTAGATAAAAACAGACACAAAGAAGTACATGGATATACTAGAGAGAATAGATAAAATTAGTCATAGAAGGAAGTACTGTACTGTACATAGATATATTAGAGAGAATGTTGGAAGGAGCCTTGATTATGTTCTTTTGTTAATGCCCTTGCTATAACTGTGTCTCATCAGCCCCTGTGCTCATATCAAATATTCCCATGCACATCAAGTTTCAGATTGCCTGTTTACTCTGTTCCACTGAAGAATGAGGCAACAGCAGTTTATGACCCTGTTGTGTCATGCTCCAAAAGAAAACGTATGAAAATCTGAATTTTGTAATGATTTATAAACAGTTATTTTAAGCAATATAACATAGGTATTTTGTAAAGAATGCCATCATTGAGTGAATATACATGTCTCCCTCACTATCCGATTGGATTCCGTTCCTGAATAGGCAGTCGAAAATTGAGCAATCGTATGGTGAACTTAAGGTTTAATGGGAAAAATAGGGATGCGCTCCTAGACTCATATTTATGTGCCCTGAAACTATACTGTACCACATATTTTATAAATAAAAGATGTTTTATGTGCTGTACTTACATGTCACAAAACTCGTCTCGGCATCGTAAACACTCGTTCGTCACTCCCTCTTCACCCAAAACACTAAACAATTGATGGAAGGTTTGACAAGGGAGGCTATAAATAAAAGATGTTTTATGTGCTCTACTTTAATTATAACAATTGCAAAGCGGTGAAAAACACACGTCCAACGTAGAATCTGAAACATTTTCATAAACACTGACTTATAAAACTTACGTGTCACACAAACTCATCCCGGAACCGTAAACACTCGCTTCTCACTCCCTCTTCCCCCAAAACACTAAACAATCAACGGAAGGTTTGACAAGCTCGTTTCACCAGCCTTCTTAATGTTGGCAGCATTCTTAATCACTGTTGATATCATAGACTGGGCCAGACCAAGGGCATGAGCAATGGAGTTTACCCCTTCGCCTCCCTCATGACGCTTAATGATGTTGAGCTTGGACTCCAAATTTAAGCTCTTCCTGGCTCTCTTAGGCTTGAGATCAGAGGCACTAGAGTTTGCAGGCTGCTTGGAAGACATCATGAAACTTGTACTTGAGGTTAGGCGAGAAATAATAGTGAAAATCACGTCGCTAATGCACAGGAATACAAAGCTAGTGAATCAAACAGGAGTGCGGGAAAGACTAGGCTGAGTCAGGGTTGCCAGATTTTTGTGACCAAAAGTACCGGTTACAGGCCTCAAAAGTAGTGAATTTGGGATAAAGTAACCCAACATAATTACGTGCAGTATATATACATACCATGTTGAGTACACCGCTTCCCATCCCATCAGCGAAGTTAAGCAACGTTGGGTCTGGTTAGTACTTGGATGGGTGACCGCCTGGGAACACCAGATGCTGTTGGCATAACGTTCTCCCTACGTGTCAAGTGGGGTTGGTGGAGGATTAGTGCCCCTCCCTGTAAAACAATTAACTCTAAGCCCTTGGCCACCCCGTTTGGGATACATGGCGTCTGGCAATGAATGAGAATGAATATATACATATCTATCAATATATCTATCTACAGTATCTCTCTCTCTCTCTCTCTCTCTCTCTCTCTCTCTCTCTCTCCACGTGTATATACATATAGACACAAATAATTTAACTGTGCACAACTTACCAGTTGAATGCTGCTCCATTAATGCTCCTGTAAGGTTGTTCGAAGTGATGTAAGCCTAAAGTTAATTAACACAGAACTCCTTACATACTGCATTAACTGAATTTACTTCTCTTTTCTTTAAATTATGTAATTTCTTTTACATTTGCAGAACTAAGCTGTTTTCTTCTTCACAAAACATAACTCCTACTGTTGGACTTAGTCATTTTTCAACTTAATGGAAGTATTTTAGGAACTAAAGGAAAGTGTTTTCTTGCACCTCATTATAATTACATATTTAAATAATTAATCAGTAAGTCTCCACGACCACGTCTTCGCAGCTGAAGATTATCAAGGTCTGCTTCTGCATCCACAAGCTGTGGATGAAGAAAACACGACAGACTGGGGTGGTAATCTCACACTTTCAGTTCAAATTAAATAGCCAATCAGGGATTAATGCAAGACTGCGAGAAATTTAAAGAGGGATGATATGATAAATTATAATTCATTATCTTTTTGTGTCTTCAAAATTTAATTATATTAGGCTGTATTTTAAATGATACATAATCACTAATCAACTTTTGACTTTCGTCTCATTAGTAGCCCAAGTTAGCCCAACTTACTTTTAAAGTAGCCCAAAAAGTTGCAAGTAGCTTAATTCAATATTTAGTAGTGCAGGGCTTCTAAAAGTAGCCCAATTTGCTACTTGTAGCCCAAGCTGGTTTTGATGGGTGGCCGCACCATCATCCTTGGTGCAGCAATCGCAATTCCAAACAAATGCATATCGACTTGTGCTGAGGAACGCTGGACTGACCACGCTCATACGATCGTAAGTGTGAGCCAGAGCAGTCGTATAGAGAGCCAAGGGTACTATAGAAGATCGATTGTATTCGTGAAATATCATATACAGAGTGCATCGGATAGCGAGGGATTACTGTACTTACGTGTTGATTTCAAAACATTTTTACATGCATCAGTCTCTGAGATGGTAAAATTATCACCTTCATCATCATCATCATCATCATTCATACCTCCTTTCCCACTCTAGGGCAGGGTGAGGAGTAGCAGCATCCAGACAGCCAAAGTTTGCTGGCCACTCTTCTATTCACTCATTATTCAAGCCCGCAGAATCCTGGCTCCATCTGATTGGCCAAAAATATTTACCACATTCTGTCTCTTCACATATACTTATTCAACAGAGCCAATCCGAACGCTGTCACATTAAAGCGGGGTGCCAGATCTCTGGTCATGCGCTTCTTCACACAAAATTCATCCAGCCAGCTCAATCTCTTGTCAGTCCCTTAGCCTCACCAACTTCCATATCTCCCTTCCTCACTCATCCATCCACCATATCCTTCCACCATCATCTTGGCCTACCTCACCTATATTCCTCTTTCAGATTCTCTCAGATATACTGTTTTCACCTATCTATTGTCATCCATTCTCTCCACATGACCATACCATCTCAGTACACTCTCTTCGATTCTGGTGTCCACAGACTTCCTCATTCTGCATCTTTCATGAATCGCATTATTCTATATCCAATCCACTCTCTGCACTCCACATACATTCCTCAGCAGTCCCATCTCCACTGCTCTTACTCATGGCTTTTCATTTTCATGCCACACTATAGTCTCACACCAGTATGTTAAAGTTGGCACTAACACTCCTTCATGTAAACCTCAATCAGCTGCAGCACTCAAGCCTCTGTTTCTTATCAAGGCCTTCATAGCAGCAACTACTTTATTTCTTTGTGTCACTCCACTTTCCACTTGTTTTGCACATTTTCCTCTCTTCTGTCGCTGTACCCAGGTATTTGAACTCACCAATTCTAGTCACTCCATTCACAGTAACGTCGCACTGGGAGTCACCGTCTCTCTCAGTGACCGTCATGTTTACTCTTTTCTACATTTACTATCAAGATACGATGCTCACAGACATCTACAATGTGCAGCACTAGTCAACCAAGCTCTTGTCCAGTATTTGCAAGTACCACTGCATCATCAGCATACATCATATTTGAGATATTCCATCCATCACCATTCATTACCAATGCCATCCCTCTCTCCATTACTCTTGTTCTTTTTTACTTCTTTCATTACCCCATCCATATATATATTGAACAACCATCGGGACATCACAATCTTGTCGCACATCCACATTGATTATGAACCATTCTTTTAAATGCCCATTTACCCTTACACATGCCCCACTGCCATCATAAAAATTCTTGACGGCACCTAGCAGCTTACCATCTACATTGTGCATGCTCAGAACCTTCCACAATCCTTCTCTGTTTACTTTGTTGTATGCTTTTTCAAGATCCATAAATGGCATAAACTCCTTACAGTCTTTCTCACAAGCCTTCTCCACTATCTGTTTACAGCAGATATTTGAGCCACACATACTCTGCCACTCCTAAAGCCACCCTGTTCATCATTCACAAGGCCTTCTGACATCTCTCTTACTTTCTCTATAATAATTCATTATTCCTTCCGTACAACACTCAGCAGGCTTATCCCATGATAATTCTTGCACTTACTTGGCTCACCTTTAATTTTGTACAGGGGTGCAATCATGCAGCCTTCTTACATATCTCCAACAAGCTCATCATACTGCTCACTCCACTGCACTTAATCATCCCTGCAAACATCTCATGAACCCTGCAGCTTTCCCATTTTTCAGTCGCTTCACACGTTCTTCACCTCTGCAAGTGTCACTTTTCCTGGCACTGCATTCCTTCTCAGCACATCCCCAAACCATTCATGTTTACAGTTGCTCTGCTTTCTCCATTCCACTTCATCAGACTCAAAATATTTTTTCCATCTGGTCCTTTCTTCATCCCCATGGGTTAATAATCTGTCACTTACATTAGTCGTGCTTTCACATTTCTTTCTGCTGTCACTTTAACATTTATGCACCTCGTTCCAGAATCACTTCCTGAGTAATTTGCATTCATTTTTCTTTCAAGATCATCATTTACCTCATCCTTTTTCCTCTTCATAAGTCTCTTTACATGCTTCTTGCTCTCAGTATATTCAGTTCTTATTACAATTGAACCCCTGTCCTGTAACCACCCTAGCCACTTCCTCTTTTCCACTACTGCTTTCATAACCACCACTGCTTTCAAGACCTCTTCAGCCTACCATGCCATACCTTTCTTTTTGTTGTTACTCTTATCACACCACACACCGCTGCAGCATTCCTAACTAAGCAGTCCCTGTTTGTATTCCACAAGTTGTCCAGATCCATTTCATTCCTGTTCACTGATTCTAACTCCTCCCCTACTTTGGTCCTGTATTCATCTGCCATTTCTGTGATGCATGGGTTCTTGACTGTCAGTCTCTATCCCTCGCTGCTTCTCTCTCTCCTGGTCCACCTCACTCCTCTCAACTTGATCTTGCATACCAGTCATATGATCTGGCAGACCTCCACATCATCCTCGCAGTGCCTTCGTATCAGCAACACTTCCCAGCTTTGTTTTCTCTTTAAGCACATAATCATTCAGGCCCCTTTCAACAGGATCTCCATTCCCTCAATACCATGTACAGGCATACCCCATTTTAATGGTGCAGTTAGTTATGTAAAAAGCCATTTGCTAGGCAGGATATCATATCTTGGGGTAGATTGAACATGTAAAGTATAAGGATGCATTTTTGGGTCTTGGGTTTCCCCCCCAGCCAAGTCCTAAACCCACCCGAATGAGTCCCCAAAAAAGTTTAAAAAAGTTTAAAGTCAATCTAAATGGCCTAACAGCTGTTAAAGAAGCTAACCTAAGCCTAAAACCAGTGCCTGTCTCACTTGTACCCAGTAAAGGTCACTGGAAAATGCAATCTCTGACCCATATTGAAACTCGGTAGTGAAGAAGCACCAGCTTTGTATACAATCCCACCATCAGATGGTCCCAGGACAATTAAATGAACATCTGTTATGCATAATAGTAAAGTATGAATGATGCAGGATTGTCCAAGGTACGAATTGTTGTGATGGAGAATCGTTGATGTTTTGATGGGGAATTCTCTTGATGGAGAATGCGATTGTGATGCAATCGGGAAAGCCTTTTCAACAGCCCCTCTTTATGTCGTTTTTGTTATTGTTCTGGTTGCTGAGCTCCTTTATTGTCTTCTGTCTTATTTTCCAACATTTATTTAGAAATTTCTTTGTATTTTCAAATTGTTTTTCCTTGTATAGCCTGAATGTAATCAAATGATTTATTGATTGATGATGCGATTGGGATAGCCTCTTCAAAGGCCCCTCTTTATTTCATTTTTTTTTTTTTTTTTTACTGTCTGGATGCTGAGCACCTTTATTTTCTTCTCTCTTATTTTCCAACATTTATTTAGAAATTCCTTTTTATTTTCAGTGTTTTTCCTTGAACAGCCCAAATGTAAACACATGATTTATCGATGTCACAGTTTTCAGCAGTGCATGAAACATTTACCCTCTACGGTTTTCATAATTATTGATATTTATTTAAATTTATTATTATGTATTCCAAGATAGGTTAGATGACAGTTCAATGGTCAAACAAGAAATATTTTTTGTTGAGTTGCCTAGTTGTCCATACCGTTTTGTACCTTGCCTGATGGGTGAGAATCCGCATCCCAAATGACAGTGTTCACTCCACCTATGACTAAAACATATTAATCTAGTCTAAAGACAGTTTATAAATCAACCTAAACACAAAATTTAAGTCTAAAATATAATCAAAATCGGTAAAAAAGTCAAAACCCATCGCAAAACCAGGGGTAGACCTACGATAGGCAGGGTAGGGTGGTATTTCTACCCCCATCACTATTCCAGGGTATGACATCTAGGGGTATTGTAAATCGGGGTTTGCTTGTATTTTTGTGCATCTTTGTGTGTGTGTGTGTGTTTTTTTTTTTTTTTTTTCCCCCAACTATGGGCAAAGGCTTTAGGGCCTATTTCTTGGGGGCAGTGACCTATCCCAAGGCCTAGTAGTCCTCCTACACCTCCACATGTCACCACTTCATCACTAACACCCACCATCCGTATTGAATACATGCTAGGGCTGTCTCATACAGGACTGGTGTATTGGTGTTAGCGAGGATATTTTTACAACATGGCGGCGGGTCATCTGGTAGATCAGGCAAGTCTGCTTTTAGGAAATTCAAATCCTTAAGCTATTCCCTGCCCCAGCCGGGATTCGATCCTGGGTCTGCACAACCTCCTTTTCCGACGCATGTCCTCCAGTCGCTTCCCATTATTATTCTCTCCTGGTATATACCGTACATATATATATATATATACACTCAACCCTCGGCTATCACGGGTTCTGCTATAGCGTATCTCGCTATCATGCCTGTTTAAAAAACTAACCAAATACCTTTATCATGCACTAAATGCCTGCTATCGCGCACCGCAAATGTTCGAAAATTTCAAAAAGGCCAGGCTCCAGTGCTCTGCCCAGCCAACAAAAGCTTCACTCTGTGATTGGTCATGTGACATCAGCGCCAGCTGAGTGCTGATTGGCCACCCGACCTAGTCTCCTGCCTGCCAAACTATTCAAGTGCGCGTCCTCAGACCGTGAACAATGATAGCGAGAACAATAACCTTTTTTATGATATGACCATGGCCAACGTACCCCCTCCCCGTCCCCCTACCATCACCCAACATAATGCTGCGGCACCTGGCAGGGAAATAAAGAAGAGGAAGAACCTAAGTTATGGAGATAAACTGGAAATGTGAAACTTATTGAGAATGGTGAGACCAAGCGAAGTGTGGGGAAGAAACATAATGTCAATGAATCAACTGTGAGGGGTATTTATAAGAATCTGTGCCTGCCCTCCTCTCTTCCTATTTCTCCCATCTTTCCTGTCACCACTTAATGCTTTTCTTTCCATTACAGGTGGCTTTACATTGAGTTACAAGCCAAATGGTTTCCTGTAAGCCAAGAAACCATTTACAACGCTGGCTGGTAAACCATATAACCAAACCATACGTGCTGCCTACGTGTCAAGTGGGCTGGTGGAGAGTTAGTGCCTGTCCCTGTAAAACAAATAACTCAGAGTCAAATGGCCACCCCGTACAGGATTATGGCATCTGGCAATAGATAGATAGATAGATGATCATATCATAATACATGCTCATTTTTAGACTATTATATATTAATATGTGGTACAAAAAAGGTATCTGAGGGGTAAATATGGAGGTCATGGCACCAATTAGAATTATTACCATAAGTTCTTCAATTCGGCTATCACGGTTTCGGCTTTAGCGCATCTATAGCGGGACCAATTGGGAGTGATAGCCGAGGGTTGAGTGTATATATATATATATATATATATATATATATATATATATATATACATTTATATATATATATATATATATATATATATATATATATATATATATCCCCTCCCTGTAAAATCAGATACCTCAGAGTTCATGGAAGAGGTGGACTTTATTATTCAACCGCCGGTGACAACAGGATTCTCCTGCTCATCCTTCCTCTAAGCCATGAAACCATGTACAATGTTGGGTGGTTTACATCTATCGAAACCATCCATGCTCCCTACGTATTAAGTGGGGTTGGTGGAGGATTAGTGCCCCTCCCTGTAAAACAATTAACTCTAAGCCTTGGCCACCCCGCTTCTGGGATACATGGCGTCTGGCAATGAATGAAAATGAAAATATATTTATATATATGTATGTATATATATATATATATATATATATATATATATACAGTATATATATATATATATATATATATATATATATATATACAGTATATATATATATATATATATACTGTATATACAGTATATATATATATATATATATATATATATATATATATATATATATATATATATATATATATGTATATATATATATATATATATATATATATATATGTATGTATGTATGTATGTATATATATATATACAGTAGAATCTCTTTAGTCCGGACCCTTTTAATCCGGATTTCTGTTAATCCGGACAAAATTTAAAAATAATAAGCTCCAAAAATATGATGAAAGTATTTCTAAAGTCATTTTCAGTATCGGCGCGGAAAGCGATCGTCATTCGTTTAGTCTCGGATCACGCTAGGTCGCAACATGGGCGCCTGTTTAAACACACGCTAGCATTCGTTCCATCAACTAGTTCACCAACCATTTATATTTTTATGCTGTATTTCAAAAGTTAATCCTCCTTACCATGCCCCTTAATGCAAGTGTAGCTTCTGTAAGGAATAAAGGTGTTAAAAGGAGGAGTTCTTACAAAAAAATGGGTCAGAATATTCTGCAGTGTTTAGTGATTACTGTAGGTTATTTTTTGTACTTGAATGTGCTTTACTTGTACATCAAACATTAGCTTCTTGCCCATATGGGTGTTATCAATATGCCAAAGATGACAATGTATTTTTTGCCTACATAAATTTTATTTTTATTCCAAATTCAGTATTACAGTTAATTAATTGATTTATTTTTTTGCCTACACGGGCCTTAGTCACTTACTACAATTTAAAATGTAGGCTAGTTTCTTGTCATGGCCTTACCTGTAAATTATGCAATGCAAAACTATCGTACATGATTAGTTTTGTTATTTTAGTACCGGTATCCTTTCATCTTTTGCAGTTACGTAGGGTTGACATATGACATATATGTTAATAATTAACAAACATACCATATGTTGACAGAGTTTGGTATGAACTGGAGATTACCCTGATGGTCCAGACAATCTGCTAATTCGGACAACCCTTCCCCCCATATAGTCTGAATGAGAGAGGTTCTACTGTATATATATATATATATATATATATTGCCAGACACCATAATCCCGTAAGGGGTGGCCACTTGACTTTGAGTTATTTGTTTTATGGGGAGGGACACTAACCTTCCACAAACCCACTTGTTGACACATAGGGAGCACATATGGTTTGGTTATATGGGTACCACCCAGCGTTGTAAAAGGTTTCTTGGCTTACAGCAAACCATTTGGCTTGTCACTCAATGGAAAGCCACCTGTGAAGGAAAGGAAGGCAATAAGATGTGACAGGAATGATGGGAGAAATAGGAAGAGAGGAGGACAGACACAGAAAAAGAATGATAAAGGTGAAGGAAAAAGTAGGCAGCACTGCATCAAGTGAGTGGATGATGGTCGCCACCACCTATATACAGTATATGTATATATATATATATATATATATATATATATATATATATACAGTAATCCCTCTACTATCCTATGTAATAAAGCCAAAGGCTTGTCCGGAAAGTGGGACCCTGGCTCCTAATTGGTACTTAAGGACCCTAACCCAGCCTAACTTTGAAAGCCACCTAAATAACTCCTTACCGGACATGCATAGCACCTGTTTAAACCTATTTAAGACCCTATTCACACCAATAATGGACATAAAGCATGAAATAAATGAAAAGGAACCAAAGAATGAGGAATTAGAAGTGACTGTACCTCAGCCAGGGTACTTACAGCACGTTTGTGGCCGCCTTTTCTAAGGTTTTGGCAGTGGTGAAAATGCTCTTGAAGCATGTACAGTACAGTAATCCAGTGTTGTGCTGCATGTAGTTCTTTGCACTGTGAGTTATAATTGTTTAACACTGCACATTGTTCTTAACTGCACCACGCCAGTTTCAACTGCCAATTTGCACTCCACAGTTAATCCTTTGCACTCTAAATACTCATTTCTTAACACTGCACAACACTGTAAATTCCCGTGTGGTCTAGTGGCGAGGTATTGCAGTTTATTCACTGTTTATTCACGAAAAATGAGCAAGTGTGGCTTCCATTGCAATAAGCATCTACTCGTGATCAAAGTTAGGCAGTAACTGCTGGTTAGAGTGTTGGTGACGGGGAAACAGTTGCCAGATCACAATGGCCACATTACCAAACTCTTCAATTTTCATTACCAAATTTAACTTTTCATTACCAGATTCATAAAGCTAGCATTTATTCTTCACTGATTATATATACAAGTGGAAATACATGTAATCACTCTTCATATAATTAACAGCATGTTGATTATTTTCATGCTATGTTGGCTAGCAAATTAATCAGAAAGAGCAAACAATCCACCATCTCCATCCTGTGTATCCTCATACATGTGAAAAATCCGTTTGGTAATGCATTATTTTGATTAATTACCAAATGAATTTTTCATCACCAAATTGGCCCATAATTGGTAATGAGAAATACCAAATGGCAACTCTGACAGGGGAGGGGGGAGGGGGGACGAAGGAAGGGGTGAAGGCTCTGTGATGTAACAGCTGTTCAGTGCCGCGCGGCAATTTCAAATTACGGGAGGGATTTTTTTTTTTTGGGGGGGGTTCCGAAGGTCCAGGCCCACAGTGTCCGGTAAGTGGGGTGTCCAGAAAGTATGGGGATTACTGTATATATATATATATATATATATATATATATATATACATACATATCCTGTATATGTATATATATATATATATATATATATATATATATATATATATATACTGTATATATATGTGTGTGTGTGTGTTTTCATTTTTGTTTTTAAAGGCTCCAACATGCTTGCATGCGTTCGCCTTGGTCACCTATTGGCGGCTTTCCACGCTGCACGATCCATTGCAGTTTCCCTGTTCAGTCCCTTAAACCTGAGGTCACACTGAATGACCTTGTCCCATGTCTTTCTCGGTCTACCCCTCATAACCCCACCCCCAATATTAACACTTCTCACCTTCCTCACTTAATTATCATCCCCCATCCTCTCCACATGTCCAAACCATCTCAGTCTTCCTATCCCCATCACAACACCAATACACTCCAGTCCCATCCTACCTCTCAACTCTTCCATCGTAACCCCCCCCCCCCCCGGACCTTGCACGCTGCAGGGACGCACTACACATCCACCTAATCATTGACATCTCTTTACGTCTGAGCCGGCGAATATCCTCCTTTACTGCCCAGGTCTCACTACCATACAGCATTACACTCCTAACACATGCTGCATACAAAGACCCCTTAGCACGTAGGGAGAGCCCTCTCAGTGTCAGAAGAGGCAAGAGCTCCTTGAACTTCTTCCAACCATTTCTCACCCTAGCTACAGAGCTAGCTCCAGCCCCACCTCCAGGACACAAGATGTCTCCCAAATAACAAAACTCTTCCACACACTCAAGAGATTCACCAGCAAGTTCAGTCCTTCCACCCCTGATAATCTCCACCTTCTCCCCCTGACATGCCGTTCACATAAAATTATCATTATCTCGAAGTCTGCCTCTGATACCACTACATCTCTTGTGCACCCATTTATCACAAACACTGCACAAGATAGAATTACTTCCCTCGCCCTTGTGGCAAACTGCACATGGCCACTCTCCCTCGTCTTTGACAGCACCGCCACCAACCCTAGATATCATCACTTTTGTTTTATCTGCATTTGCCCTTAAGCCCTTGTGCCCCATACCGTCTCTCCACTTCCTAAACCCTTCCTCCGCCTCCCTTTCGTTCTCTGCAATGAACACCAAATCATCAGCATACAATATCTCTGACGGGAGTCCGTTTCTAAAGTCACGTGAGAGGGCTTCAGGTACCATGATAAACAACATGGGACTCAAAACTGACCCGTGATGCACACCAACATTCACGGAAAACTCATCACTCAAATCTCCATTCACTCTTACTTTTTTTTTTTTTTTTTTTTTTTTTTTTTTTTTAAGAACGAAGGAAGGAAAAACAAATGAGTAAAAAAAAAAAAATAATCCATACACCAGATTACTGGTGTCCTCTGTTCATAAAATATCTGTAACAGTTAGACTTGAACAGTTGTGGGTTGAAATTTGGAGAGAAACAACTGTGGGGAAGCAAGTTCCAGAGAGATGCAGTTCGGGGAATGAAAGAATTCTGATAGGCAGAAGTTCTGCAATATGGCTGAGTGACATTCCAGTCATGAGCGTTACCAGATGCCCGTGTAGCACGAGGGAAGGCATGGGGAGGTGGCATCATGGACGCAACTTTGTCTGAGCATTTGCCAAAAAAATATCTGTAAAATAATGCAAGGAGGCAACATTCATTCTTACTTGCAGGGGAGGTAGTTTATATGTAATGGGAGGGTTGTTAATGATTCTAACAGCTTTGTTCTGAATTTTGTCTAGTTGTCTTAATGCAACCTCTCCACAACCATTCCACAAGGGTGAGTAATATTCAAGCTGAGAGCGCACATGACTCTTATAAATTATAGCTAACTGCTCATCGGCGAAGAAGTTACGGACTGTGTACAATAATCCAAGTTTCTTTGAGGTGGTTTTAGCAAGTGATCTGACATGAGAGGTCCAGCTGAGGGCACTGTTAAGTGAGACGCCAAGAATTTCAATACTTTTGGAGATGGTAATATTAGTAGCACTGAAGGTAATGTACAAATCTGGCAATATCTGTCTACTGTATTAGTAAACTGTATATATTTAGTTTTACTAACATTAAAAGAGACAAGGTTGTTTTGTCCCCATTCACTGATTGTAGATAGATCTTGAATTATGGAGATGGCTGTACTGAGTTGAGAGGTAGAGATATTAGACTTTGTAAATGGATGTCTGAGTGTGAATGAACTATGTAGTGTTGAGTCATCTGCATATGAGTGAATGGAACTGTGGGTGTCAGATAAGAGATCATTAATATGAACCAGAAATAGGGTTGGCGCCAGAACTGATCCCTGCGGCATGCCGGCGTTAATTGAGTGGAAATTCGAATATACATCATCTTCTTTTACTCTTATTTTCCTGTCACTAAGATATGAAGAAATCAAAGGAAGAAAAGACGTTAGTCCATAGCAAGGGAGTTTGGACAGCAGGGAATGATGCCATACTCTGTCGAAAGGTTTAGAGATATCAAGAGCTACTGCATGAGTTTCTCCAAAAAGATCAATTGATTGGTGGATGGTATGAGTTAAGAGATTGAGTATGTCAATGGTGGATCTTTCATGGCGAAAACCCTATTGTCTATCACTAATTAGGTTGTTGGATTCAAGATGTTTAACAATGTGCTTATTAATTAAAGTTTCAAATACCTTACGAAGAGAAGATGTGACAGCTATTGGTCTGTAATTGGAGGGGTCAGACGAACTTCCTTTCTTCGGAACTGGGTGGATATTGGCTCCTTTCCATGAATTTGGGAATAAAGAAGTATGTATGCATAGTCTGAATAATTTAGCTAGGACAGAGGCAAATTCAGGAGAACACTTTTTCAAAACAATTGGCGGAATTCCATCTGGGCCTGGAGCTTTGTTGGTAGGTAAATTGTCTAGGATGAATTTTACGTATCTTGTTTGTATTTTAAGTGGGGCAATTTCGGGAGAATCAAGTTCCAGTACTGGGACATTCTGGCTGGTATCGTCTATGGTAGAGTTTCTGGCAATGGTACTGGCAAAGATATCTGCTTTCACATGTGGGTCATTTGTAATGTTGCCATCTGAAGATTTTAGTGGGGGAATGGAAGATGACTTGTTAACGTTATTATTGAAAGAATTAAGAGTTGACCAGAATAATCTATTGTCATTAGGGCTGTTAAGTAGTTTTGATGCTTGTTTTTGAAGAAAGTTTGATTTAGATAGATTTAATACAGCTTTGCATGATTTCTAGCAATTTTAAATTGGAAGTGATTCAGATGTTTTTTATTTTAAATAAGAGTTATATGCTAATGACTTTTGGGCTGTTGCTCTGGCACAGTTGCCATCGAACCATTTTGGAGAGTTCGATCTTTTAGTGAACTGTTGACTAGGTATGAATAAATCCATACCAGCTAGTATTAAGTCGCAAATGTGGGACTGGGTAGAATTGGGATCACTAGAGAAGAAAGACTGCAATGGAACATCAGCAAGATAATTTCTAAATCCATCCCAGTCTGCCCTATCAAAGTGCCATCAGGTCACCCTGACAGGTTCAGAACTGGGAGGTGTGGGGGGTTAACTAATGAGGCTTTGATGAGATTGTGGTCAGAGGATCCAAGTGGTGACAGTACCTCTATCCTGTATTGATTTGGATTATTTGTCGAGAATAAATCCAAGAGATGGGCATTATGGTCAGGATTATCAGGTATTCTGGTTGGTTGCTTTACCAACTGGGTGAGATTAAACGATTCCGCAAACAGCTCGCACTCTAGACCAGTGTCATCAGTCCAGGCAGAATGCAATAACCATTCAACATTATGTATGTTAAAATCACCCAAAATGGTAATTTCGGTGCCAAGGGCAAGGTCAAGGTTACTCAACTGAGTGGATATGGAATCAAATACACTGGGTTCCAAAGAAGCATTGGGAGAACGATAAACTACACAGTTATATTTGGTAATGTTCTGACAATTTAATTTATATAAAGAGTAATCAAAACTGGATGAAGTGAAGTTTAAAATAGTGTCAACTGCATATTGGGATTTGATATAACAACAGGTGCCGCCCTTGTTACGGAAGTTTGTAAGGAGATGGTAACCGGGAAACCAAATGGAGATATATCGGTAGAGGGTGAGATTTGTGGTTCTGTGAGGAAAAGGGCCAAAGGGGATATAGACTGAAGGAAAAAATGAACTGAGTTTAAATTTGTGGTAAGGCCGCGGATGTTGGTAAAGAATAAGGCCACACTGTCACTTCTTCGCCGACGAGCATTCCTGGAAATAGCAACAGTCGCTGCCGACACAGTCACTTGATGGTGACCGGGAGGACCCTGGGTGCGAGCACCCACATACATAACCATCCTAACCAGCCACTTCTCCAAGCCAAGCTTTCTCATTGCCCACTTCACCACCTCTCTAGGGACTCTGTCAAAGGCCTTTTCCAAATCAACAAAAACAAAATACAGATCCCTTCTCCTACCAATATATTTTTCCTGAAGCTGTTGAACAATGAATATGGCATCAGTGGTCCCCCCTACCTGGCATAAACCCAAACTGCATCTCATCAATATTCACTCTTTCTCTAATCATACCTTCTAAAACTCTCTCCATTTCCGTCATTATCTGATCTAAAAGCTTTATACCTCTATAATTTCCTCTTTCCAGGGCATCACCCTTCCCTTTATACACATTTACAATTACACTCTTCAGCCAATCATCTGGGACAACACACACATAAATAATCATATTCATCAGGTCAGTGACTAACCTTACCCCTATATCTCCTGAGACCTTCAACATTGCGGCAGTCAACCCAGATACACCTGCTGCCTTCACCACCTTCATCCTGCCTATTGCCTCACTCACAGTAGCAGCGTCAATCAAAGGCCAATGGCCAAACACTGGATCTGCTGGCTCTAAACCTTCCCTGTCCCAGTCAAACACCTCATTCAACAACCAGTTATAAGGCTCTCTCCATGCATCTTCAATATCCCCACTGTTCACCACTACCCTTCCTTCATCATTCTTCACTCACTGCTCACTTATAATATCCCGATTATCCCTCTTCATCTGATTTGCCACCTTAAATATCATATTTTTCCTTTCTCCATGATTTAGGTTATCAAGTAAAAGTCTCTGTGACTCATACTTTGCCCTGTATACCTCTCTTCTAGCCCTATGCTTGGCAGCCAAGTATTTCTCCTTGCTACCACCCTTCTTCCATTCCACAAATCAATAGTTTGTGCTGCTGCACACACTTCTCACTTCCTATAACTTTAACATCCCTCACTAACCTCCTATCAGCCCTCATAACCAGAGAATACTCTATCTGACTGCTATTTCCCTCAGATTCATACATAATTAACCTACTCTCTCTTTTCCTAAATATGTTGTTGCACCCAATCATGTCCGTTGCCTCCCCAAACTCGAATATCCTTTCCCCCTCCGCATTCCTTATACCATACGCACATCCCGCATGTATTCCTTCATAACCTTGTGCTGCTTCACCTACATGACGATTTAAGTCCCCTCCCAAAACCACTATCTCATCATCCCGCATACTACCTACTACATGTGTTAAATCATCCCAAAATCTATCTTTCTACTTCATCCAATCCTCGCCGTGGAGCATATGCCGATATAACTGCAGCTGTCTTTCTACCGAATAGAATTTTCACTACCAGTATCCTATCGTTTACTCTTATAACATTCATAATGTATTCCACCTATTTCTCCGCAACCATCACACCAACACCCCCATATCTGTCTGTACCCAGGCCTGCTGCTGACTATCCAGGAGGAGGCATAGCACTCATCTACTCAGCAGCACTTGCAAACGTTTCTCTCATTGACTCAGACCTGACCCCATCTTCATTTGAATTTATGGAAGTATTAATAAATTTCCATCAAAATACCATTAGAATTGCAGTTGTCTATCGACCAGGTCATCCGGGCAGAGATCGAGATTTTATGGAGGAATTTGGGCAGTTTCTAGAAGGGTTTTCTCTTACACCTGGAGGACTTGTTTGTGGTGATTTCAATTGTTGGGTTGACAGTCCAGAGTCAAAACCATTTTCTTCAGAATTTCTTGAGTTGATCACCCAGAACAATTTTTTCAATCATGTGAGTAATCCAACTCATGTCTCAAGACATGTCCTTGACTTGATCTTGTCCCCTGTTGGTTGCAGGCGCGTATCAGATGTGGAGGTTGACTCATTTGACCCCCTCATCTCTGATCATGCTCTGATCACTCTTAGTTTTGATGTCCCGAAATCCCCTTCATGTAAAAAGGTCATCAGATTCAGAAATTACAACAATGTTGACCGCCAGTTGAGTTTTGAAATTGATCAACGTTGAAACTCCATCGATTCTTCAAGTCTTTCTTCTGGTGAATTGGTTGATATTTACAACAACAAGCTCAGGTCAATTTTTGACCATTATTGTCCTGAGGTAGTAAAAACAATCACTGTACGTGATAATTCTCTGTGGTATGGTCCATCCATTAATTCTTTGCGTAAACAACGTAGAAGGGCAGAACGTGAGTGGCACTTGCAGCGGACCGAAGTAACTCGTTTGCGTTATTTTTTTGCGAGAAGAGCAGTCGTTCACACTGTAAAAGCCCAAAAGGCTAGGTATTATCAAAATAAAGTTGATTCATGTGGTGGTGATTAAAAAAAAACTGTCTGCAGTTGTGAACAATTTGGTTGGTCGGAGGAATGTAATTGTTAAACCAACTTCTGTATCTGATGCCTAATTGGCTTCTGATTTTGCTTCATTTTTTACAAGTAAGATATTTCGTATAAGAAGTGATTTAGACAGTAGTTCTCCTAGTGAAGCGTACTCAGTTGACTTCCAGCCACAGTGCACAGGGGATCATTTGCTTTCAACATTTCATCCGCTGGATGTAAACAAAGTCAAATGTTACATCAGAGAACTTAATAAAACATTTTGCTCACTCGATCCGTGTAACATGTTATAACTGCCTGATGTGTATGAGCACGCTGCAGACTTTATCTGCAACATAATAAATAGATGCTTCTTAGAAAGTAATTTTGTGCAGTCTGAGAAATGTGCTTTGCTTAGGCCCCTAATTAAGAAACCTGGCCTTGATGTCAAGAGCATGACAAATTATCGTCCCGTCTCTAACCTGTCTTTTTTATCCAAGATTATTGAGCGGGCCATACTCGATCGACTCTTACCACTACTGGAACACAACAGAGTTGTTCCTGTTGTTCAATGAGCATACAGAAAATACCATTCAACTGAACCTGCACTAACAAGGATTCAGAGTGACTTGGTGGCAAACACTTGTAGTGGGATGTCCTCTCTCCTAGTTCTGTTGGATCTGTCTGCAGCTTTTGATACAGTTGATCATAAACTATTGTTGGATGATCTGTATTTTTATGGCGTTCGCAATAGTGCCCTTTTGCTCCGTAAGTCGTATCTGTCGGACAGATCTCAGAGAGTGGTTGTTGATGACGCTAGCTCTGATTTTGCTCCTCTTCTATTTGGAGTCCCTCAAGGATCAGTTTTGGGTCCAATTCTATTTACTATCTACACAAGTAGTTTATCGTCTCTACTTGATGCTCATGATGTGTCCTATCATTTTTATGCTGCTGACACCCAGCTCTATGTTAAGATGTCAGATATCAACAATACTAAGACAAAGTGTGAATCTCTAATGTCTGATATTAAGATTTGGATGGCTAAGAGGAAACTTAAGCTGAATGATGGTAAAACTGAGATCATCATCATCAGAGGAAACAGAAGGGGTGATGACACTGACAATGCCCTGGCTTTGAACATTGGCGTGTCACAGCTGCATCCAGTCAGTTCTGTTCGAAATCTGGGTGTTTATTTTATTTCTAAGTTAAATTACAAAGAACATATTAATCAGGTTGTAAGAGGGTGTAACTTGCATATCAGAAATCTGTACTCTGTGAGAAAATTCCTGAATAGACGGTGCCTCTTAACATTGGTCCATGCAGTGGTCTTGTCTCGTGTTGATTATTGTAATTCACTGTGGGTTGGTCTTCCAAATAATATACTAACCAAAGTTCAGTCTGTGTTGAACAGGGTGGCACGGCTTATCTTTGGTCTCCCCCCGAGAACCTCAACTATCCCGTTTCTGATTGAGTTGCATTGATTACCAGTAAAGGCTAGAATTGAATTTAAACTATCTTATTACATTCAAGGTTCTTAAGTTTGGTGAACCGAAGTATCTTGCTGAATTGTTAAAACTCCCATCGACACGCCCGGGTGTGATGTTACGCAGTGAAGATGATTCCTTGCGTCTTGATGAGCCAGGAGCCATTCACAAGTCATCTTTCTCTGATCGTTCTTTTGCATATAGAGCCCCTAGATTATATAACAGATTGCCATTGTCCTTAAGACAACTCTCTACTGTTGAATCCTTTAAGAGACAGCTGAAAGCCTTTCTTTTTTCAAATGCTATGACCTGGAGAGAGGTGCTATGACGGATGATTATAGGGTTTAATTATTGCCACTTTCATGTATATATGATGTAGCTTGTATTATTTGCAGGAAATGTCACAATTCTTGTAATTGTAAAAATAATGTATGTGAGTCGAGCGCTAGTGAATTCCCAAAAGGAAGAACTGGCGCTTTTGAGATACAAAAGGCCAGATTATTATTATTATTATTATTATTACCCCCTGCCAAAACAATTTATAGGAACAGTCCTTCCCAACAATCTTTCTGGCTGATCCACTCCTGTACCGGACTTTCTGCAAACACACTACATCCACCCACCTCCTACTGAATGCCTCAATGAGTCTGGAAAAAATCAAATTTAGTAAACTGTACACCAAAATGACAATGTTCACCCCACCTGTGGCTAAAACACATTAATCTTAGTCTAAAAACTGTTTAAAATCAACCTAAACACACAATTTTAATCTAAGATATCATCATAATCGGTAAAAAAAAAAAAAAAAAAAAAAAAAAAAAAAAACATTAAACCGGAGTTTGGCCATCGTTAGGCAGGGTATGGTGGTATTTCTACCCCCATCATTAAGGCGGGGTATCGCATCTAGGGGTATCATACATCGAGGTATTATTGTATTGGTTTTGCTTAGCATTGGCATCATTGATATTTTATTTTTGGAGAATGTATAAAAAAAATTGTCAGGGAGTACTCCACTTTACTTTACTTTATCCTTGTAGTAGTAGGGGAGTAAAAGTAGCAGTGTAGCAACTGTAGTCCCAGTAACCAGATGTAAGGGGGTGCTGGACTATGTGGCCTTACTGCATGGGGTGCTGAGGCCGGAAAAGGTTAAGAAACGCTGATCTAGGAAGAAAACTGAATGCAAATTATTCTGATAATAGGAACTTATTCTGGGAAGAGGTGCAGAAGTGTAAAGTGACAGCAGAAAGAAATGTGAAAATGTGAAGGATGTAAGTGGTAGATTATTCACCCATGGGGATGAAGTAAGAACCAGATAGAAAGAATATCTTGAAAGCCTGATGAATGGGAATAGAGAAATCAGAGCAGCTATAAAGCAGCTGTCAACATAATTGGTTGGGAGGGTGTGCAGAGAAGGAATGCAGTGCCAGGAAACATGATGCTGTGAAGCGGCTGAAAAATGGGAAGCAGCTGGGGTTGATGAGGTGTATGCAGAGATGGCTAAGTATAGTGGAGAGAGAGGAATGAAGTACTTGTTGGAGATATGTAAAAAGCCATGGATGAGTGAAATTGTACCAGCAGTGTGGAAAGAGGCTGTGATTGTACCCCTGTACAAAAATAAAGGTGAGCGAAGTGAGTGCAAGAATTATTGTAGCATAAGTTTATTGATTGTGGTAGGAAAGGTATATGGAAGAATTATTATGGAGGAAGTAAGAGAGGTATCAGAAGTCCTAGTGAGTGATAAACAGGGTGGCTTAAGGAGTGGCAGAGGATGTGTGGATCAAATATTTGCAGTATGACAGATAGTGAAGGCTTAAGAGGAGAACTATAAGGTGTTTATGGCATTCATGGATCTGGAAAAAGCATACTGTAAGGTAGACAGAGAAGGATTGTGGAAGGTTTTGTGCATGTACATTGTAGATGGTAAGCTGCTTGGTGCTGTCAGGAGTTTTTGTGATGGTAGTGAAGCATGTGTTAGGGTAAATGGGCATCTAAGTGAATAGTTCACGATCGATGTGGATGTGCGACAAGGTTGTGTGATGTCCCGATGGTTGTTCAGTATATATATGGATGGGATGATGAGAAAAGTGAAAACATGAGTAATGAAGAGAGGGATGGCACTGGTAATGAATGGTGATGGATGGACTATCTCAAATTAGTTGTATGCAGATGATGCATTAGTACTTGCAAATACCGGACAAGAACTTGGTAGATTAGTGCAGAGTTTTGTAGATGTCTGAGAGCATCGTGTCTTGAGAGTAAACATAAAAAAGAGTAAAGTAATGGTTACTGAGAGAGAAGGTGACTCCCAATGCAATGTAATTGTAAATTTAGAGAGATTGGAATTAGTGTGAGAGTTCAAATACCAGGCTACAGTGATAGAAGAGAGAGGAAAATGTGCAAAGAAGTGGAAATTAGAATGACACAAGGAAGGAAAGTAGCTGGTGCTATGAAGGCCTTGATATGAAACAGAGGCTGGAGGGTTGCAGCTGCATGAGTTTTAGTGCCAACTTTAACATGTGGATGTGAGACTATGGTGTGGCGTGAAAATGAAAAGTCAAGAGTGAGAGCAGTGGAAATGGGACCACTGAGGAATGTATGTGGAGTACAGAGAGTGGATAGGATACAAAACAATGTGATTCGTTAGAGATATGGAATGAGGAAGTCTGTGGACACCAGAATCGAAGAGAGTGTACTATGATGGTATAGTCATGAGGAGAGAATGGATAACAATAGAGTGGTGAAAAGGTGTATCTGAGCGAATTTGAAGGAGGAAGGAGGCGATGTTGGCCTCGGAGAAGGTGGAGGGATATGGTGGATGAGTGTGAGGAAAAGAGATGTGGAAATCAGTGAGGATAGAGAACTGACAAGAGATCGAACCGGCTGGATGAATGTTGTGAGAAGTGCATGATCATGGATTTGGCACCCCTTTTTAACAATGACAGTGTCCGGATTGACTCTATCGGATGTGAAGTTACAGAATGCGGTGAATGTTTTTGATGTATCAGATAAAGCCAGGATTCCAGGGACTTGAATGATGAGTGAATGAAAGCATGGCTCATTGGATTGGGCAAACTTGGCCTGTCTGGACGTTGCTACTCCTCACCCTGCCCTAGTGTGGGAAAGGAGGTCCTAATGATGATTATGATGATGATGATTTAATACTGTACTGTAATGATGCACTATTATTTACTTTGCATTTGTTTTTTCAGAGGCGCCAATGCAAGAGATGAGTGCTGAGGAGAAACAGATGCGAGAGGTGTTGGGATTTGCTTCCTTCCACACCACTAAAGGTTAGTTATTTGCATGTGCATATTGAATAAGGGTATACTAACGACATTTTGAAAATTCTGCTTCCATCCATTGTACTTATTAGGAATTTCATTTAATAACACTGATTTTTGTTTTGTCTAGAATCCAGTATTACTAGAAGCACTGGCATGGACTTGGTCATCCAGTATTGCTTGTCTTTATTCAGCAGTATATGAAAACATGAGGGTCTCAATATAGATTGAATTAATGCAACAGATGCCCAACTTCTGAAGCTCTTTAATGTTTCTAAGATTAGGAAAACATCTTTCCACTTCTTTGTTTCATGGCTTTCTTACATGAAACAATATTGATATTGATAGTTTTTTGTGGCATAGCAATAATTGCTGTGGCTGTAAATGTTATTTGCTGGAGAAAATGTCATAAAAAAGTCTGCCATTTTCAAAAGCAGATGCCACTTATTATAGATAAATTATGAAAAAAGTTGTTACTTTATGTATTTTTAGTATGAGTATTAGATTTCTAAAATCATGGCTGTACAACTTCATGATAGCATGATCATGATCGTCATCATCATCTTTATAGTGCCTTGTTTTAGTGCCTAAGGATGAGGTGAGGCAGGATCCAAAACGATAGAAAGAGAAAGTACATGGACAAGGTTTTGGGAAAACTTATCAGCAGTATAATCGATGGAAATGGTTAGCCAGTTATCCATTACATGATTGCCATTATTATCAGTTTGTGGTAGCAGTGGTATATGGAAAAATGGTTGAAATTACCAAGATGTAGCTTGACCTGCATTAGCACCGTGAATACTTGAACCAAGTTTTTTTAAGGTTTTCAGCTTCTGGTGAATACTTAGTGCGGTAAAAGTCCATTAATCCAGACACGGATATTCCAAAAATCCCAATGATCCAAATTTTTGAAGAAAGCTGACAGAAACTCCAAAAGTAAAAAAAAAATCAAATTTAAAAAATTCAAACTCGGCGCCAAATGTGCCGAAGTGCCAGGCGGTTTGGTCATGGATGTTTCATGGAAGGAAGCTTCTGTATACTTTGATAAACTGGTGCATTTCATTGAACAAAATAATCATTACAATTGGGCTGAGGTGATCAGTTTCCATATCTTGTGAAACGAGCTCTACAAGAAACATGCGCAGGCTGTCAGGCAGGCTGATATCCATGTCTGGCTGAAGTGCATGAGCAACCAGGCAGGTAAATCCACTGATGATGACCCAAGACCAGCTACCCACACTTCAAAGAATGCCCCTCAAGGAACCCTAGAAGAACCTGGTAGTCCTGAGCCAATGCTTGAGGATGATGAGTGAAAGTGACAAACAGAGTGAAATATACTGTACCCAAGGTTTAAGGAATTTTCCACAGTAATACATATTAAGTGTTTGTGCTTTTGCAATACATGCATATTATTAGTAACCCTGGATATAATCTCTCTAATTGGATTTAACTGCCTACAACTGCTTTTTTCAACACTACACATTACTGGTGAGTTAAACAACCCATAACATCTCTTAATTTACCAATTACAGTTCGTGTCTTCCATATTACATTATTAAGTAAAAAATTTGTGTAATACATAAAGTAATGTTATATGTGCCACATTGTATTATGAATGAATGAAAAGTTATCCATTTGGTAAAATTTCATTTTAGACATGAAATTAAGTGTCTTACGGGCCCCACCCAAAAATGCGAAAAATCTGATAATCCGAATGATTCTCGGTCCACTACCATTCAGATTAATGGACTTTTACTGTACTTATGGATTTCACTTCTCCCCTTTCTAGAAGAATCAATATCAGTTTTAATTCATGAAAAAATAAAGCTAGCAGTTTTTCAAAGTTAAAGTAGGAAAAGCAGTACAAAGCAGACAGCAATGTTCCTTGCATAAGTGTAGGCAACACTGCATGTATTAGTAATGGCACTACAGTGTGGTCTCAAATTGAACAACATTATATCAAGATCTTTTGATAACTAGACATTCTGAATAGGCATTCTTAAATTAGTCATGTGGTACACAGGTCATTACCACTGTCCCCAAACTGAAGATGCGTTGTTAAAACCATGACATGGCAATCATCTTTAGAAGTTTTTGTTTCCTTGCTTGCAAGTCATCTATGTACAGCATCAGAGAGCATAGGATTATCCTACACTCTGACAGCATCAACAGAGCATCAGGCACTACTTCGGATCTGTAGGTGAGTAAAATTATTTACTTTCACATTTTAGTACTTATCATCATCATCATCATCATGATTACCCTGTTCCACACTAATGAATAGAGTGAGTCTGATTCAGTATTAGGAAAAGAGCTATTATTCTAGTGACCAGTGAGGTGGACCATGCATATAATACTCATTACAGTCTTCTGGTTTAAAAAATTCTGAGCTCCACTGTGCAGACAAAATTCTTCCACACTTTATGCTTTATTTGATCATTTTGTTCTTGCAGTGTTTGAAAATATGACCCAGTGTTAATATAGGTACTGGCACAGCTTCATGCAGTTGTCTCACAGTCCCATTGTTCAGTTTTCTGTTCTGTACCAAAGCACTTAAAGCAAAGCTACATTCCTTACTCAGACTGCTGTATTTCATACTTCCTACTCATTTCTGCTTTTCACTAAGGTACATGATATAAAACCTTATTGTCAGTTTAAATGGTTTTCCGTCTACCAACATGTTGCATTGCTAGTCATCGTGTTTCTCACCAGCTGTCACATCACTGTATTGTAGGGTTGCCATATCTGAACATTAAAAAAGAGGACATTCCCGAAGACATCCTGCCCCTGCCCGACACACTTTGGTGCTCACCTTGAAGCAGCTGTGATAATTAATTTTGCATGTTTGCATAACATTAATATGTATACAGTATACGCTGTGACCATAGAAAATGTCAACAGTAGAAAATATCTATAGTAGAGAATGCCAGTAGTAGAAAATGCCAACAGTGGACAATGTCTAGAGTATTTTCCAGTTTTGGCTTACTTGTCACAATTTTTTATTTACTGTAAATGTTTCTTTTCTAAGTTTAAATGACATTAGTCTTGGCTTTGCCATAAAGGGGAATTGGTTATAATTAATAAAATAGCAGTATGAAAATCATCATCGTCGTCATCATCATCATCATCCGGACCTCCTTTCCCACTCTAGGACAGGGTGATAAGTAGCGCGTCCAGACAGCCTAATTTGCCCAGTCCAATAGGCCATGCTTCCATTCGCTCATCATTCAAACCCCCGGAATCCTGGCTATATCTGAAATGCCAAAAACATTCACCACATTCTGTAGCTTCACATAAACGTATCCGATAGAGTCAGTCCGGACACTGTCACGTTAAACTGGGGTGCCAAATCTCTGATCATGCACTTCTTCTTATAGCATTCATCCAGCCAGCTCGATCTTTTGTTGGTTCCCCTAACCTCACCGATTTCCATACCTCTTTTCCCCACCCAGTCATCAACCATATTCTTCCACCTTCTCCATGGCCTACCTTGCCTTCTTCCTCCTTCAGATTCGCTCAGATATTCCTTTTCACCACTCTATTGTTATCCATTCTTTCCACATGACCATACCAGCTCAATACACCCTCTTCAGTTCTGGTGTCCACAGACTTCCTCACTCCACATCTCTCACGAATCATATTATTTTGTATCCTATCTGCTCTCTTTCCTCCACAAACATTCCTCACCAGTCCCATCTCCATTTCTCTTACTCTTGCCTTTTCATTTTCATGCCACACCTTAGTCTCACATCCATACATTAAAGTTGGCACTAACACTCCTTCATGTAAGCCTCGTGCAGCTGCAACATTCAGGCCTGTTTCTTATCAAGCCTTCATAGGACCGGCTACTTTCCTTCCTCGTGTTGCTCTACTTTCCACTTCCGTTGCACATTTTCCTCTCTTTTCTGTCACTGTACCCAGGTATTTGAACTCTCTCACCAATGCCAGTCTCTCTCTATTCACTGTAACATCGCACTGGGACTCAGTGTCTCTCCTGATTACCATCACTTTACTCATTTTTGCATTTACTCTCAAGGCACAGTGCTCACAGACATTAGCAAAACTCTGCACAACTCTACAAAGTTCTTGTTTGGTATTTGCAAGTAGTAGTGCATTGTCAGCATACAACAAATTTGAGATATTCCATGCATCACCATTCAGTACCATTGCCATCCCTCTCTCCATTACTCGTGTTTTTACTTGTCTCATCACCCCATCCATATATATATATATATAGAACAACCATGGAGACATCACAGAACCTTGTTGCATGCCCACTTTGATTGTGAACTATTCACTTAGATGCCCATTTACCCTTACACATGCTTCACTGCTTTTATAAAAACACTTGACGACACCTAGCAGCCTACCATCTACACCATACATGCGCAAAACCTTCCACAGTCCTTCTGTCTACTTTGTCGTATGCTTTTTCCAGATTCATGAATGCCATAAATACCTTGCGGCCTTTCTCACAAGCCTTCTTCACTGTCTGTCTCACTGCAAATATTTGATCCACACATCCTCTGCCACTCCTAGAGCCATCCTGTTCATCACTCACTAGGACTTCTGATATCTCTCGTACTTTCTCTCTAATAATTCTTCCATATACCTCTGATATCTCTCTTACTTTCTCTATACTAATTCTTCCATATACCTGCCCTACCACACTCAATAAACTTATGCCACAATAATTCTTGCACTCACTTTTCGCTCACCTTTATTTTTGTACAGGGGTACAACCACAGTCTTTTTCCACACTACTGGCACAGTTTCACTCATCCATGCCCTTATTCATATCTCCAACAAGCACTTCAATTCCGCTCTTTCCACTAGCCTTAATCATCTCTGCATACACCTCATCAGCCCCAGCTGCTTTCCTATTTTTCAGCCGCATCACAGCGTTTTTCACCTGTGCCAGTGAAAAAAATATAATAATGTGCATGGCTGAAGAACAAGGAAAAGCAGTACATGGCACTACATGCTAGCCCGAAAACTGCTAAGTTGACAACACCGTACAGGCGTACACATGACTTATGAGCTGATGAAAACTGAACAAGATTTGTACAGTTTCCACCTCTCTCTCTCTCTCTCTCTCTCTCTCTCTCTCTCTCTCTCTCATCCTTAGTCCCCCCAATGGAGGGGCAAGTGAATGGATGAAGATTTCGAGGCCTAAATGGAAGACATGTCTGGGAAAATAGGGACATATGGCAACCGTACTGTACTTTCATACAAACCTTTAGCCTTGTTCTGTCCTGGGAAACCTTAATGGAATAGCTATGACAAACTGCCTCTGGGCTGCTTTGTGGTTATATACATCTCTCTGTCTTTTGGTCACTCCACTTCTTCACTCTCTCCTACCTCTCTTTTATTCCATACCACACATGATCATCCATTTTTGGCATTACCATCGGTCTCACTTTCAGAAACTTTCTGTGGCACTGCATCTATATGTTTTCGGTTTCCAGTATGTACAAATATAATAAGAGATGAAATGGTGCAGTGACCTTCAGAACCAGGTGATGAAATCTTTGGAACTCAGCAGTCATCAGAATATAGTATGTGTTTATAATCACATTGTTTTTTTTTATGTTACCAGAGTTGCCAGTGATCCTAAGATGGGTCCTCTGGAGAATACTTTCACCTTACCTGATTCCAAAGCCAACATAAAAGTTCATAGCCATGGAAAGCACTGCATGTTGCAGCTATAAACCATTGTAGGTGAATGCCAGTTGTATTTAAAGAAAAACAAACAAACAACAAACTACTGCTCATAAAGTTAAGGAAAAAACTTACTAGGCTTGCACTCACATTTGCGTCTAACAGTACCACTATTTGGCACATATCTCACTCGCTTTTTATGTTGCATCTCAAAATACTGTAGAGTACTATTGACTTGCATCAACTGCAGGCATACAAGATGTGACTCTAATTTATAAAAGGACTAGAAATTATATAAAACTCACCTTAAAAATTAAAAATAATAAACATGGGTGATGTCTGTATGTCCAGCAAAGGGATGGAAGGTATTTATTTTGCATTTCTGTGTTTGGCCTTTAACCCTAGAATGCTTACGTCGGGTTAATTTCCCTGTTCGGCTATTTATTTATTTGCTATTTTGTTATGATAAGAGCTTTGGAGCTGTCCTTCCCTATACCTTCAATCCACCCTACCCCCTACCTACATAGGTAGTGGTGTGGTTTCATCTCGCATTTATCACCATGATATTTGGGTTTAAAGTGTTTTTTACCCAACAAAAGCATTTATGTTACATTTTTTTTATTTTTGTGTTTTCCTTTTTTCCCAGGTGTATAATTAGTTTCTGATTAAATCAAAGAGACTAAAGGGTGAAAACAATCTAAAAGAGTCTAAATTGATAAAAAAAAAAAGTGTTTCACAGGTATAATGTGGATTAAGTGTTTTTTACCCGACAAAAGCATTTGTGTTACTTTTTTTTATTTTTTATTTTTTTTATTTTATTTTTTTCTGGTGTATAATTAGTGTATGATTATATCAAAGAGACTAAAATGTAGGGAGACTAAAATAGACTAAACTGAAAGAAAATGTCGAAAAAAAAAAATTCTCCCGATGAAAGCAGTACTGTGAGAATAATAATGTAAGCATTCTAGGGTTAAGAGGTCCCCCCCCTCCAACTAAGTCCAAAACCCACCCAAATGAGCCCAAAAACAAGTTTAAAGCCAATCTAAATGGCTTAACAGATGTAAAAGAAGGTAACCTAAGGCTAATACCTGTAAATAACTCACTAAAACCAACAAATAAAATCTGAAAATTGTCAAATATAAGTCTGGAAAAAATCAAGCTTAGTAAACTGTACTCCAAAATGACAATGTTCACCACACCTGTGGCTAGAACACATTAATCTAAGTCTAAAAACAGTTTATAAATCAACCTAAACATCACAATTTTATTGTAAAATATAATCAAAATCAGTAAAAAAATAAAAAAAAATCGTTAAACCGGGGTTTGGCCATCGTTAGACAGGGTATGGTAGTATTTCTACCCCCATCATTAGGCGGGGGTATCGTATATAGAGATACCTGAATATATATATATACTGTATGTATACATACCGTATATCTACATTTATATAATTGAGTTTGAGTGTTGGAGGAGGCATGGAACACCAAGAACGAGATACAGTAGTTAGATATGGCAAGTGAATGTGTGAGAAACTATCTATCTATCTATCTATTGCCAGACGCCTCAATCCCGTTTGGGGTGGCCACAAACAAATCGCCTCCAAGTCGCCCTGTCCCCCGCCATTTCACTGCCCTGCTCCCAACTCACACCCCCCTCTCTCATATACCTCTCCACCCCATCCCTCCATCTCATCCTCGGCCTCCCCCTCCCTCTTCCCCCCTCCGCCTCACTCACATACACTCTCTTCGTCAGTCTTTCACCCTCCATCCTCTCCACATGGCCAAACCACCTCAGTGTGTTCCTCATAACGCTTCCTATCACATCCACATCCACACCACAACGCTCCTTTATATCCTCATTCGTCAGCCTGTCTCTCCACGTTACTCCACAGGCTCCTCTTAAATAACTCATTTCCACTGCTTTCACTCTTGACTTGTGAGAAACTGAAGTATGGAAATTAAGAAAGTTGTTAGTCTTGGAGACATTTGCTCACACTCAGTCCATCAGCAACATCCACCTCACAAGTTATGTCTTCTCCCTCACCCAGCGATGGAGGGCCTGGGGAAATACATTTTGGTAAATTGGGTACCTAGCCACATTGTCATTCAGGGAAGTGAAAAGATTGTCACAGCCACCAAACATGCTACAAGAGATCTGTTGATTTGTGTTTACCCCTGAAGATAGACATCAAGCAACAGTAAAACCAAATGACTGGCCCATTATTTTTAATGTGCACATATCATGTGTGGAACATGTACCTTGTATGCTGTGGCAACTTCCACCACTTGCCTTAGAGAAGGATGTTCCAGCCTGGGTGCCCACCAGCCCACCACCATGCGTGCATCACTGTAAATGCACTTATAAAATATTCAGTGTCAGCCAAGACAAGGAATGCCATTACTGCAAGGTGGTGTCCAACGTAATGCTGTTGCACTACCTCCTCAAGTGCCTGGTCACCACTGCTCATAGTAAGGTTGATGCACCACTGCCACCAGCCACTACTCTTGAAGCATTAGCAGCTGCTGTCAGGCTTTCTTCAGGAATATTGATGATTGACCTTCATGGAGCTGGTCATTTCCTCTTCCTTACTAAGACAGTCTGTCATGAACTCAACTTACTCTACAACACATTGAACAGTGTGGCAGGATGCATGGTCTGGGAGTCTCCATTCTCCCTCCTCATGCAACTGCACTTCAGGATTGCTGGTGATGGTTGCATGAAGGCAAGGGTCAGCTCCAGCACCATACCATTTGGGGGTGATTAAAAAAAAAAAAAACAGTAGGGGGGGAGGGGGGAGCTAGCAATGAATGGAAGTGATAGTGCACCGAGTGTGGAGATAATACTCACTTCAAAGAGTTGTACCCCATCTTTAATTTGGCATTCAATAGAATTATCACATTACTTACAGATGGGAGCACATGAAACAGAGACACTGCTGTAGCCTCAGCACACAAGCACTGGGTTGCCACTGCTTCAGGCTGACAAATTTCAGTGTGGGTAGAATGGAAATGATAACACCTTGGACCCCTACCAACTCTCACTTCTTACTATTCCCCACTTACTTCCACCACAGCTCATCAGCCAGAAGCAGCATAGTATATGTGTGTAGGGTTAATACAGCATCTTGCAGTATTTCACATGCTCATAGCTGTATATAATTGTTTGGAGGAAGCTTGCTTTAAGTGTGGATTTGAGAACTTTGAAGGCTTGACTGGACAGTGATTGGATGGATTTAATAATGAATCAATTTTACCTGGTGATGTGTTGGTACTTCTGCTTTGTGTTTTCATTTTCCTGTTTCTGAATCCTTCCCACTCCACTCATATAGGCAGCATTATTTGGTTTAGGAATGACCTGTATTAGTGATGGGATTAATGAAAGCTGTTTCTTACCCTTCCACTGTGGAAGGTCTCTTTTCATGTGAATGAAAGCTTCTGGAGATGGCAAGAATAAATTAAGATATCCTCAGATTGAAGGGTTAATGGAAGAGAATGATGATGATGGATATTGTATAATCTGTACACAACTTGGTCCCAAGAATTTTGAATTTTAGATCAGCTGTAATACAATATACTGTATTGATGATTTATAGTAGTTTTCTCTGGAGTGTCAGAAGTTCCTTGTACTTTATAAGTTGCAGTTGCTCAGCAATTTAACAAAGTGAGTTGGGACAGGTAATCGATTTGTAACTCAAAAAGTTTGTGTCGAAATTCCCTCATATCTGAGGCAAAATATGTACAGTACATATCTTTGGTGCACATACGAACACTGGCAGAAAAATGAAATTAGCGCCATTATTGTTAGTCATAATTAGTACTATACATATAAAGTATGTTGTTGATGTATGGTAGTAAAAGAAAAAAAGAACTCAGTATATGCTTCTCAAAAATACCTTGTTACTTGGAAGATTGTAATTAGGGGAGCAACTGAATGTTTTGCCAGATGTTATAGTTTTTGCAGTGATATTACTTGAAAACTAAAAGTAATTTTCTTTCTTTATTTTTTAGGGAAGAAAGTTGAGGGGAACAACGTAGGTGCTGTTCACGTGATTATGAAAAGAAAGTACCGCCAGTACATGAACAGAAAGGGTGGCTTTAACCGTCCTCTTGACTTTGTGGCTTAGACCATCTGCGTGGAACAAGGGATGAAATGGGAGGATGTCTTCTTAACAAAGCAGCCAACATGTTTGATACCCCAAATTGATTAATGATCATTTTGTTTTGTTAACAAATTTATATGCACTGTACAGTAATTTTTCACTTAATATGCTTTCAGCAAAAATTTTTTAATGCAAAATTATCTATTAGCCCCGTGAGCCTATGTAGCATCTTTTTAGCATATTCTTGCTGCTTCCAGGTACTGTAATTTTATTCAGTCTAGGAGAGCCCATGGTAATAAGGTGTTAATGAAGGTTATATCTCTCCACTTCAGTTCAAAAAGTTTCTCCAGATCTGAAAATAATCCTTAGGTTACATGAATAAAGTAAGAAATACATTGCTGGATTCAAGGTGTTAGTATAGAAACTCTCCATTTGATTCACCTTTGTTCATAATTAAGTGGTAAGAGTTCGGTTGAAACAATAGAGCTCTCACACAGTGTCAGTACGGTATATCATTTATTTAAATTATTTGTAAATACCTGGGTACAGTGATAGAAAAGAGAGGAAAATGTGCAAAAGAAGTGGAAAGTAGAGTGACACTAGGAAGAAAAGTAGCTGGCACAATGAAGGTCTTGATAAGAAACAGAGGCTTGAGTGTTGCAGCTGCACAAGGCTTACATGAAGGAGTGTTAGTGCCAGCTTTAACATATGGTTGTGGGACTATGGTGTGGCATGAAAATGAAAAGTCAGGAGTGAGAGCAGTGGAGATGGGACTGCTGAGGAATGTATGTGGAGTACAGAGAGTGGATTGGATACAAAATAATGTGATTCGTGAAAGATGTGGAATGAGGAAGGCGGTAGACACCAGAATCGAAGAGAGTGTACTGAGATGGTATTGTCATGTGGAAAGAATGGATAACAATAGAGTGGCGATAAAGGTATATCTGAGCGAATTTGAAGGAGGGAGGAGGCTAGGTAGGCCAAGCAGAAGGTGGAGGGATATGGTGGATGAGTGTGTGAGGAAGAGAGGTTTGGAAATCTGTGAGGCTAGGGGACTGACAAGAGATTGAGCTGGCTGGATGAATATTGTGAGGAGAAGCGCATGATCAGGGATTTGGCACCCCTTTTTAATGTGACAGCGTCTGGATTGACTCTACCGGATATGTTTATGTGAAGCTACAGAATGTGGTAAATTTTTTTGGCGTATCAGAAAGAGCCAGGATTTCGAGGACTTGAATGATGAATGAATGGAAGCATGGCCCAGTGAATTGGGCAAATTTGGGCTGTCTGGACATTGCTACTCCTCACCCTACCCTAGGATGGGAAAGGAGGTCAGGATATGATGATGATGATTAAATTATTTCCAAGTTTTTAGAGTTTGTTGCATACAGGTACTGTACACCCAGTCATAGTTTATATGCAACCTTGAATATGATTTGCTTAATGTTTGATAAGATAATCTTTTTTGTTTGGAACATAAAACATGATTCCCACTTCAAGGAGTCTTCACTTAATCAGTGTAGTTATTAGCAGTATGTAGTTATTACCAATATATATATATATATATATATATGTAGGGGTAAATGAGAAATTACTGTACCTGTGCACAGCAGGTGATGCCAAAGTCAGTATGTGAAGTTTAAAAATAAAGCTGTATTTAAGAGCATCATCACCTAAGTGGATAATGAGGTGTGTGGAAATGAATACTTAGTGATTGGAATCTGGTTGTTTGGTGAATTGCAGTGTTTAGAATAAAGGATTAAGAACTTCCCTCTGTAGCAGTATTAATGTATCCTAGGTGAGTACCATAAGATGGGGCTATTTGACTTGCTTTTGACTATTTTTCATTGTACTAAGGTTTGTAGTGCAACATTTAGGGCACTTAAAAAGATTTACTGTATGGATAATGAAACACAAATGATCCAGGTTCATATGTGAAAATGAATTTTAGCCTAGAAAAACACAGAAAGGACATATCTGAAAAATGAAAACAGTGTTTATCATCATCTGATGTGGGGCAGTTGGACTTGGTGGGCTTTTCTTCAGTGAAACATTTGAAGTTTTCATTTGAATCGCTCCAGTCTTCGAGGCCTTCTCGTCCAGTATTATTCTTTGGTTGCGTGCCTTCAGGAGACCCGCCTCTCCGCTCCATGTGCTTCAGTTTGAATTGAACCAGCAAGAAGTTCAGTTATATATGTTGATTGGTCCTCCTTTAGTCCATGACTGCTGCAAGTGTTCAGCCTTGTAAAAAACATGGACTAAGGTGCTTTCCACTGGCATTGATGGAAAACATGATGGTTGTTGAACCCTTAGTCATATTCATGATACGCTCCACATGTTTTATACCACGCCAGAATATCTGGAGCTTTCCCTTAGGATCATCCGTGATGTTGGTTTCGTCATAGTTATTGATGTTTGCAGGAGGTACTTCCCTAAGGCTGTCTTTTAGTTTTTTAAAGTTGGCCACTATGATGTCATCAGTGACGGCTGCCCACTTCCTTGAAATATTATGTCATGTCCTGGAGGACAGCAGGACTTTAATGTCTCTTCAGGAATCCATGTACCCAGTCTATACCTGGGAGATTATTCTTGAAATCTACAATGTAGTGTCTACAACTGTCATGGTAGTACTTAATGAAGTTGCAGCCTATAAATTGACCCAAAGTGCCAAGTCAGATTGCCCTGGGAGGCAAAGTCATATTGCCCTATTAGTCCAAAATCATAATATTCTAAAAACAAAAACAGCTAACTTACTTTGATAAGTGGGTAAACATTAATAACACTTGGCTTGTTATTACTGTATATATACGAGGGATAGCAGAGGGAAATACAGTTAGAATAATCTTATCATCATCATCATCATCCTCTAATCTTGTGTCGTCTCATGAGGAGTGGGGCTAGGCAAGTTGTTCCTGAGATTTAAGATGAGAGTGATGAGTCTTACTCATCCCTGTGTGGCATTACATGAGCAATAAACTCCAGTCACCCCTGGGATATAAACCTGCACAGGCTCAATCCGGTTGGAGGACCTTAATCACCCACAAAACCACCAGGGGCCATAATTTGATTATATGTTTACCACCCAGCATAGTAAATGGCTTCCTGGTGTACAGGAAACCATTTGGCTTGTCACTCAGTGTAGAGTCACCCATAGACAGAAGGAATGAAGGAAAGAAAAAAGAGGGAGTGTAGAGTCACCAGTAGGCATAAGGAAGAGGAGTGAATGAAGGAAAAAAGACAGAAGAGGAAAGGGCAGTCATCCGAGAGCAGCACTACATCAAGTGAGTGGATGGTGAGTGCCCCCAATAATCTTGTCTTTGTTGTAATCACAGCTCAAAAAAATCTGATAATGACAGGAATTAAAAATGGATTGCAGTTTGCTTACCCTCAGCATGCTATCCCTATACTTCATTTACAATATAAATTTCTGATTTTAGGGTATAGTACTACATGAAAAAGTCAAATATACCCCTATTTACACTGTCTGGATCACCTGAGTCTCATTACCCTGTATTGAGTCTAATTGCCCCAGGTGAGGTGAATAGTCCCATCTTATGGTGTATATATATATATATATATATATATATATATATATATATATATATATACACAGTATATATGTATATATAAAATTCATTTTAGCATTATAAATGAGACATAATCACTTGAGTCATAACACTGATTATTGAAGAGTTTTTAGCTTTATACACTGATTTCCTGTCTAAGTACTGTGTACACTCAAACTTCAATTTAAGGGACTAAATGGAAAATCAACTTGTTCCTTACTTGAAAATGTCCATTGTTTTACCACATATAAAGACAGTCTTATTATGAAATGCAGTGATTATTTCACTTATTTATATATATGATTATGAATATTATTTTACAGGTACTGTATAAAGAAACATATTAATGTGTATAACCTAGACATTACATATCATTTTTGAATGGTCCTGTCCATTTGTCAGGTAGAATATGAGGTTCCTTAAATCCGAAATCCCTTAAATAGAGGTCCCTTAAATCGGGGTTTGAGTGTACAGTACTTATAATTTATATGAAGCTTGGACAAGCTCTGAATTGGAGACCCTTCAGCTTGACAATGTATTTCCTCAGCTGAGTAAAACTGTGTAGCATTAGACAGAATATGATTTAAAAGATATTTAAATGATATCCTCTGTATGAAGGGGCTAACTGAGATTGCTTTTAATCCTTGTAGAGAGAAAGAGTCTTCCTGGGACCCAATAAAAAATAAAATTGGGGATGTTGTCAGGCTGAAGGGTTTAAAAATGCTTTTGTTTTTATTAATGAAAATAGTGTTAGTATATGTCTGTTAGATTAAGGTGTATTTTGATCATTGTAAGTTATTTTTTATTATTAATTTTTCTTACATCAGAGCGTTTTATACAGTAGTAAAATGGGTCTCAGGGTGCTCTGGTATACTTGTGAATAAGTTGTGATTACAGTAGAACCTCATTAATTTGTGGTAATTAGGGTTTGGTTTTGCCAAAGTAATTGACTTTTTGTAAGTTTTAGGCTAACAGGAATCTGGAGATATTGGCATTGATCACATTCACTGCATTAGCACAAATTGCATTTAAGAGAGAAAAATCTCAAGTGAAAACAGCATTGACACTGTCTCAAGTACTTGCTGAACAGTGTTTTCCCTCCAGTTTGCCATAAATAAGGAAGTTATGATATTGAAGACTTCGTATTTTTGTAGTGTTTGAGAAGTCACATATTATTTTCCATGTTAATGGCTATACTGAAGCATAATGTAGTTCAGCAAGTACTTAATATTATTTCAAAGCCATTTTCATGTAGTTCAGCAAGTACTTAATATTATTTCAAAGCCATTTTCACTAGATACAGCATTTATCTATTTTAAATGCTCTCTGTGCTTATACAGTGCTGTGAAAAAGATCAATATCAGTATTTTCAACATTTAGCCCAAAACTTGCAAGTGGCCAGTTGCTTTGCCATATAATCTAATAAACTGAATCCTCCTCCAGAATTTAACATAATTATCAGATGCTGTACGCAAAGTATTATAAAATCACACGTGAACTTTCATCACAACCCATTTATGTAGAAGTGGTAACATTGTTAGTTTAAAGCATAATACAGTATGATGATTCAGTTGCAGATGAGCTTTTTATTACTACCTGCAATGTACTGTTCTCTTGTACTTGAAAGCAGTATCATTGTATCTATTAGGCTCGTCACTGCTTCATGTGGGAGTTTGTTTTCTTAGAGCGTGTGCCACTCTCATTTCTCTAGCTACCAGTTCACTCTATATCTTTTCACAGTGCTGTCTTCTGCTAACTGCAGAGTGACAAGCCAAATAATTTTCTGCCATTCAGGAAACCATTTATTAAGCTGGATGATCATTGTTTAGCATTTTAGGGGAGAAAGAATATTAGAGTACTTCCATGACTTATGTGTTAAACTGGTGAAAAAGAGATAAGTTATATGGATTAGGGATACCTTACCCTATCTTTGCACTTGGTGAGCATCCAGAGCCTTGGACCTGGTTTTTTTTTTTGCCTGTCCAGGGTCCACAAAAAATAAGCAGGCTTATGTTGCTATGTGGAATGTGAAGTATAAATGCTGAATATAAGAGAATGAAAGTAGTGAAAGTGTTCAAGGATGTGAGGTACGATGTGATGATGCTATGTAGGACCAAGATGAAAAACAGTGAAGTTGATTAAGGTGAATGTGTAAAATGGGTTTAGTCAGATAGGAATTTTTGTATCATCGTATTGTCGATAAAGGCTCCAACTTGCTAGCATGCATCAGCCTTGGTCACCTAATTGCGGCTCTCCACACTGCTCGACCTCTTGCAGCCTCTCTGTTCAGTCCCTTATCTCTGAGGTCCCACTGTATGACCTCGTTCCAGGTCTTGTGGTCTGCCTCTCGTAACCCTACCCCTGAAGTTAGCACTTCTCATTTTCCGCACGCATTTGTCATCGTCCGTCCTCTCCACATGCCCAAACTCTCTCAGTCTACCCCTCCTTATACGCAACACCAATATGCTCCAGTCCCATCCTTCCCCTCAGCTCTTTAATTGTAAATATAGTCCCCAAGCCTTGCATGCAAAGATGCACTACACATCCATCTAATCATCACTTTTGTATGTTTGAGCCTATGAATAGCCTCTTCCATTACTGCCCATGTCTCACTGCCATACAGCATTACACTCCAAGCACATGCCACATACTGTACAAAGATCCCATAGCACGGAAGGGAGAGCTCTTCCAGTGTCAGGAGATGCAACAGTTCTCTGAACCTCTCCAACCACTCCTTGCCCTAGCCACAGGGCTAGCTACAGCCTCACCTCCAGTGCATAGCATGTCCCCAAATAACAAAACTCTTCCACAGACTCAGGAGATTCACCAGCAAGATCAGTCCATTCATGCCTGACAGTCTCTTCATACTCTCTCTGACACACTGCACCCACAAAATCAGCATTATTTCGCAGTCTGCCTCTAATACCACTACATTTCTTATACACCCACATATCACAAATACTGCACAAGATGGAGTTACTTTCCACACCCTTGTAGCAAACTGCATGTGTCCACTTTCCCTCTTCTTTGACAGTACCACCACTAGCCCTAGATATCATCACTTTTGTGTTATTCACATTTACTCAAATGGGATCCCATTTCTGAAGTCAAAGTGACAAAACTTCAAGCACAATGACAAACAGTATGGGGCTCAAGACTAACCCCTGATGCTTGCCAACATTCACGGAATACAGTATTCATCTCTCAAATCTCCATTCACTCTCACCAGAGTGCAAGCATCCATTTACTTGTATACAAGTGAATGCACTTGAATAAAAAGGAGTTGCTTTTTTGATGAACATTGATTTGCAGAAAGGGTGGCAGTGAAGTTAGTAGGGGAGTGAAAGATAAATGGTAGATTACTAGTGGATAAGGGAGAAAAAGTGAGTAGATGGAGAGAACACTTTAAGAAAGTGTTGAATATAGGGAATGGAAGTAATGTGAGTATAAGTGGCTGGGGAATGGCCGGGAGAAGGAGAGGGGTGAGAAGACAGGAAGAAATCAGTAGGATAGAAGTTGTGGAAGCAGTGAAGAAAGTTAAATTGGAGAAAGCCCCAGGAATTGATCGAGTGTGTGGTGAAATGCTGAAGCACTGGGGAGAGATAGTAGTAGAATGGATGTGGAAGATGTGCAGATTGGCCTGGGAGGAAGGTAGAGTTCCGGAGGATTGGAAGTCAGGTATAATTATTCCCTTGTACAAAGGAAAAGGGGAAAAAGAAGTGTGTGATAATCATACGGGCATTTGTCTTCTTAGTGTAATAGGAAAAGTGTATGGTAGGATACTTATTGACAGAGTTAGGGAAATCACAGAGGAAATAGTTGGAGAAGAACAGGGAGTCCTTAGGAAGGGAAGAGGTTGTGTAGATCAGATAATCATTTGTAGGTCTTAAGTGGAAAAGTTTCTAGAGAAGGGAAAGAAGTTGTATGCGGCCTTCATGGCTTTGGAGAAAGCATATGACAGGGTGGATAGACAAGGATTGTGGAAAGTATTAAGAATATATGGAGTAGATGAGAAGTTGTTGAATGTTGTGAGGAGTATGTATGACGTTGCTAAGGCTGCAGTGCGTGTGGATGGTGAACTGAGTGAATTTTTCTCTTTGAAGGTTGGGTTGAAACAAGGATGTGTCATGTCTCCATGGTTGTTCAATCTGTACATGGATGGGGTAATAAAAGAGATACAAGGTGGGGTAGTGGATGTTGGGGTGGCCCTTGAGAGAGGGTGGTGTTTGGAAACTCCCTGCACTGTTGTTTGCAGATGATTCTGTGTTGGTAAGTGAAGATGAAGGGAAGCTGCAAGGCTTGGTGGATGAGTTTGGGAGAGTGTGTAAGAAACGGAATGTAAATCGTGAATGTACGGAAGAGTAAAGTGATGGTCTTTGAGAGAGATGAAGTCAGTGAATGTACATAGTGAGGTTAGATGGTAAGGAAATGGAAAATGTGAGTATGTTTAAGTACTTGAGGAGTGTGATGAGTAAGGATGGAAGTTTGGAGGGTGAAGTGCTTGAAAGGGTACAACAAGGAAGAAAGGTTGCTGGTTCCTTGAAAGCAGTGATAAGAAACAGGGAAGTGAGCATGGAAGTGAAAAAGTTACTACATGACGGTATTGTGATATCAACTTTAACTTATGGAAGTGAAGCTTGGACGTTGTTGGAAGGACACGAGTCAAGAGTGAGAGCAGTGGATATGAGTTATTTGAGAGGAGCCTGTGAAGTCGCTTGGAGGGACAGGCTGACAAATGAGGATATAAAGGAGCATTGTGGTATGGATGTGGATGTGATAGGAAGCGTTAGGAGGAACACACTGAGGTGGTTTGGCCATATGGAGAGGATGGAGGGCGACAGACTGATGAGGAGAGTTTATGCGAGTGAGGTGGAGGGGGGGAGAGGAAGGGGGAGGCTGAGGATGAGCTGGAGGGATGGAGTGGAGAGGTATATGAGAGAGGGGGATGTGAGTTGAGAGCAGGGCTGTGAAATGGCGGGGGACAGGGCGACATGGAGGCAATTTGTTTGTGGCCACCCTGTACGAGATTAAGGCGTCTGGCAATAGACAGATAGACAAAGTGAAAGGTTATTAGTGTATCTACCCATGAGGTGCATAATTTCAAATTTAGGGTAGTGAAAATGGCACTGATCATTTGCATATGCACCTTTTAATGACAAGTGAGAAAGATATGGACAGGTTTTGGGATCTTGTAGATGGTGTGATAAGACAGATACCTAGGAGATACAGCAAAGGTTGTGAGTGATTGGACACCTAAATGAAAGAGTTGACATCAGCTTTGTGCAGTGGCAGTATTACAACCATTAGAGTCAGATGATGCCATAATGCTGAATGGCTGATTTTTGTGTTCATATACATAGGCTTAAACATTAGGAAAGAACAATGATTAGATGGATATTAGTGCATCCTTGAATATGAGGCCTGGGCAGGGCTAGGATTACGATTGAAGAGTTGAGAAGAAGAATGGGACTGGAATTTATTGGTGTTGTGATGAAGTGAAGGAACGTTGTGGGGTAGATGTGGATGTGGTTGAAAAGATTAGGAGAAATACACTGAAGTGGTTTGGGCATGTGGAGAGAATGGAGAATGAAAGACTGACTAAGAGGGTGTATGTAGGTGAGGTGGAGGGAGGGAGAGGGAGGGGTAGACTGAGGATGAGGTGGAGGGATGGAGTTGAGAGGTATATGAGGGAGGGGGGGGTGAGTTGGGGGGAGGGTAGTCAAATGGTGGGTGACAGAGTGACTTGGAGGCGTTTTGTCTGCGGGCACCCTTTGCGGGATTAGGGCGTCGGGCTATAGATAGATAGTTAGATAGTGATGAGGGGGGGGGGGGTAGATTGAGATGGTTTGGGCATGCTGAGAAGATGAAGAATGGCATTTGGGTGCAGAAGGTGAGAAGTGTGAATGTTGGAGGTAGAGTAGTGAAAGGCAGACCGAAAAAGAACTGGGACAAGGTCATAGAGCTTGACCTCAGGGATAAGGGACTGAATAGGGAGGCTGCCAGAGATCAAACTGCATGGAAAGCTGCCATTATGTGACCAAGACTGAAGCATGCAAGCATGTTGGAGCCTTTGCAAATGATACAACGGTGAAATGATACTAATCAGGTAGAGCTTTGGTTGGTGTGCCCTATGATATGCGAGGTGAGTTAGTTCTGCCTTGCTTTGTTGCAGTGACGTTTCAGCAGCTTCGTATATTTATTTATTTTTTTTTATTTGGAGGCGATTTGTTTGTGGCCACCCCAAATGGGATTGAGGCGTCTGGCAATAGATAGACAGATAGATTTTTTTTTTATATTCCTTAATGGTAATTTAAATTGAAGAGATACTGGATGAGATTGTAGGCAAATGAATAATCACACACTTGTTTTTATTGAGACTTCCTCTTCAGTCTTGCTCAATTTAGTATTTTTCTTGTGTCATTGGTTATTTTGGGCCATTTTAAAACTTTTCTTGGTAATCCAGCACCTTGATTAGGGCCATTATGACCACACTCAGTAACCTCCCAGGAAATTAACATGCCTGATATGTCATTATAACTTTGTATTCCCTGCAGGGCTAGACGGAAAACAGGGGGTGGCAGGTAGCAGTCCCCCACTCTGTGTCTTTATTTGCTAGTGAAAGTACAGAGACCCTCAGATCTGCATCCTGTACTTGCCCAGGGCCTATGAGTAATAGACAGGTTCATATGGCAATGGAATGTGAGAAGCTTGAATGAGAAGTGTAAGACAGTGGAAGAGGTGAATGTGTTCAGGAATGCTAGGTACTCTACTATAAAAAAGTATCTGCCAGGATGGATGTGACTTTTGGTAATGAATGAAACTCGTGCCAAATGTCTCGGGATGATTGGTATGGATTTCTCAGTATGCTTCATTTACTGTGCATTAGTGTTTCATACATACTGTGGACAGATACTTTTTCTTTAGGCAGTGTATACCATACAGACATTGAAATAAACATTTGAAGTTGAGGCTTACGAAGATGAAATGTATACTGTCAGGTATAAGTGCATGTGGACGGTGTAAGAAGGAATTGTGCAGTTGGTGAGTTGCGAATGGTAGAGGGGAATGAAAGTTAATGAAAGAATATCGGTTCAACAACCACTGTCTTTATATTTTGAAACAGTGGACAAAATTTATAAAAATATTCTCCAATAACTACTCATAGTTGTATATGGCTAGCATTTTTATTGGTACAACATGAAGAAAGAACTTTATGAAGTGTATCAAGTGAACAGTTCATTTAGAAATATTAGCCTAAAGAAAAAACAATAAACAACAACACTCACTGTGAAATCATCGATCACCTGTGTAAAGATCATTTTTTGATCAAGTGTACAGTTTGTAAGTTCCTGTATGAGATGGTGAAAATGTCAGTGATTGTTGCATATTCACCCTGTGACAATGAGACAGAAAAAGAATACAGATTCTGAGAGCAGCTGAATGGAGTGATGATATCATTATCATCATCATCCAGGCCTCCTTTCCCAGTGGTGAGGTAGGGTCCAGAGAGCCAACAAAAAAAATCTTGAGAATGAGTGATGGTGTTGCCAAATTAAAGCATTGAATAAGATGGATGCATAGCAGCATCCGCAACCAAAGATTCATAAAATATACCAAAGAACTTTTTGTTGAAGTGTCCAGAACTGTGATTGGATAATCATCACAATACTGATCGACTAATTATCAGAGGGTGGGACTTAGCTCACCTCTGAAAACTAAACATATTAATGCTTGTTTAAGCAAATGGATAAGACATCTGTTACCATGCTGGAAGGTCATCGAGCATCTTACGGCATTATAATAAAAGAAGATTCAGTGTATCTCTTCCCAGCTCTCGTAGTCTGGGATATTTCCTTATGGTGCACAAAGGTTTATGAGTAAATGCAGATAAAACAAAAGTGATGGTATCTAGAGCTGGTGGCAGTACTGTCATAGAAAAGGGAGAGTGGCCATGTGTGATTTGCCACAAGGGCATGGGAAGTAATTCCATCTTGTGCAGAGTTAGTGATAAGTGGGTGCATAAGAGATATAATAGTATTAGAGGTAGACTGCGAGATAATGCTGATTTCATGTGTGCGATGTGTCGGGGAGAGAGCATGGAGATTGTCAGGCGTGAAAGGACTGAACTTGCTGGTGAGTTTCTTGAGTGTGTAGAAGAGTTTATTTTGAAGACATGTTATGTGCTGGAGGTGGGACTGGAGCTAGCTCTATGGCTAGAGTGAGGAGTAGTTGGAAGAAATTCGGTGAGTTGTTGTCTCGCCTGACACTGAGAGGGCTCTCCCTTCGTGCTAAGGGATCTTTGTATGTGTGATGTTTTAGGAATGTAAAGCTGTATGGTAGTGAAACCTGTGCAGTAAAAGGAAGAGGATATTCACAGGCTCAAACATACAGAAATGACAGTGATTAGGTGGATATGTAGTTCATCCCTGAGTGCGAGGACTGGGGGGGCTAGGTTTACGATGGAATGGTTGAGGGGTAGGATGAGACTGGAGAGTATTGGTGTTTTGATGTGGAATGGTAAGTTGAGATGGTTTGGGCATGTTGAGAGGATGAGGGGTGATAACTGAGTGCAGAAAGTGAGAATTGTTAATGTTAGGGGTAGGGCTGCAAGAGGTAGACCGAAAAAGACCTGGGACGAGGTCATTGAGTGTGGCCTCAGGGATAAGGGACTAAATAGGGAGGCTCCCAGAGATCGAGCAGCATGGAGGGCTGCCATTAGGTAATCAAGGCTGATGCATACAAGCATGTTGAAGCCTTCAAAAACGGAAACAAAAACAACGTCACTGTTTTTAATGTACTGTACTGTATACAGGTATGTGGTATTGGAAGCACATAGAATCCTATGCCTGGAGGATGTCTCCAATTGAAGGAACTATAACCAGAAAATTTTTTAAAAATCAAATTTGTTTAGACCCCATTTCTATTTTTAATTTATTTATTTGCTATTTGTTTTTGATATGCCTCAAATTTGGAGTCTCAAGATTTCCTCCTGTATGGTATGAACAGAAGAAAACTACTTAATATATATATATATATATATATATATAGTTGGAAAAATACAGTAATTTCCTTGAATAAATTATCATAGCATTGCCCACGTCTATGTAAGTTTTGAGGATTTTGTAACATAATGCAGTGCAGTAGCGGTGGCTCAATCGGTAGGGAGGTGGCCTGTAGTCCTAACGGACCCGGGTTCAAATCCCGCTGGGGCAGGGAACAGTTTAAGGATTTGAATTTCATAAAAATCAGACTTTACCAATCTACCAGAAGACCTGCTGACATGTCTTAAAAATACCCCCGCTAATACCAATACACCAGTCCTGTATGAGACGGCCCTAGCCTGTATTCAATATGGACGGTGGGTGTTAACGCCGAAGTGGTGACATGTAGAGGTGTGCGGTACATAGGAGGACTACTGGGCCTTGAAAGCAGGCTGTGAAGCCTATGGCCAGAGTCGAACACATAAAAAAAAAAGATACACGAGATGAATGAAGAATCGGGTACAGTATATTTATAAAAATCACACATCAATTGATGCTCTTTTGGCAAGGGACAAAATAAAGAGAAAATCTAAAAAAAAAAAGTATATATATATATATATATATACATATACATATGATATCCATGGTAATGAATTTCACGTTTTTATATAATGTTAAGCTACATATGGCACCTGGTGGTTTGGTGGGTAATTAAGGTTTTCCAATCAGATTCATCCGGTGCAGATTATGTCCAAAGGGTGGTTGGGATTTATTGCTCATCTAATGCCACGCAGAGATAAGTATCGATGGTCATTCTCATCTTAAATGTCAGGGCCAACTTCCCCAGCCCCCGGGCTCCTATGCTCCTCATGGGCAGCATAGGATTGGGTGATGGATGGATGAAGCTACAGAATGTGGTAAAAAAATTTTGACCCATCTGATGGAGCTAGGATTCTGTGGGCTTGAATGATGAGTGAATGGAAGCGTGGCCCATTAAATTGGGCAAACTTAGGCTGTTTGGATGTTGCCACTCCATGCCCTGCCCAAGGGTGGGAAAGGAGGTTTGGATGATGATGATGATGATGATGATGACAATAAAGTAATCAAGTTCTTCTTGATGTAAGTTTAGTACAATAATGAGGAATTCATAGGAAAAGCTATGAATACCACTGAGTTCTATAAAATTTTAAATGTACATGAGTATTCTGGAAAATTAAACATGGTTAAAGCATGGATGTACTGTAATTGAGAGTTGAAGTGAACTGTCTGTCATACTGAGTGAGTGGCTGGCTCTGGTGAGGAGTTGCTGGGAATTTACACCCCATGAATAATCAAGGTATTATTGGATGAGTACTGTATTATTGTATTGAGTACTCTACTCCTTTAGAGAGATGATGGCCCCAGATGCATCTGGATAAAAACATAGGTGATTGGAGATGGAAGTTAAACTTTTTGTGCTCTCCACCATCTTCCAACAAGTGAATAGGGAAGGAGCTGAGGGGACATTTGCATGACTTGGCAGCCCGAGTGCCAAGCTATATTGGTGCCATCTCTTTCCAGCACCATGTCAGAGTAATAGAAGTTTAGATTTTACCGTTTATGTTTGGTTAACAGCCATTCTTGTTCATGATAGTTTAAATATTGAAACTTCAGTAGGCCCTCAGTTTACGTGGGCCTGATTTGCACTAAACACACTTTACACGGAAAAATGAACTGTGACCCAGCCCATTGAATGTGGGTGGGGTGTGGGGGGAAAGTTCACGTGGGAAAATCCTAGAAGTTGGTCTTGGTCTGTGGATGCCCCCCCCCCTTAAGTTCCATTGTTAGGCCATGTAGATGCATGCTCATCTTATTTAAAATAAACAGGACATTATCTTTTTCTAGGATTTTGCAAAAATATATGGTCAAAATCCAGTATGGCAAAAGGTATGGGATGTGAAACGGTCTGTTTACATATCAGTTGCCTGCACACATTGCTTGCTGGCTGCCTCCTATCCCTTGCACCTCATTGCTGCCACTCAGTGTGTACTTTTTCATCTTTCAACCAAATTTTTTCATTAAAACAAATGGTCAAAAATCAACATAGCTAAAACTATGGAGTGTGAAATTACAGTATCTTTTTATATTTGATCAACCGCTCCCCCCTTCCACACACACACACACACACACACAACAAAACAACATAACACAATACAATACAATAAAACACACACACACATGTTGCTCACTGCCCGCCTCTCGTCTTGTCACTCTCATCTCACTGCGACCACTTACCATTTATTTTTCTATTTTCAACTATGTTTTTCATTACTTTATGTCATAATTTTTCACTTACCTCTTGATAGGTAAGTCATCTGTTGGAGATACTGTACTCCTCTCTCCAACTCTCAGACATTGCTCTGTCCCTTGACTGTTCTATCTATTATGTACAACCAGAAGCCATAATCTCGTAAGGGGGGCCATTTGCCTATGAGTTATTGCGTTATGAGGTGGGGCACAAACCCTCTGCCAATCCACTTGTTGACACATAAGGCACTGGTAAGTAATTACCATTTATTTTCCACTGTGTACATTTTAATTAACCATCTTTTGATGCCCAGTGATGTTCCTAGAGGTCATATGTGTACTACAATGAATGTTAGGTATGATCAGGAGGTAAAAAAATATCAAGGGGGGCCTTTGGGAAAATTTTGGGATTTCCCTTACAAAATATCTGTATTAACGTGTTTCAGTGGCATAATTTGTGTGCTTCGATTTGCATGGTAATATTAGCTGTGCAAATTGTGGGTCTATTGTATTTGATAAGAGTGATATTTTTTCATTTATTTATTTATGTATATTTTTGCTTTTCCAGGAGCCAACACATTTGAGGTTTGGGGATCTTCATGTGTTGCAGGCAAAAAGAGGGAAGACCTGTCAGATTATGAAGAGTACAAGACATGGGTTGAAAATAAGAAGGAGGTCATATACAATGAAAGAAGGAAACAGTTTGAGGAACGAAGAGGCGTAAGTGTCTGATATACTGTATTACAGTACTTTCTTGTTACTGTACACGTAAATGAGATTGATGTGTAGCCCCTCATAGTGATGGCGTCTGTTTAAAGTAAGAAACAGTTTGAGGAACGAAAAGGAGTGAGTGTCTCAAATTCTGTATTACTCTCTTATTACGTGCAAATTAGATTGATGAGTTGCCCCTCAGACTGATGGCATCTGTTTGGCTGTTGTGTGATAAATCAGGTATAAAAGAGTGGCATATGTTTGTGTTCTTGTTCTTGTTCTCTTTCTCTTGGAGAAAAGTTTGCATTCATTCATTCTCACGTTGATATTAGCTGACCTACACAGCCCATTTTCACAACGTGTATTACCCCTGCCCTGCTCCATCATCCACCTCCATCCCCAGCCACCCCTCTCCACCCACCCTACTCTTTTTCTAACCCCTCTCCTCCACATAGTGAACTTCTGTGATAAATCAGTCCCCATCCCAGCCACTTCCTCTTGTATGACCATTTTCTCAGATAGTTGTCCCACCCTACCTGACTGTCCACCACCATCTAAACCCACTCCATCCACCTTTTTTGGAGAGGGGAGGGGGCATGCCTCCCTACCATTCCAGCCTGTCTCTCCACTCCTTTAGCCCACCACACCCATTTTGACTCACTTTTATGGAGTGTATACCCAGTATCCTAAAAGTGATTGCCTCAGCTGCCCACTTCCCTGTTATAATACCAGTATCCACAGGGAATGCATCCCCATGGTGATCTGCTACCTCCCATCATCTCAGAGTATCTTGCCCACTCATCACTGCATGCCCATCCATCCTGCCCACTTGTCTCTGCCAACCGCAACTTTGTGTCCACTTGTCATTGCTTACCCTACCATCTGGTCAACTCATTTCTGCGCACTCATCTTTGCCCATCCTACCATCCTACCCACTCATCACTGCCCACCCTACCATCCTGCCCACTCATCTCTGCCCACCCTACCATCCTGCCCACTCATCTCTGCCCACCCTACCATCCTGCACACTCATCTCTGCCCATATTACCATCCTGCCCACTCTACCATCCAGCCAACTCATCTCTGCCCACCCTACCATCCTGCTTACTCATCTCTGCCCACCCTGCTATCCTGCCTACTCATCTTTGTCAACCCTACTATTTTGTCCACTCATCTCTGTCCACCCTACCATCCTGCCAACTCGTCTGCCTACCCTACCATTCTGCCAACTCTTCCATCCTGCCAGTTCACTTGTCCACCCTACCATCCTGTCAACTCATGTACCCACCCAAGCATTCTGCCCACTCTGCCATCCTGCCAATTCATCTGTCCACCCTACCATCCTGCCCACTTATCTCTGTCCACTCTAACATCCTGCCAACCTATCTGTCCACCCAACCATCCTGCCAACTCATTTGCCCACCTTACCATCCTGCCAACTCATCTTTCCACCCTATCATCCTGCCAACTCATCTGTCCACCCTACCATCCTGCCTACTCATCTGTCCACCCTACCATCCTGCCTACTCATCTGTCCACCCTACCATCCTGCCTACTCATCTGTCCACCCTACCATCCTGCCTACTCATCTGTCCACCCTACCATCCTGCCAACTCATCTCTGCCCATTCAGTATCCTGTCCACTCATCCCTGCCCACCCTACCATCCTGCCCACTCATCTCTGTCCACTCTACCATCTTGCCCACTCATCTTTACCCATCCTCCCATCCTGCCCACTCATATTGGCTCACCTTGCCCAGTACAGATGGACCCTTACTGTGCAGATAGGGCTGATTTTTTTACACTAGTCTTCTTATCCCTGACCTGAAAGTCTCTGTTGACCCCAGATCAACCTGGTGTACCAAGAGTGACCTGAAAAGAACTAAACTGATTGAAGTACATTAGTCTTTGAGCTGATAACTTGGATCTGAACATGACTGAAATGAAACAGATTGACTAGACTTAAGCAGACCTGAATGGATGTGGTTGGAACTGATGTGATTGGGCCCAGGTGGGTGTGAGGGCCTTGTATGGACTTACTGGACATGAGTGGTCCTGACTAGACTAGACCAGAACTCAATAGATTAATGAGCCCGAATGGATCTGAATGACCTGAATAAGCTCACCTGGATTGGACTAAACCCAACTGGACCAGACTGGCCATAGACTGACCTAAAATTACCTGACCAGGCCAAAATAATTTGACAGTGATTGGGCCTGATTGGATGTTGTTGTTGCTGTTGTTGTTCATCTTCATTTAATGAACTCATATTCATATGGTTGTGAACTCATTGGACTACTGGCTGAAGTTGCCTTTCTGCTGCAGTTGACTGGGAGGGAGTTGAAGGACATTTGTATAAACTACTCATTTATATTGGTTCCATTATGTTCAGGCATCCCTCTCACTGCAAAACAAATGCAGTGTTTTATATTACTGAGAGCTTTCGAATGTGAAATCCTGTGATGTATGATGAGGAAGTGGTTGGAGAAGTGATGAACAGTTCTTTAAGTAGTTTGCCTAGCTAGTGCAGAGGTACAGAAGTGACTCCAGGAGAGGAGGTGGCATCATTACATCTCTGTGGAGGGCATTTAGGGGTGTGGTATTGATACTGAAAATTTTAAGTAGTTTTTATGTGGGAATGCATTGACTGTGTGGTATGGTTTGTGTGTGTGTGTGCATGCATGCGTGCGTGCTTGCATGCGTGTGTACGTGCATCCGCACATGTGTACGTTCGTGCGTGCATGTGTGCCATGCATTCATGCATGTATGCGTGTGCATGTGTGTGTACACTCATGCATATTTGTGTTTTTTTGTTTGACCATGGGGGGTCTTCTGCTCTAAGGTCACCAGCTTCTGAAGCCTGGTAACTGACCTTGCAATTATCACTTAGGCAGAAACTTAACCATATGGAGGTTAAGCTGAAGCTGAGATTTGCACATTGTTATACTTCTTATCACACACCTTTGATTTTTTTTTTTTTCTTGCAACAGTTTCTAGCTGCTGTTTTGGAATAATTAGCTGGTTTTGGCACTTGGTTTAGCTTCCAGGCCATAGAAAACATTAAATGTACAATGGTCAGCCTCAATATGTAGATGCCTTAAGAGGAAGCATGATATGGTTTTCTTTTCATTTCTTTTCTTTTACATTTTTTTTATTGCCATTGGGCGTATGTTATTTGCTGTGTGGTGTTCATGAATGGAATACAGTTGTGTATGAGGGTGATGAGGCAAAATTATCATGCAAGGGAATAATAGGGTGGTAGGTGGGGGCACTCACCATCCACTTACTCGATGTAGTGCTGCTCTCGGGTGTCAGCCCTTTCCTCCCCTCCATCCTCTTCTGTCTTTCTTTCCTTCATTCTTTCCTTGTCCTTGTGCCTATGGGCGACTTTACACTCCCTCTTCTGTCTTTCCTTCCATCATTCTTTCCTCTTCCTTCTGCCTGTGGGTGACTCTACATTGAGTGACAAGCAAAATGGTTTCCTATACACCAGGAAACCATTTACTACGCTGGGTGGTAACTATATAACCAAATTTTGGTGCCTGGTGGTTTAGTGGGTAATTATTGCACTCCAGTCGGATTGACCCGGTGAAGGACTATATCCAAGGGGTGGTTGGGGTTTATTGCTTACGTAATGCCACTCAGGGATGAGTGAGGCTGGTCACTCTCATCTTAAATGTCAGGACCAACTGCCTAGCTTGGGGCTCCTATGCTCCTCATGGGGCAATGTAGGATTGGATGATGAATGGATGACCATGCAAGGAGAATTCTTAAGGAAGTGCTACAAAATCTATTAAGCCGAAGAAAATTTGATTCTTGGTGTTTGGTAAAATACAGTTTTGTGGTGTATGGTTCATTTCACTAGTAAACTCTCATTTATTCAGTGTAGTTCAGCCAAACCCTCTGCCGAATAACATGAAATGCCGGATATTGCATAGTACCCCCCATTGGCTCAGTATTCAGTGTTCAGCCAAATATTTTGTTACTATCCATCTCAACCCTCTGTCCTAAAAACTTTCCCGTGAGTAAAAGATGAAAATTTAGCATAAAATGCAATGTTGAAATGATACAATTCAATAATACAGTAAAACAGCACTGGTTGGCTACCATTTATGAGCCAGTTGATACACCTCGATCAGCAGTGTTGCATAGAACTGCCGGTTATGTCCCATTTTGGTGTCGGATATTGCTTTAATAGAGCCGAGCCAGTAGCACTGGATGTTGTATTGGGCGAGATATTGCGACGACGAATAATTGAGAATTTACTGTACTTTGCTATACAATTGATGCTCGTTTAAAATTGTTTCACAGAAAGCAGTTTCATTATTAAACTCCTAATGAAATTAAGACCTATCCATAAAGTTACTTCTGTTTCCTTATATAGTTATTTTGAAGTCATTTTTTTTTTTTCTCCATCAGTCATCTAAAGTTGTTTCACTTTAAGTAACAGTTTGCCTGCACACATTCTAAACTGTACATGAAAACTGACTGTACAGACATTTTTCTGATGTCATGCACCAAAATTACCATTTTGGGTGATTTTAACATACATAATGTTGAATGGTTATTGCATTCCACCATGACTGATGACAATGGTCTAGAGTGCGAGCTGTTTGCAGAATCGTTTAATCTCACCCAGCTGGTAAAGCAACCAACCAGAATGCCTGATAATCCTGACCATAATGCCCATCTCTTGGACTTATTCTTGACAAATAATCCAGATCAGTACAGGATAGAGGTACTGTCACCACTTGGATCCTCTGACCACAATCTCATCAAAGCCTTATTAGTTAACCCCCCCCACACCTCCCCGTTCTGAACCTGTCAGGGTGACCTGATGGCACTTTGATAGGGCAGACTGGGATGGATTTAGAAATTATCTTGCTGACATTCCATGGCAGTCTTTCTTCTCTAGTGATCTCAATTCTACCCAGTCCCATATTTGCGACTTAATACTAGCTGGTGTGGATTTATTCATACCAAGTCAACAGTTCACTAAAAGACCGAACTCTCCAAAATGGGTTGATGGCAACTGTGCCAGAGCAACAGCCCAAAAGTCATTAGCATATAACTCTTACTTAAAATCAAAAACATCTGAATCACTTTCTCAATTTAAACTGCTAGAAATCATGCAAAAGCTGTAATAAATCTAGGTAAATCAAACTTTCAAAAGCAAGCATCAAAATTACTTAACAGCCCTAATGACAATAGAATATTTTGGTCAACTCTTAATTCTTTCAATAATAACTTTAACAAATCATCATCCATTCCCCCAGTAAAATCTTCAGATGGGAACATTACAAATGACCCACGTGCGAAAGCAGATATTTTTGCCAGTACCTTTGCCAGAAACTCTACCATAGATGATACCAGCCAGAATGTCCCGGTACTAGAACTTGACTCTCCTGAAATTGTTCCATTTAAAATACAGACAAGATACGTAAAATCCATCCTAGACAATTTACCCACCAACAAAGCTCCAGGCCCAGATGGAATTCTGCCAGTTGTTTTGAAAAAATGTTCCCCTGAACTTGCCTCTGTTCTAGCTAAGTTATTTAGACTATGCATATGTTCTTCATTCCCAAATTCATGGCAAGAAGCCAATATCCACCCAACTTCGAAGAAAGGAAGTTCCTCTGACCCCTCTGATTACAGACCAATAGCAGTCACATCTTCTCTTGGTAAGGTATTTGAAACTTTAATTAATAAGCACATTGTTAAACATCTTGAATCCAACAACATAATTGGTGATAGACAATATGGTTTTCACCACAAAGGATCCACCATTGACATACCCAATCTTCTAACTCATACCATCCATCAATCAATTGACCTACATGGAGAAACTCATGCAGTAGCCCTTGATATTTTTAAAGCTTCGATAGAGTATGGCACCGTTCCCTGCTGTCCAAACTCCCTTGTTATGGACTAACGTCTTTTCTTCCTTTGATCTCCTCATATCTCAGTGACAGGAAAGTAAAAGTAAAAGTAGATGATGTATATTCCAATTTCCACTCAATTAATGCCGGCGTGCTGCAGGGATCAGTTCTGGCCCCAACCCTGTTCCAGGTTCATATTAATGATCTCATCTGTCATCCACAATCCCATCCACTCATATTTAGATGACTCAAAACTACATAGTTCATTCACACTCAGACACCCAGTTACAAAGTCTAATATCTCTACCTTTCAACTCAGTACAACCATCTCCATAAATCAAGACCTATCTATGATCAGTGAATGGGGACAAAACAACCTTGTCTCATTTAATGCTAGTAAAACTAAATATATACAATTTACTAATAGACAGATATTGCCAGATTCGTATATTGCCTTAAGTACTGCTAATATTCCCATCTCCAAAAGTATTGAAATTCTTAGTGTCTCACTTAACAATGGCCTCAGCTGGACCTCTCATGTTAGATCACTTGCTAAAACCGCCTTAAAGAAACTTGGATTAACATACAGAGTCTGTAACTTCTTCACTGATGAGCAGTTAGCTGTAAATTATAAGTCATGTGCGCTCACAGCTTGAATATTGCGCACCCTTGTGGAATGGATGTGGAGAGGTTGCATTAAAACAACTAGACAAAATTCAGAACAGGGCTGTTACAATTATTAACAACCCTGCCATTACAAATAAACTGCCTCTCCTGCAAGTAAGAACGAATGTTGCCTCCCTTGCATTATTTTACAGATATTTTTTTGGCAAATGCTCAGATGAAGTTGCATCCATGGTGCCACCTCTCCATGGCTTCCCTCGTGCTACACGGGCATCTGGTAGCGCTCATGACTGGAATGTCACTCAGCCATATTGCAAAACTTATGCCTATCAGAATTCTTTCATTCCCTGTACTGCATCTCTTTGGAACTTGCTTCCCCAGAGTTGTTTCCCTCCAAACTTCAACCTGCAGCTGTTCAAGTCTAACTGTTACAGATATTTTATGAACAGAGGACATCAGTAATCTGGTGTATGGATTTTTTTTTTTTTTTTTCCCTTCCTCTTCTGTTATTATAAAAAAAAAAGCTCTTTGATGCAGAAGACATATTTGCGGTATGTTTAATTTTGCGAATGTAAGGATTTGAATTGATTCCATTAATTTCAGTCATTTTCCAAAATTATGATCTTGTTTGAAGTCTAGCATGCTGTCGTCTGCTAGCTTGCACTTCTGTTAAAATGAAATTTGTTAAATTGGTCATCCATTGTACTACTGCAGTTTTATTGCATATTTGATTAACCCTTCTGCGTTGGCTCATGTAGTATTACAAGTGTGTTGGGAAGGGCAGCTCATGTAATGTTATGTTTTCGTGTTTCCCGCATTTTTTTTTTTGTATAATGAGTAGAGTTTTAGGCTGTAGGACAACATTGGGATGCTCCCAGCCACTCTCATGCCCCATGCACTGCTAGATGAGAGTGAGTAAATGCATTTTTTTCTCTTTTAAAACACACCGTAATACAGTAATCCCTCGATTATCTGACATAATAGAGCCAAAAACATATTTGCGTACAGGCAATGTCCGGATACAGAGCAGTATCCTCTACTGTTCCTATACCCAACCTATATGTACAATACCCCTCCTAGTTTTGGCAGTGTTCTGTGGTCTTATGGCTGTTTTTAGACATCAAAACACACATTGCAATATGCAGTATAATCCTAAACACTAAGAAAACAATGCATAAACAACAAAAAAACAAAAAACACAACCAATCTGCGCAGTACCCCCTCGTAATTTTTGCAGTGTTCTGTGGTCTTTCAGTTCTTTTCAGACATCAAAACGCACATTGGAATATGCAATATAATCCAAAGCACTAAGAAAACAATGCATAAACAACAACAACAACAAAATATGCACAACCCTACCAATATGTACAGTACGCCTCCTAATTTTGGCAGTGTTCTGCATTCCTTTGGCTCGTTTTAGACATCAAAACTCACTGCAATATGCAATATAATCCTAAACACTAAGGAAATACTGTACTGCATAAACAACAAAAAACACACTAAATACCTACTTATATACACAGTACCCCTCCCAATTTTGGCAGTGTTCTCAGATCTTTTTGCCATATTTAGACACGTAAGAATATCCAAAATAATGCTAAACACTAAAAAAAACAATGCATCAAAAAAAAAAAAAAAAATACTACAGTATTTCTACAGTACCCTTCCTAATTTTGGCAGTGTTCTCTGGTCTTTCAGCTGTATTTAGACATCAAAACAAACATCGGTATATCCAGTGTATTGTTAGACACTAAGAAAACAATACATAAACAACAAAAATCCACACAAAAAAATCAGTACAGTTGCAAGAACAGTTAAGTTTCTTGGACACCGAGTTATAGCTGCTTCAGCATCGCAAAAATTAAAATTTCATGGCCACTGTGCCCCGGGATATTGGTTTTGTTGATATAAATTGTATACCATCATCTTTACTGGTGTTTATACTGTAAGATAAGCTAATAAAAACTGATGAGTAAAAGTACAGAAATGCAGTGAAAGTAAGTTGTTCTAGTGGAACAAATACCTTCAGATAACTTCCCAACATCCTAGCACAATATTTTGCCCACACTGTGCAGGAGCTAAACATATATCTAGATGCAGAATTTCATGAGCTTTCTTGTGGTGCCTTTGGAATTTTGGTACAACCAATAGTATTCAAATAAATCACCAAAAACTTTTAAAACTCAACAGTGGATGGTAGTCAGCACGATGGTGGGGTAGGAATGAGGAACAGGGAGGGGAGGGAGATAAGCCTGGCCCCTGGCATCAGGGAGCATGGGAGAGGATGGAGGAGGGATGGGGGGGGGGAGAAGTGAGGCTGGCCAGAGGACTTTGACCATTCAGTGAGGAGGCAGGCGGGAGTTTTCAGTGAGCTTGTGGATTGCAGTCGGTATTAATGTTGTGCTAGCAGTACGTTACCAATGATCCTGGCTGCCAGACAACTTTGGCCATTCATTGGGGAGATGTACAGGCATTTGCAGTCAGCTTGTGGGTTGCAGTTGGTATTACTCACGTGCTGGCGGTATGTTATGAGTGATCCAGGAGGCCAGACAACTTTCACAATTCAGTAGGGACCTGGACAGCCATTTTAGCTCAGCTTGTGGGTTATGGTCTATTACCTGCGTGTGAACAGAGAGGCCAGCAAGCCACTCAATGGACTTTTTTTTACTTTGTAGGCTAGCTGGTTGCCGATGACAGAGCTTTTATGTCCAGTTATGGAAAAATAAATCCAGATACTGACCTATTAGAGCCAAGGCCTAACGTCCGTATACGGAGCATGACCGGATACGGAGCATCCGGATAATTGAGGGATTACTGTATATGTGTGGTGAAATGCCGAAGCATGGAGGAGAGATAGTAGTAGAATGGATGTGGAAGATGTGCAGATTGGCCTGGGAGGAAGGTAGAGTCCCGGAGGATTGTAAGTCAGGTATAATTATTCCCTTGTTCAAAGGAAAAGGGGAAAAAGAAGTGTTTGGTAATCATAGGGGCATTTGTCTTCTTAGTATACTAGGAAAAGTGTATGGTAGGATATTTATTGACAGAGTTAGAGAAAGAACAGAGGAATTAGTTGGAGAAGAACAGGGAGGCTTTAGGAAGGGAAGAGGTTGTGTAGATCAGATGTTCATTCTTAGATCTTTAGTGGAAAAGTTTCTAGAGAAGGGAAAGAAGTTGTATGCGGCTTTCATGGATTTGGAGAAAGCATATGACAGGGTGGATAGACAAGGATTGTGGAAAGTATTAAGAATATATGGAGTAGACGAGAAGTTGTTGAATGCTGTGAAGAGTATGTATGATGGTGCTAAGGCTGCAGTGCATGTGGATGGTGAACTGAGTGAATTTTTCTCTTTGAAGGTTGGGTTTAAACAGGGATGTGTCCTGTCTCCATGGTTATTCACTCTGTACATGGATGGGGTAATAAAAGAGGTACAAGGTAGGATAGTGGATGTTGGAGTGGCCCTGGTGAGAGAGGGTAGTGTTTGGAAACTCCCGGTGCTGTTGTTTGCAGATGATACTGTGTTGTTGAATGAAGACGAAGGGGAGCTGCAGGGCCTGGTGGATGAGTTTGGGAGTGTGTGTAAGAAATAGAATCTAAAGGTGAATGTAGGGAAGAGTAGGGTGATGGTCTTTGAGAGATGTGAAGTCAGTGAATGTACAGCGAGGTTGGATGGTGGGGAATTGGAAAATGTGAGTACGTTTAAGTACTTGGGTAGTGTGATGAGTAAGGATGGAGGTTTGGAGGGTGAGGTGCTTTAAAGAGTACAGCAGGGACAAAAGGTTGCTGGTTCCTTGAAAGCAGTGATAAGAAACAGGGAAGTGAGCATGGAAGTGAAAAAGTTACTACATGACAGTATTGTGATACCAACTCTAACTTATGGAAGTGAAGCTTGGACGTTGTTGGAAGGACACAAGAGTGAGGGCAGTGGAAATAAGTTATTTAAGAGGAGCCTGTGGAGTCACATGGAGAGACAGGCTGACAAATGAGGATATAAAGGAGCATTGTGGTGTGGATGTGGATGTGATAAGAAGCGTTAGGAGGAATACACTGAGGTGGTTTGGCCATGTGGAGAGGATGGAGGGTGAAAGACTGACGAAGAGAGTGTATGTGAGTGAGGTGGAGGGAGGGAGAGGGAGGGGGAGGCTGAGGATGAGATGAAGGGATGGGGTGGAGAGGTATATGAGAGAGGAGGGTGTGAGTTGGGAGCAGGGCAGTGAAATGGCGGGGGACAGGGCGACGTGGAGGCGATTTGTTTGTGGCCACCCTGAACGGGATTGAGGCGTCTGGCAATAGATAGATAGACTGTATATGTAAAGAGGCTGTATGGCAACACCAGGGTGCCCAAGGCCATTCTTCTGCACCATGCATTGCTATATGAGAGTGAGTACATACATTTTTTCTTTTTTATAATATACCAGTTATTGATATGTGACATGGTGCTTAAAGAATGAGTGCTGAAAAAGAGGATTTACGTACCTAGGAGAAAAATATGGAAGCTGTAAAATCAAGCAGTAAGAGATGCTCTCTATAGCGAGATGAGGATAGTGGTGGCTGAACAGGGAGCCGTTGACAGAGGCGTAAATGAACAGTACAGAGCCCTCAAGAACAACCTCTTGAGAGTTACTGATGCAGTATGCAGTTGGACAAGAGACCCACCAAGACTTAAAGCAATTTGGTGGTGGGATGAGGGTGTAGGAGCTGCAGTTAAGGAGAAGAAAGGCTTTCCAGGAATGGAAGAAGGGTGGTAACTAAGAGGGATACTTGGCTGCCAAGCGTAGGGCTAGAAAAGAGATTTTCAGGGCAAAACCTGAGTCACAGAGACTTTTACTTGATAACTTAAATCGTGTGGAAAGGCAGAATATGATATATAAGGTGGCAAATCAGGTGAAGAGAGAGAATCAGGATATTATAGGTGAGCATTGTGAAGAATGATGAAGGAAGTGTAGTGGTGAACAGTGGGGATATTAAAGATGCACGGAGAGAGCATTATAGCCGGTTGTTGAATGAGGAGTTTGACTGGGACAGGGAAGGTTTGTAGCCAGCAGATCCAGTATTTGGCCCTTGGCCTTTGATTGGTGCTGTTACTGTGAGGCAATAGGCAGGATGCATGTGGGAAAGGCAGCAGGTGTGTCTGGGTCAGCTGCTGAAATGTTGAAGGCCTCAGGAGATACAGGAGTGAGGTTAGTCACTGACCTGATAAATATGATTATATATGTGTTGTCCCAGATGATTGGCTGAAGAGTGTAATTGTAAATATGTACAAGGGGAAGGGTGATGCCCTGGAAAGAGGAAATTATAGAGGTATAAAGCTTTTAGACAAGATAATGAAGATAATGGAGAGAGTTCTAGAACGTATGATTAGAGAAAGAGTGAATATTGATGAGATGCAGTTTGGGTTTATGCCAAGCATGGGGACCACTGATACCATATTCATTGTTCTACAGCTTCAGGAAAAATATGTGTGGAAGAAAAGGGAATTCTACTTTGTTTTTGTTGATTTGGAGAAAGCTTTTGACAAAGTCCCTAGAGAGGGTGAAGTGGGCAATGAGAAAGCATGGGATCAAGAAGTGGCTGGTTAGGGTGGTTATGGCCATGTATTCGGCTGCTCGCACCCAGATAAGCGTGAATGGAGATTTGAGTGATGAGTTTTGAATGCTGGTGTGCATCAGGGGTCAGTTTTGAGTCCCTTGTTTATCTTGGCACTTGAAGCCACGTGACTTCAGAAATGAACTCCCCTGGGAGATGATGTATGCTGATGATTTGGTTTTGATTGCAGAGAATGAAAGGGGGGCAGAGGAAAGATTTAGGTTGATTGCAGAGAATGAACGGGAGGCAGAGGAAAGATTTAGGAAGTGGAGAGATGGTATGGGGCACAAGGGCTTAAGAATAAATACAGATAAAAGAAAAGCGATGCTATCTAGGGTTGGTAGCAGTATTTTCCAAAAAGAGGGAGAGTGGCCATGTTCAATTTGCCAAAAGGATGTGGGAAGTAACTCCATCTTGTGCAGTGTTTGTGATAAGTGGGTGCATGAGAGATGTTGTGGTATTAGAAGTAGACTATGAGATAATGCTGATTTTATGTGTGCGGTGTGTCGGGGAGAGCAGGTGGAGATTGTCAGGTGTGAAAGGATTGAACTTGCTGGTGAGTCTCTTGAGTGTGTGGAAGAGTTTTTTTATTTGGGAGACATGTTATGTGCTGGAGGTGGGGCTGGAGCTAGCTCTATGGCTAGGGTAAGAAGTGGTTGGAAGAAATTCAAGGAGCTGTTGCCTCTCCTGATATTGAGAGAGCTTCCCCTACGTGCTAAGGGATCATTGTATGCAGCATGTGTTAGGAGTGTAATATTGTATGGTAGTGAGACCTGGGCAGTAAAGGAAGAGGATATTCGCAGGCTCAGACATACAGAAATGACAGTGGTAATTTGGATGTGCAGTGCATCTCTGCATGCTGGGTCTGGGGAGCTGGGTTTATGATGGAAGAGTTGAGTGGTAGGATGGGACTGGAGTGCATTGGTGGTGGGGTATGTAAGAATTCCGAATTGGAGCAAGATTTCCAAATCAGAGCGAGATTTCTGAATCGGAGCTACTAGCGCCATTTGTTGTTTGTCTTTTGTCGTGAAATATCTCTCAGATATCCTTCTTATCATGTAATGACTTTAAGTGGTCAGATTTTAGTCATTTCTTCACATGTTTGGTCTTTTATTTTCAATCACAGAGTCTGGGATATAGGTAAGTTTGAAATTTGGAGTTTTTCATCAGTGAGCACTAATCAGTGAGATTTGGAGATATATATACAACACGCACCCAATAATGTACATTAAATTGTAATAAATCCTAATTTCAGTCATTTTTCTTCTTTCTTCTTTTCCATGTGATCATATCTGGCAACATTTCAGCACTGCAGTTGCTTATTTGGTGATTTCTCCCACCTTTTTAGTCTACTCGGTTTCGTTATACAAACACCTGTCAGTTCTTATCTACTTTTATATTATTATGATTATTATTATTATTATTATTATTATTCTGTCACCCATGGTCATGACCCTGTAACCCATTGTATCCCAAGTTCTGTGACAGGTTAGAAGCATTAAGCATACTCCCAGGAGATGGCAGGTGATTTAGGGATTAGAGGTCAATGAAGGATTAGGGTTAAGCCCTCTGGGGAATCTCAGGCTTTTCACACCTGAGTGTGAAATCACTTCCTTACTCTGACCTTGTGTTTTTCACCTTCTGACCTAGTCATGTGCATAATTATTTTTAAAAATAAGTCTAGAAAATGCCAATATTCTCTGAATACAGTTTAAAAAACGGCTAAAATTTCCAAAAGGCTAAATTTAAGGCTAAATACAGGAAAATCAACCAAAAATGGATAAATTTAGCATCAAAAGGCTAAATTTGGTCAGCCTGTTACAGCTCCGTGACAATAAGTAACGGGAAATGAATCCCACTGCAAACAAGTACACTCATAAACAAGTTAAAAACACATAAGACCTAAATACATGTAGTTACAGCCCCACCCGTTTCAAAGTCTAGCTCCGATTTGGAAATTTCAAGTTCCAATTTGGAAATCTCGCTCTGTTTCAATAATCTCGTTCCGATTCGATATTCTTACGCACCGTTGGTGGTGTGATGAGGAGAGGTCGATTGAGGTGGTTTGGGCATGTGAAGAGGATGGGGGATGATAATTGGGTGCAGAAAGTGAGAAGCGTTAATATTGGGAGTGTGGTTGCGAGGGGTAGACCGAAAAAGATGTGAGAAGAGGTCATTAAGTGTGACCTCACAGTTAAGGGACTGAACAGTGAGGCTGCCTTAGATTGAGCAGCATGGAGAGTCACCATCAGGTGACCAAGGCCAATGCATGCAAAGCATGTTGGAGCCTTCAAAAACGAAATGAAGTGAAATGAAACCGGTTAAAAAGATTTTCGAGATCATTTATTTTCATTGAAATATTCCCACCTGTGAGTTACGATGCGTAACCTTTTTGCCTGCTGTATGGCAACACTGAGGTTCTCAAGGCCACAGTCTCTCCCGCACCACTTGCTGCTACATGAGAGTGAGTACGTGCATTTCTTTCTTTTTTATAACATAATATTTTTATGAGGTTAACATGATTTTGAGATACTTTTATTTTCCTCAAAATGTGCCCACCTGTGAGTTACACTACGTAACTTTTGCCCGCCATGGAGGGATTAATGATAATAGATAATTTTCAATACAGATTTGTTACATTGGCCATCCACTGTACTACTGCAGTTTTATTGCATAATTTGATTAATGATAAAAGATAATTTTCAATACATTATGATTAATTTTGTCTTATTTGTTTTTTTTTTTTTTTTCACACTAGGAGCGAGGAGACTTTGGCAGGCCAAGGGATCGTGGACGTGGTGGGAGACGTGGATATGACAGAGGTCGTGAAGACAGGAGAAATCAGGACTACAGCCGTGGTCGAGATCGTGACAGAAGTCGTGTTTATGACAGAAACAGAGACCGTGGACGTAGTCGAGATCGTGATCGTAGCCGCGATCGTGATCGTAACCGCGATCATGATCGGCGCCGCTACCATGATCAAAGTTCTGATCGTGATCACGACAGGAGTAATGTTAATCAAGGCACGAGTCCTGAACGTGACCAAGATCAGGATTACTTGGGTAATGATATGGATCGGAGTCGTAATCATGACTGGGATGATGATGATCGCGCTCTTGATTATGACATGGGAGATAAGTATGACAAAGACCGAAACAAGGATAAGGACCGCAAGACTAACCAGAACCGTAGCAGAGACAGGAAGGAAAACAGAGATTACCGCACAAATTCACCTCCAAGGTAAGATTGTCAGAAATGTCCATTATTTTTATAATATTGTATAGTAGACATTAATATAATGAACAGTTGCTGCTGAAGTCTGTGATATAATAATGGGTACTCCAGTTATTGTGTGGCAAATCCTTGATTGTGATATATCATATTGAATGGTGCGGAGATGTTCGTACTTTTATTATAAGTGTTCAGCACCCTTAGGAAGGTAGCTTAAACCAGCTTGCAGTCACCACTATGCGCAGAGATGCCAGATCATATCTCATTCCTGCCATTGGCAGAGAGATTGAGTAACTGGTGACTCTTTTGTGCATCAGAGAATATTGTACTAATTGCTCTTAAGGCTTTGGCAAAAGTGAGAGTTTTCATTGCATTTTACTGTCCAGAGGAAGCCCCTTCTGTCTAAATCTTGAATGGTATACAAAGGTAGCACCATCTACCAATATTGTTTCCTTGAGATTGCATAGCAGCAACTGCATTATTTACTCAAACTGTACCATATTTTGTTTCCATAATGTTTTTAATTCCAGCCATGCTTTATACTTTCATCTTCCAATCTTAGCATGTGTTTCTTCTTTGAATGTATATTTATATGTGTCTGTATGTTAGACTAAAAAATTTCTTGTTTTGTTTGGAAGCTTGGTGCCATCCCAACATTTTTCACCTGTGTTGTAAGGTGCCAGGTAAATAAATAATGTATGCAGTGTAAGCTTATCGTGTTCTTGTTCAAGAAAACTAACTCTCATCACAATTCCAGCTTATCCAGCCCATTTCTTCATTCCTCCCCCCCCCCCCCCCCGGGGGGGTTTTTTTTTTTTTTTTTTTTTTTTTTTTTTTTTTTTTTTTTTTTTTTTTATATAGATGAACCTTCCTTGTACTTGGAAGACCCCCATTTTCAGGTGGTATACACTCCTTCCCCAGTAGTAGACAACAAGTGCACTTGTTGGTTTTGTGAACCAACATCCACTCAGTTGTTATAGTGCTACCTATTTCTTCCTTCATCTTTATCATTTTTTCTGAGTCTGCCCTCCTCTCATCCTATTGCCATGCCCTATTACATTTCTTTCCAGTTGGGTGGCTCTACATTGAGTGACAAATCTAGTGGTTTCCTGTAACCCAGGAAGCCAATTATAATGCTGGGCAATAACTACTGTAGATAACCAAATAATAGGGTGATGTGGAGCCCTATTTGGTGCCAAGCACACATGTTGGTTTTCTCAACTATCATCTCCTCGCTTGGCATAGTGCTGCCCGTTTCTTCCTTCACTTTTATCAACATTTTCTGTACACCAGGAAACCATTTATTATGCTGGGTGGTAACCATATAACCACAATTTGGCATCTGGTGGTTTAGTGGGTAATTGTGGTGCTCCAATCGGATTGAGCCGGTAAAGGTTTGTATCCAAGGGTATCCAAGGGGTGGTTGGGGTTTATTGTGCAGGTAATGCCACTCAGGGATGAGTGAGGCTGGTCACTCTTATCTTAAATGTCAGGACCAACTTGCCTAGCCCCGGGCTCCAACGTTCCTTATGGGGCAACATAGGATTGGATGATGGATGGATTCTGTGTCTGCTCTCATCTCTTCCTATTTCTCCCATCCTTCCTGTAATGTTTTATTAAATTTTTTCCATTTTGGGTGGCTCTAACACTGAGTGACAAACCTAATGGTTTCCTGTAACCCAGGGAGCCATGTACAGTGCTGTGGAGTAACCAGATATCTTGATAACTGGGTGACATGGAGCCTACTATGGTGCTCCTGCTAACTGGATGGAGTGACACAAATGTGACATCCATCCAGGAGCTAAACCTCCACACTCTTCCTTGCCTCTTTATGCAGTGCAGTGCTGTCCACCACAAGGATACATTGGTTTACTGCATGAGACAGCTTTGCATAGGTATACAGTGGGGTCTGCCAATATGCGAGAATATGTTCAACCAAATGCTCTGCATATTGGAAATTTTGCACGTTAGAAACCATTGAACTAGTGGAAATAATGTATAGGGTCAACACCTCACCCCATCTTCGTTATTTACAGTCCTTCCCCATTATTGACTATCATTTTAAGAATGACTTTTATTCAGAGAAAGATAACAGAGTTGTGAATGTAGTATGCTAGGTAGCATTCCATTAGTATAATTGCAGCATTGATAACCTTCCCCATCGCGTCTGGATGACATTTACGGGGATGTCCGGGTCATCACGTATACATGATCTAGTGTTTCGCGGCATTGTTTGACACACTTCAGTTACCTGCTTACCTCCATAATGGATCCTTGGCTGAGCACCCACAGTTGCCAGCTTCAACACCAATGAAGTCCAAAGGCCAAAAAAAAAAGGCTTTAGTGATAGTGCGATAGGGAGAGAACTCGAGGTGACATTGTCGCCAATTGGGAGAGAACTCGAGGTGACATTGTCGCCAATTGTGAGTGGAGAAAGTGACTCTTCCTCTGAGGAAAGCAACCGCCATGTTGAGTGTCGATATTTGTGTTGCATTAGGAGGGTGGATCACGTGAGTCCTCCACTGTGCGCCCATCGTTCATCTGCTATTTCTGATGATGGGAATGGTTCAGAGGATATTGACAATCCTGGAGAGGGGGTATTGGCATGGATGAGGAGATGGAAGAGGAGGTAGGGAGTGGAGAAAGGGAGGAGGAAATGCAGTGAAGCAAGCCTAGCTCCACCACTGTGTCTATTTATGTGAATAATGGAAGCAGAAAGTTTGTTTTGTGATGAAATCAGTGCCTTATTTTTTACTCAAAGTTTTTGTGTATGTATATTTATTATGATGAAAAAGTACAAATCACAGGAAAAAAATTCTGTTACAGTGGAAAATATTTTCGATTATGGACTGTGTGTGAATAACTATTTTGTTCACAATATCTTTTTTTTAGGTTTTATGTAGTAGTAGTAGTGGTAGTAGTTACAGTAGTAGTGGTAGTAGTAGTAGTTCTAGTAGGGGTGTAGTAGTAGTAGTATTTGTAGTAGTGATAGTTGTAGTAGTAATAGTAGTTGTAGTTGTGGTAGTTGTAGTAGTAGCAGTAGTAGTATGTGTAGTTGTTTTAATACCCAGACTTCTAATGGCACAGCGGTGCTAGAATCGAGCGACAATGCAAGCCAAACATACATCTCCATGTGTGTGTGTGTGTGTGTGTAAGGCAGTAGTGTGGAACGGTGGTGAGGCCAGCAGGTGCCTGAGCTAGCCTTCCTCAAGGTCGTTGTTCTGGTTACCGGACTCGTTTCGTTTTGTTTTCGTTTCGTTTTTAAAGGCTCCAACATGCTTGCATGTGTCGGCCTTGGTCACCTAATGGTGGCTCTCCACACTCCATGATCCATTGCAGCCTCCCTGTTCAGTCTCTTAACCCTAAGGTCACACTTAATGACCTCGTCCCATGTCTTTCTCGGTCTACCCCTCATAACCCCACCCCCAATATTAACACTTCTCACCTTCCTCACCCAATTATCATCCCCCATCCTCTCCACATGTCCAAACCACCTCAATCTACCTTTCCTCATCACAACACCAATACACTCCAGTCCCATCCTACCTCTCAACTCTTCCATTGTAAACCCAACCCCTCCAGGCCTTGGACGCAGGGACGCACTGCACATCCACCTAATCATTGTCATTTCTGTACGTCTGAGCTGGCGAATATCTTCCTCCTTCACTGCCCAGGTCTCACTGCCATACAGCATTACACTCCTAACACATGCTGCATACAAAGAAGACTGTTACAAGTGGAAGAGGGAACAGGAGAAGATCAGAGGAGGTTGCAGTTTCTGTGGGAAGCCAGGACACACGGAGAAGGGTTGTTGCAAATGGAAGGAGGAGCAAGGACAGAACAGTGCAAGGAAATCTAAGGTGAGGTGGGACACTTCAGTTGTGATTGTCCAGTGAAGGAGGAAGGGGACAAGAAGAAGGCTGCAGAAAACAGGAAAGAAGCAGAAAACTAGTAAAGGCTACTGTTAAGGGACAACAACTAGCCAGTTATTCCCAAGTAGCCCCACCACTGGGAAAATACAAGAGAGCTTCGATTGACTGTGCAAGTAGATGCACGAATAGACGGCAAGAGGTGTTCCCTGATGATTGATTCAGCCTCGGACCAGACTTTTGTGAGGCCTGATATGTTACGTCATCAGTATCTGTCTGAGTCAACAATTTTTTGGCATAACTGGGCACTGCAGAACTGAGGGGACCCTTGGATATCTGGATTGAAGTGGAAGGGCAAGAGGCCACACTTCCAGTCTACATGGCCGACATGGAGGATCCTTGCTTTCTTGGTCTGGACTGTCTGAAGTCCATGGGATGTGAGCTGGGCTTCTGCTCCATGAAGCTCAAGGTCTGAGGAAAGTAAGTTCCCGTCAGCAGCGAGACATACCAGCTCCAGTGGTGAGGTGAGGGTGCTGCGCACTACAGTGATACCACCAAGATCAGAACTATTGCTCCAGTGCAGGGTGAGTGGCTCTTTTGACAGCTGGACAGCTGCCTAGGGGTGGTGGAGCCTGATGGATGGTGCAGGATGAAAGCTGGGGTGATGGTGGGGAGGACTTTGGTGGAAACAGGCACAAATGAAGTTCCAGTTGTAATGGCCAATTCCTCCCATGAGACACAGAAGATTAATAAGGGAAAAATAGTGGGACTGCTAAGCAGTGGACCCTGAGTGTCACTGGTGGAAGGCCTGTAAAAGGAATGTAGTCAAAGATGGAATCTGACAGACCACTTACAAGACCTGTTTTCCAGGTAGGTTGCCAGTGCCTGGGTGACTCACAAGTGCTGTAGTTAAGGCAACTGCTAGTGAAGTTCACTGATGTCTTTTCCACAGGAGGCCTAGACCTGGGATGCACAGATCTGGTAGAGCATTGTATCAACACCGGGGATCACCATCCAATTAAACAGCCTGCTTGAAGGATGGCATCAGCTCAACGACAAGAAATGGAGAGGGCGATGGAGAATCTCCAAAGTCAAAGGTGATAGAAAAGCCCAGCAGTCCTTGGACATCAGCAGTTGCTCTGGTGAGGAAGAAGGATGGCTTAGTGAGATGCTGTATGAATGTGGATTATCGAGCCCTAATTGAAGTAACAGTGAAGGATGCGTACCCCTTGCCAAGAACTGATGAACCGCCGGATGTTCTGTCAGATGCCAAGTGGTTCTCCACCCTAGACATGAAAGCAGGATATCACCAGGTCAAGGTTGCTAAAAAGGACAAGGAGAAAACAGTCTTTTCATATGGGGGGGGGGGGGGGATGGCAGTCTTTGGCCTTTTTAACACCCCAGCTACTTTTGAGCACCTCAGGGACAGAGTATTGGAAGGCCTGCACTGTAAGGCAGCTGTCATCAGTCTTGATGATGTGATTGTGTTTGGACAGACTTTCGATCAGGAACTGGAGAGGCCATCAGAAGTATTCAACAGGATCCAAGTAATGCACCTTAAGCTGAATCGTGAGAAGTGCTACTCGTTCCAGAAGGAAGTGAAGTACCTGGGTCACATTTTAGTTGAGGATAGCATCTGTACTGAACCAGAGAAGGTGGCAGCTGTGAAAAACGGGCTGGTTCCAACTTGTATGAAGGAGCTGTGGAGATTCCTGGGTTTGTTTACCTACTACTTGGCATTGTGTCAAGAACTTTGCAGCAATAGCTGCACCTCTGCACAAGGTGTTAGGAAAGAGGCAGAAGTTTATGTGGACTGTAGAAAGCCTTTGATGAACTCAAACATGCATTGGCAAGCACTCTAGTGTTGCTGTACACAGATCAGAGTCAACCATTCATCCTGGATTGTAACGCTACTGACCATGGCATTGATGGAGTCCTGTCGGAGAAGAAGGATGACAGAGTATGTGGTAACGTATTACAGCAAGAAGCTCAGCCCACCAGAACGAAACTACTGCTTGACCCGTTAGGAGCTCTTGGTCGTGATGAAGAGCCCTGACATTTCCCATTCCTACTTTTATGGGTCCCACTTCATCATCAGGACAAACCATGCAGCACTCAAGTGGCTAAAGACATTAAAGAATCCAGAAAGACAACTGGCACGCTGGCCCGGGAAGCTGGACCAACACAACTATGAGGTGCAGCACCATCCTGGGCATATACTTGGCAATGCTGACAGCCTGACTTGTCGGCCTTGTGACCCAGTTTGCAAGAAGTGTAGTAGGAAAGAAGATCTTAGCAAGACTTACAGCTGTACTGCAGTGACAGGGCCAGTGTCAACTGAAGAAGACCCGAAGAGGATGCATATGGAGGATACAGATTTACAACCAGTGCTAGAGTGGCTGCAGTGGATTACAGTGCGAACTTCTTGGGAAGAGGTTCCCAGGTTCAGGCTTGTGACTAAGAGCTACTGGAGTCAGTGTGACCTTTGTTTGAACAACGGACTACTGGAGCATCGGTGGAAGGCACCCGACGGTCAGCAAGTACAGTATTGGCAATTGATGGTTCCTAAGAAAATGAGGTTGGAGATCTTAGAAGAGTCTATAACCAGATCACTAGTGGGCATCTGGGAGTGAAGAAAACTCTAAGTTGGCTGCAACAGAGGTTTTGCTGGACTGGCATGCGTCAGGATGTCAAAGAGTGGTGTTGGGCCTGTGATATATGCCGTGCCACGAAGCGACCCAAGAAACGTGGTTGCACCCCTCTTCAGGTGTACCAAGTGGGTGCACCAGTGGAAAATGTCGCAGTGGACATTACTGGACCTCTGCCACTCACGGAAAGAGGAAACGGGTATTTATGTGTTGCCATGGACTACTTCACAAAGTGGCCAGAAGCTTATGCCATCCCCAGTCAGGATGTCGCAACTGTTGCTCAGGTGTTGGTTGACCAATTCTTCTGTTGTTTTGGGATGCCATAAAAGCTACATTCAGACCAAGGTAGAAACTTTGAGTCCGCTGTGTTCCACGATTGCTGTAAGTTACTGGCGATCAAGAACACCAGGATGATTCCACTAAGGCCACAGTCAGATGAAATGGTGGAGAAATTCGACTGGATCCTGGGACAAGAACTGGCTAAGTACTGTGTAGAGGGACAGATGGAATGGGACCAGAAATTACCAGCGTTGCTGATGGCATATCGGTCAGCATTCCACAGGTTTAGCGGCTACCCCCCTGCAAAACTGATGCAGGGCCACGAGTTATGATTACAAGTTGATCAGTTAATGGAAAGACCACCTGGTGAAGAGCTGCCTACAGACACCTCCAGCTATGTGAATCATCTTCAGGAATGACTGGCTGAGGTACATCACCAAGTTTGAGAAGCTCTGAAGTTTTCAGGTGAAGTGATGAAGCTCAAGTATGATGCTAAGGCAAGTGAGGTGAGCTTCAAGGATGGTGACAGAGTTTGGTTATACAATCCTCAGCAGAAGAAGGGACAGTCACCGAAGCTGCAGAGCCCATAGGATGGGCCTTACACTGTCATGGAGCGCCTGTCAGACATAACATACTAGATCTGGGGAGGCTGTGAGGCATGAAGTCTCGCCCAAAGGTGGTACACGTGAATTGTCTGTGGCAGTACCATGGGCCAGGGCAGTACAGCTGGGACGTCTTTGAGGAACCATGCACTCCCACAGCTGATGATGTTGAGGAGGACCAAGGAGCTGAATCACAAGTGGATGGTGACAGTTTCTCTAGGGAAAAAGTGAATCAGGAAGAGGACCAAGTCATTCCAGGAACAGTGGAATGTGTGGAGGAGCAGGGACGTTGTCAGATGCGGCATAGGAATTGACCTGATAAGTTGAAGGACTATTTTGTGTATAATTAAATGTTTAGTTTGGACTAAGGATTGTTTGTAAATATTGTGTAGTTTTGTTGGGATGACAAATGGACTAGGGAGGAGGCAGTGTTAAGAAGCAGGAGTGCCAGCTGAGTGGTACTGGAAAATTCCTGATGATTCTTGCATTAGAAGTTGCTAGTTGTAGTTGCATGATAGTAGTTGTTGTGAGGGGAGGCATTTTTTAAAGTTATTCATTAATTTTATTCATTTCCTCTTTATATTGTTTCAGATATAATTTCAGTTTATATGCTAAAGCATGTAGAGTGCTACTTAATGTAAGAAAGCTCTGGAATATTTTGGATTCTTCGACATAGAAAACTGTTTTTACTAGGAGTACATCCTAGAACATTAGAGTGTTAAGCAAGGTTATAAAAGGATGAGGAGGGGAATAGAGGAGTATCAGTTTAGTTTTTACTTGTGGCAATGTGAAATCAGTGTAGCTCCAGTACTTTTGAAATCAGTGAAGTTTAATTGGCAAGCATACAGTGTTATTACTTGGAAAATAAAGACTACGAATGTGAGAAGCCTGTGTTATTACAACGCCTGAGTTGATCTTGTGTACATTGAAAGGCTGATCCTATGAAGAACAATTCACTGGGCGACATCCTTCCTATACTGAACTACAGCTATTGGAGCCTGTGGCAGTATGGGATGAGGGCGTAACAGTATACAGTATATATTGTATCTTTATGTTACCTCACCCACCACATACATTCACCTTCTTCATCTTTGGTAGTCATTGTGGTTAATTAACTGCAACATCAAAAGGTGTTGGTATAATTAATCATTATAGCTGTATATTTTTTGAGCATGTGTTCAAGAACTTTAGCTTTCTTCAACCCAGTGGGTCACTCTTAAGTTGAATATAAGCATCTGGCACTAAATACAATAGAACGTAGAGCATACCTTCAGACTAAAGGATTTATTGGAGATTGATCATAATTCCCTTCAGCCCAAAGAGTTTCTCTTAAACTGAGTAAAATCATATGACATCAGCAAGGACAATATAAAAGATACATCCTTGGACTGAGGATGAAGGTGCTGATGTATTTACAGTTGTATGATCCAGTAGTTATTGCATATGATTACCTCCCTGTTCTGTTATACCACCCAGTTTTTCTTGCAGATAATAACTAACATGTGTGAGACCACATATTTCAGTCCACCTCTGAAATCATTAATGCTGACAAAGCAAGAACATAGTAAAAAAAGACACCTTGATACTGAAGGGCTTAATGAAGACAGTTTCTAATCTCCTCACATTTGGATTTTCTCATAAGGTAAATAAAATCGTGGAGGGACTTGATGGTACTGTGATTCCCATTGAAGGAGCTCATCATTATCTCTCTTCCCTACAGCACTGTGTGCTCTTCATAACTCACACATAGATAGAGGTATTACATGACATTCTAAGTGCTGCCTTGGAATGTGTTAATTGCATGAGAACAGGAGGAGTTCCACAATCTAATGGAAGGCTTATTTTTTTATTTTACTTATTTTTTGGAGGGGGGTGACAGACAGTAATGTATCCTATCCAAGAGCTCAGACTAATGGTCGGCAGATACAGTATGTTCTTTTCTGCCGTCTGTAAGTACCTACATTGCTTGATGATGGTTACAGCACCTCAGTGCCACTATCATCAAGGATCCCAACTGTTTATGCATTTTAAAAGGAAATAAATTTTGACCAAACTACAATACATTTCTACATTTCAGTCTTTTGCTTGTGGTTTTATTTTTTATCTGATTTTTCATCCACTAATTAGACTTATTGGTATGCAATGTAGTTGTCTTTAGCTTATTTCTGCCAGTCCTGTTCTTTTACCTTTCATCTTACACTTACCTTCAGCTGCTTTATGTTTCATGAATGTAGTCAGTTTGATGAATACTATACTGTATCATTTATTTTCAGAGATGATTCTCCATATGATAGTCGAAGATACCACGCAAAGTCACCACGGGAACACAGTCGCCGATCTTCTCATAACAACTAAGACAGCTGCTTGCCTGCGATTGACGGGTTTGCTCAACCAGACAGACCAGGGTTACTCAGCAACAACAGATATAATGAGAAGCTTGGATGGTTTAGAATTAAATGGAAAGGAAACAAGGATGAATCCATTTTTTAAGTAAAGCAGCATTGCTGTCACTGGAGGAAGCTATGTACTGAAGCATCATTGTTCAAGTGCAGGAGGTGACCCGTGGTCTGTTACAGCTTAAATAATTTGAACAAAGGTAGCCTAGCTGTGGGCCCACCCATGCCCCAAGACCTCCAGCGTTCTCTTAGGGGTAATGAGGATATAAGATGACTTATATATCTGACTTTTCTCACCATTTTTGTTCACTATATGTATGGGTGGTGTTATGAGAGTGGTATAATTTTACAAATGAGTAATGGAAAGAGTGTAGGTAATGAGTATAGTCCGGTATCTCAGATCTGATGTATACAAATGATGCAGTGCTGCTAGCAAATAGCAGACAAGAGCTTGGTAGACTGGTGCAGAGCCTGTAGATGTCTGTGAGCACTGTGCCTTGAAGGTAAATGTAGATAAGAGTAAAGTGAAGGTTGTTGCAAGAGAAGGTGATTCTCATTGTGATGGTTAGGTGAAATGAGAGAGACTTGAACTGGTGAGAGAGTTCATGGGTACAAGGATAAAGAAAAAAAGTAATATGCAAAAGAAGTGGAAGGTAGAGCAGCACTGGGAAGGAAAATGGTTGGTGCTATGAAGGCCTTGCTAAGAAACGGAGATTTGAGTATGGTGGCTGCAAGAGGCTTGCATAAGAAGTTTTAGTGCCCACTTTATGGGTATGAGTCTGTGGAATGGCATGAAAATTAAAAGTCAAGAATAAGAACAATGGAGATTTGACTGTTGAGGAATGTTTGTGGAGAGCAATGAATGGATAGGTTAAGGAATAATTTGATTTGTCAAAGATGCTGAGTATGGAAGTGTGTGTGCTTAGATGGTATGGGTATGTAGAAAAAAATGGATGTGATTAGATTGGTAAAAAGAGTATATTTGAACAAATGTGAAGATAGGAGACATGGTAGCCATAAAAGAAGATGGATATGTAGTATATATAAATGGTAAATTAGATGTGAGAAAGAGAGTCATAGAATCAAACAAGGCTGGGGAACCGACAAGCAATCGAGTGAACTGATTTTTAGGAATGTGTGAGCAGGGTTTGGCACCCCATTTTAATTTGACAGTTGTCAGTTTGACTGTCAGTTAGATGAGAGTAAAGCTGTGTGCAGAATTATTTTCACCTGGCAGGTAGAGCCAGGATTCCAGGGGCTTAAATGGTGAGTGAGTGGGAGTGTGGCTTGTTCATTTAGACAGACTGGTTAATATCTCACTCTGTCAACTTTTTTCTTGCTCCCTGGACCCTACCTTACCTCATACTGGGGTGGGAAAGGAGATCTGAAGATTAATATGAATGTTGATGATAACATTTGTTAGAATATTTTCTGTGTTGCATTAATAGACTTGGATATTTTTTTTCAGTAGGGTAAACTAAGGATTTTTGGAAGGACTTGAGCATATTCGGTGATGGAGAGTTTTGTTGGATGCCATTAAAGTATTTTATGATGGTAATATAGCACATGTGAAGATGGGGGAGAAATTCAGTAATACATATTAGATAAATGCATGTGTTGTGTTTCCCCAGTCTGTCTGGTTGAACAGATTCATCAACCACAGGCAAGCAGCCACCCCTGCAGAGCCATCCCTTGCAGTGAACCAGTGTTCGTTTGTGGTGGACAGTGCCTCACCACAGCGAGGCATGGGGAAGAATGTGGAGGTTTGGCTTCTGGATGGATATTGCATTTGCATCTTTCCATCCACTTAACAGGGGCTCCATAATAGGCTCCGCATCACCCCCAGTATTTGGTTATATGGCTACCACCCAGTGTTTTAAATGGTCACTCAGTGTAGAGCCACTTGAAGAGGAAAGAACAGTAATAAATAAGTGATAGGATGAATGAGAGAAAAAGGAAGAGAAGAGGACACACAAAAAAAGTTACAGAGGTGAAGGAAGAAGTAGACACCACTACAGACAGAGTTGTGCTGCCTCCTCCTGATCATTCAGTGTTTGGATGAGCTAGGCTAGGAGTTGATATTGAGGACAACTAACAGAAATTACCTAAGCTAGAGTTGCAGGGGTAACATTTGGAGATATGTATATGCTGATTGAGCAGTTTAGCAGGCAGAAAATGAGAGATCTTTGAAAGAAACCTGTGTTGGAAAGAGTATGTGTTGGAAACAAATTGAAGATGACTACAAATTACAGTATGTGAAAGGAAAACATGACTGTTTTAGTGTACCTGTAAGTTGGAGGAATCAGGATGTTTTAAGGAGTACAGATGGATGTCAGTGCGCTTGAGGATGGGTAGCATCAGATATCTGGGAGTTTCGTTATATAAGCGTGATATAAAGTATGAGGTAAATATAAAAAGCAAAGAAAAAGGAATTAAAGGAGCTAGGTTTCACTGCTATGAATTATCAAAATGATTGACTTTTACAAACTTGCAGAACTTGTGTTTACTGTGAAGGTGCAGTAGTTTGGGATGGACCTGTTTGGGATGGACCTGGATCCTTTTCATACCAAAAAGAGGGTGGACATCAGACAGAAATTAATGTATCTTTACAATAAATTTCAGTATATTTAGGAGGATGCAAGCATTAAGAACAGTAGGGTGATAAGCGCTTGTAGTACTGAGATGATTTGAATGTGGGAAGAATGTTTATGAAAGTGACTGGGTAAACCACTGTACAGGCCTGCGTGTGGAAAAGGGTTGCCCAGGAAGGTAGACCTAGGAAAATGTGGCATGAGGTCATCACAAGTACCTCAAGCATAGGGAACTTGAATGCTACAGGAACCTGTGCAGCTGGGATAGCAACTGTCATGTGAAAAGATACCTATAGGGATGTCTTCATGTGTTGGCAGTAATGGATATGCAAATGTCCCTCAGCTTTCTCCCTATCCTCTGAGAGAAGGATGGTGGGCTGCAGAAAAAGGGCAACTTCAGCCTGAAGGCCACTGGATTCACATCCAAATGAGTCTGGGGCCACAGCACCAACAGCATACCCTAGTCATTCAGAGACGGAGATTAAAGGTGCTTGTATGAGAAGATCGGGTATAATGTAGAAATAATGGAATAGCATGTTGGCGAGAGAGGAGGATGAGGAGTTACTGAGAGTTTGTGGGAAGTGCCAGTATGTAAGAACATAGTAACCTAGAGGAGGTTTGTTGTCGCCATGTCCTGTTGGGTGGTTCCCAGGAGGGAACAAGACAAGATTTATGAATAAATTGTGAGGAAGTGGAGTTTTTCAGTTTTCCATATGCATACTTAATATAAGTGATGCCCTGGCCTGTTAGTATATGGGGGTTATTGTCATAACTGGGAGGTTTTCAGTAATATTTGAATTACTGTCAACTTTATAGTCAACACATTGACTCGGAGGTTTGTATAAAATGCATCAGTGAAAAAGGCGAAAAAGGGTGTACTAGTGGTTAAGCTTCAGAGGTAAAACCAGGATATTAAGGGCTTGAATATGCTGATAATTGTTTGGACCATCTCACTAGGGATGCTGTTAATAGTGCTCAGACTTTAGTACTTCTTTCCTTGTTGCCCGATCCTGCCTTACCATATCTCGAGGTGGGACAGACAGGTATGATGATGATGATGATGATTTCTAGATACTGACAGTTTGTTGTGTTCCCTTAAGTATGGGTATGTCTCTATGTTTTTTGGCTAACACCTGATTTTATTCAGCCTGACAAGGCATCCCTTGGCTGTAGGAGTTATTAGCCCCGAATGTAGTACTTTATGGGGGACTTCTAGTTATTGACATTCTGTGGAAGCTTAGAGATACTGTTTAATAACATATTCTTATTGTTTGGATGTGTCAGTACTTGAAAATTTGGTAGAGTCAGCCAGGGTAACAAGTTGATTGGTACCAGTAATAGGTTTCAGATAGATGGCTGATATTCTTGTCCCTGTCCACTTTCTGGAAAAACCAGTGGAATTTGGGCTGAACCATTTCCTTGTTATCAAAAATTACTTTATAGAGCAGTTAATGGCATTATTTACAGTATAGTTGCAGCCACCTTGGTGAACCTTTTGGTGTTCGGTCATATGACTCAAAAGATGACGTTGCGGTATCTGTTCAAGAAAACTTTGGCTAGTTGCTTGCAGGTGTAGTGCTTTTCTTTTACAGTCTTTTCCTCGACTGGCCTCTTCTCTCTCTCTCTCTCTCTCTCTCTCTCTTTGTGTCTCATATCAGTGGCTCTCCAAAAGTAAGTGTTATATTCTTCTGCCATTTCAAGATAAAGTTATTTGATGAGAATGTCGTTCTTCCCGACCCCCTACTCCAATTTCTCGAAGTACAATGAAGTCATGGGCAAATTGTGGGATGGCACTTTTCTACACCTCTTTCATATCTTATGGCATAATCTCACCAGACAGTATTTATATTTTTGACTGCCTTGCAGATGTTACTGTATACTTCTTCCAAAATTGCTATAAGTCCTTCAACTCTCCTCTTCTGTTGCTTTGAAAGGTGTTTGCAATTAATATGCCATAAAGGTGGTAATTACCCTCAGAACCATAGAGTTTAGGGGAGGTGGTACTGTACTGGGAGTCAGGTGCACCACTTTCACATTTGGGCAAAAATAATACAGGTCTGATGGATGATCAGGGGCACTGTCCAGTACATGCAGGATCTTGACTGGAAGGTTGTACAAAACAGTGCTTTACTTGTGAAATATGGTACTTGTAGAACCAGTCCTTGAAAAACAGACAATAACCTAGGCCTTGAGGTTAGACTTCCATTTTCCATATGACAGGAAGTGAAGCATTAGTAATATCTTGTCTATGAAAATCCTTTGATTTTCAGTGTGGTATGCTAACAAGGATATGAGTTCGTAGTCACCAGCAGTATTGCCTGCACGAGGTTAATTTGTCTCTTTCTGCCATGTATGACATTCTCTTTTCCTTTTTGTTATGTAGGTTTGTGCATTGAGGCATTTTTCACAAAAGAAACCAGTCTCATACACATTAAAGGATTGTTCTCATATGTAACTGTCCTTCATAATAATGTTTCACAGGAACATGGGAGTCTTCATCAGCCCTGGCTGCCTCACCACTTTGATATTATCAGATTCACATTGTCCTTGAACTGCTGGGACCATCTGTTGCTTTCAGTACAAAAGTGTTGCCAACAGCACCTTCAGCAAATTTAGTCTTTCTATCTTTAAATAAACTTTTTGCTGGAATAAGCAGTAGACTGTAAGGTATGAATTTTTGTTGCTGATATAATACAGTACTAATGTATTGTAATTTTCATTGAAATAGAGTGCCATTAACTGCTACTGCTATCACTACTCTCATGGACACTACACTTCTGTGATGTGTTGGAGAATTAATAATGTCCGTTGAACAGAAAAAAGCATGAAGACTGTTGCATAAAGACCAATAACAAACATAGGGATGAGGGAAGCTGCTGGTGACTGTTCATCACTGTATTGCTCTCTATACAGCAGTTGATGTAATATGTGGCATATAATTTGGATGTGTCTATATACTTGTCACTTTCATGAGGATTTGCACGTAACTGCAAGGTGTTCGCAGTGCAACTGTTTATAAGCAGAGGACTGTCTGTGAGTACTGTACTATCCTGCTGCACTCCAGAATAACAGTTCACCATCACAGTTTGTTAAATCATATTTGGCCCATCATGAATAATTAGGTACAATATTTGTCATAAGAAATGACATGAAAACATGTGACTTGGGGTGGTGGTGTAAGTTGTAAACAGGGAACTGTGATGATACAGTGGGGTGTAGGGTGACTGCCATGACAACATGCACACTCATCCCCATGTCTTAGATAAACTGTCCACTGCACTTGGGAAATAAGTAAATGTACTACATTTTACTTTGAGCAACAGGAAAAATTAATGCTTTGGTTAGGTGCAGATTCAGTTACCGCATATGAAGTTCAAGTGGGTTTCAAGACTGAGAGAGAATGATAGTGGAGATTAAATTGGGATAGTGGGTGAAAAAGGGACTTATGCTGATTGCTGTAACCAAAATTCCTCTTGGTTTTTACAGTGATGTAAATTTCCCAAACACAAAGAGCTATATTATATACCAAAATCTTGTGTTATCATCTGGTGCAAGTGTTTTCACCCATTGTTTTGGTCTGCAGTTTTCTTGCTTCCATGTACTGTACAGGGTTAAAAATGTGCTTCTATACAGTAACTGCTTTACACTAGTGATATTTGTAAAGGAAATACAATATTGAGTACATGCTGCACTTAATTTTAAAGTGATAAATTGTTTAGATCAGGTTTAATTATTTTGTTATATCAGTTGTGTTGTAGAAGTATTATGGATTACTGAAGCAAAGATACCAATCATTTAGTAATTTGCAGTGGTGTTATCACCCATAGGAAGTAGGCTGTTGAGTTGCTTGCAACTGCAGTCAAGCACTGTGAAGTCAAAGGACAACAGTTTAGCCACAAATGGACACCAGGTGATCAGACTTCACTGTTTGGCGGGGAAAGTGAAATTGTGCTCAAGTTTTGTTGAAAGTGAGTTTTTTATGCCTTCTACCATCTTGAAGAATCCTATCAAGCTCAGCTTGACATACCAGACCCCCATATGAAGACAGAAGCTATTCACATGTCCAAGAGAACAGATCACAATGTCACATCCAACCACCTCCCCATCGTATTTTGCATAGTTAAAGCAAATCCAGTCAGTAACAGAATGAAGTTCACAAACTACAAGGAGGCAGACTGGGCACAGTTCACACACGACATAAAACAAACACTGGTACATTCAGTGTAGACTGTTTCCATCCATTGATGAGGGAATTGTCACAATCAACAGAATCATTATTTCATCAGCATCCCACTATTTTTTCACGTGTACAAATGGCAAATCCCACTTTCCTCATGGAAACGTTTAAAATTGCAACCCCATCTTTTCTCCACATGTCATTCATCATTCTTGCACATTGGTCTTGATCACCTAATGGTGGCTCATCATTCTGCTCGATCTCTGGTTGCCTTCCTATTCAGTCTCTTATCCCTAAGGGCGCACTGTATGGCCTCGTCTCGGGTCCTTTTTGGTCTACCTCTTGCAGCCCTCCCCTCGACATTCACACTTCTCACCTTTCGCACCCAACTGTCACCCTCCATTCTCACAACATGCCTAGACCATCTTACTCTATCCCTCTTCATCACAGCACCAATATATTCAAGTCCCATCTTCCCTCTCAACTTTTCAGACATAATCCTAGCCCCCTCTGGCCTTGCATTCAAGGATGTACTACACATCCATCTAATCACCGTTATTTCTCTACATCTTAGCCTACAAATATATTCTTCCTTTACTACCCACATCTCACTACCATGCAGCATTACACTCTTGACATATTCCACCTACAAGGATCCCTTAGCTTGGAGGGAGAGACCTCTCAGTATTAAGAGAGGTAATAGTGGTAGGTGGGGGCGCTCACCATCCACTCACTCAGTGTAGTGCTGCTCTCAGTTGTCTGCTCTTTCCTCTCCTCCATCCGTTTTTCCTTCCATTGTCTTTCTTTCCTTCATTCTTTCCTCGTCCTTCTGCCTATGGGTAACTTTATGCTCCCATTTCTGTCTTTCCTTCCTTCATTCTTTCCTCATCCTTCAGCCTGTGGGTGACTCTACAATGAGTGACAAGCCAAATGGTTTAAATGGTTTCCTGTACATCAGGAAATCATTTACTATCCTCGTTGGTAACAATATAACCAAATGTTGGCACCTGGTGGTTTAGTGGGTAATTATGGTGTTCCAATCGGATTGTGCTGGTGAAGGTTTATATCCAAGGGGTAGTTGGGGTTTACTGCTCACGTAATGCCACTCAGGGATGAGTGAGGCTGGTCACTCTCATCTTAAATGTCAAGGACCAACTTGCCAAGCCTCGGGCTCCTATGCTTCTCATGGGGCAACATAGGATTAGATGATGAATGAATGAATAAACAGCTCCATGAAATTTCTCCAACCAACCCTTACCCTAGCCCCACCTCCAGCACGTAACATTTCCCCCCCCCAAAAAAAAAACTCCTCCACACACTCAAGATGCTCACCAGCAAAATAAATCCACCAGCAAAATCAGTCCTTATGTGCCTTTCAATCTCTACCTGCTCCCCTCGACACCTTGCATACACGAACTCAGCATTATTTCACAGTCAGTCTCTAATGCCACTATATCCATCATGCACCCATATATCATAAACACTGCACAAGATGGTATTATTTCCCCACACTCTGGTGGCAAAGTGCACGTGGTCACACTCCCTCTGCTTTGACAGTACGACCACCAGCCCTAGATATCATCATTTTTGTTTTATCCGCATTTATTATAAAACCCTTGTGCCCCATTCCATTTCTCTACTTGCTAAACCATTCCTCCATCTTACATTCATCCTCCGCAATCAACACTGAGTCATCAGCATACAATATTTCCTATTGTAGTCTGTTTCTGAAGTCATGTGAAAGAGCAAGCACCATAATAAACATAAGGGACTCAAGACTGCTCCATGATGCACACCAACATCCACTGAAAACTCATTGCTCAAATCTCCGTTCACACTCACCTGGCTGCAAGAACCCCCATATATATATATATATATATATATATATATATATATATATATATATATATATCCATAATCACTCTAACCACGCTCTACTCAATCCCAAGCTTTCTCATTCCCCTCTTCACCCTCTTCCCGGACTCTGTCAAAGGCATTCTCCAAGCCAATAAAAACAAAGCAGAGCTCACTTTTCTTTCCTCTAAATTTTCCCTGAAGGTGCCATACAGTGAATATGGCATCAGTGGTCCCTTTGCCTGACAAACCCAAACTGCATCTCATTAATATTTGCTCTACCATAACTTCTAGGACTCTCTCCATTATTGTCATTATCTGGTCCAGAAGTCTTATGCCTCTCTAATTTCGTCTTTCAAGGACATCACCCTTCCCCTTATACACAATTACATATCAGACAAATTCACAAATGAAAGAATTCATCAAGGAGAGATACAGTATAATGCAAAGAACCAGACCCAGCAGAAACAGAAAATATGAACACCCCATGCAACACTGTTTATTAACTGGTCAGATATGACATGTGGAAAAATTTTGTGAATATCCTACAACACAGAATAAACTGCGGCATGTTCTGGGACGACCATAACAAATATCCACACACACAGACACACACACACACACACACACACACACACACACACACACACACAATCAAGTAATGAAGCAACTCTGAACAGCAATGGAACTCACCCTCAACATGATGGAACAAGCAGAGAGCATACTGTGATAAATAATTTTGTATCACTAAGGCACAAAAATAGAGCATTAAAAAGAAAAAAAAAAATAAGTGGAAAAACACCTTACGGTACTTACTTTATCCAGGAAAAAAATAAATAAATAAAGGCAAGACCAGACCAGATCATACACAACTCAAACACCTCACCTTGGCCACACAGTCATAATTACCCTTACTGATAGCTGTACTGTACTAAATTTCAGGACTCTACTAAATTCCTCATATTTAGAAGAAAGCACTTGGCATCTCAGTGCTCAATTGAGGCAGACCACCTGACAGACTATCATCGTTTAGTCCAGTATCTCTGCTTTGTACACAATCCAAAATCATGGAAACACTAATCTTTATTTAATATCATTCCCACACACCTCGGTCTAATTCTCAACATGGATTTTTTACCCAAGCTCACCACATCATGCATTGTTCTAAACTGATTCAACTTGGTTAGTTTCAACAAGAAACTCCCATTAAACCCCCACATTATCAACAATGAACATAAATATAGCTCTTGACACAATACCTCAACATATAAACAAAATCTCTAACACAAGCATGGTCTAATTGACAAGCAGGAGTTAGTTAACTTTCTCTCAGCACAGTCCTCTCATCTGCATTTCTTAACCTTTTCCTTCATGACCTACCAATCTCCCTTCTTCACTGACAGTATTTATTATCTTCTGCTAACAGTCTGGCAATAGCATTACATCGCTCCAAAACTGAACAACAACAACTCAGCAGCAACAATACTAGTACTCACTGTACTTTGTTTAACTTAGCAGAGATGTATGTCCTTGTTCAGATTATATAACCCAAAGCTCAGTGGCAGACTAAGACAATGCTACAGCCCTACATCCTTTCCACAGTATTTCATGATCAGCTTTGCATTTAATTCTGATGTTCATCTCTTGTTACAGCTTAGCATTTACGATGGGGAGAAAGCAGGTTTATGTGTAGCTAGTTAAAGTGACCAGAGAATGAAATACAGTAATGGTAAACACAAAACTTAATGAATGTTTCACCAAGCAAATGAGCCATCACTTCAGTCTGGCAGGAATCTCAAATACTGTACACCCTCAGGTCACCCATTTTTCAATCACTCCTCTATAGAGATATCCCCAAATTCTTGGACTTACTCTGGATACACACATGACTTTTATCACCACACAAGTGCCATCAGCACAGGGGCATCTTGTAAACCCAGTCCCTTGAAAGCATACATAGGCACGCACTACCTTCAGACAAACAGAATGAATCACTGAACAGCAACATACAGTTAAAACAGTTCCTTTGGGCAAGAAACTTCACATGTTGAAGCTTGAGCCTCATCCTGGCAGCCACAGAATAGAGAAGCTGGAAAGAGAGAGAGAAAGTCAAGCTTTAAGAATAATGGCAAAATTTACAGAGACCACAGATATAGATACCTTGCATTAAGAAGCAAGAGTACTGGTACTCCCAAAATATGAGAAGAGCATAATTCACTGCTTCAGCACATGACATCCCAACCTTGCAACTCTTTGCTGCAGCCCTCCCCCCTCTCCCAACATAAACAAACAAATAATAACTTCCCAAGCAATACACATAATGCCTCTACAACATCCCTCCTCCATGTCCACTCCAACATTATACTTCACAATGCTACTACAGCAATCCAAAACCTTAAGTCATGTAAAATTCTTCATAATACCCAACTGGACACTCATAGAAATTGTCCTTCTCAGGGAAACAAGTGTAAATACTATGATGTGGTCATCACCATTTCCTGCTTCAGTACCAGCACATAATACAGCTCAAACAATCCACTGTTACTATAAAGCAGTCCCTCACATCACACCACCATAACAAAATTACATCATCCACTTCACACATACTAAACAAACAGACCTTCAACATAACATCAACAAAAGATCTGTGGGTATTTCTATTTGAAGTGGCATGTTTCTAGCAGTCCGTGGGTTTACATCTCAATGAATGTAGGGCCACAAAAACAACAACTGTAGCAACAACCACAACAGCAAGGCAGTGCCATTCAGCTGTTTTGATTAACTGTACCTGATATTGCTGCTTTTTCTGTTTCCTGTGCTTCTTGTGTCTTCACTCATGCCTAGCATAAGTCTTCTCCCTCAGAAAATTTTTGTTGCTTTGTTCTGTGTATTTGGTAAAACTAAAAGCTAAATTTTATTTGGGCTGGTGGCTTGACAACTTCCCACCTATTTCTGGCTGGTTAGCTTTCCACCTTATTTAGGGAAACTTTAGCATGCTTGTGCTTGCATTGTGCTAGCATATACAGTATTCTACCTTATCTATTCCTTGCATTTACAGTACATTACATGTGTAAGTAAGATGTTTTAAACAAGGCACTTAAGAGTGTACTGTACCTATCTAAAATTTTATTCAATGAGCTCAACATTTATTATTAATGTTATTATTTTTTTTAATGACTGCATTTGCACTTATAGTGGTTAGTGTTTCTGAACTGTATTTTAGACAGTCCATATAAAAAAGGCACAGGCTGATGTTCATGACTACCCTAAGTAATTTCCTGAGACAGCTGTGGGCTTTAATGGCTTTTTTTTTTTCCTTTCTTTTTTTTTTTTTTACAATATTGGAATGAGTGTTCCATAATGCCGCACTGGAATTCCTAAGGTGTACTAATGCATTTTTCTTTAGCCCACCACAAGCAAGTAAAATAAAATTGTGGCTGTTATATAGTATGTCTTTTTCATGGTTGTTTCCTGATTTTGGTGAAAAAAGATAAGAGATACTGTATGTACATTTTAAGTTTGGGAAGAAACTCACATCCATGAGGTTGATCACAATCCTGTAGTCATGTCAGTATACCCCATATGCTCACTAAAATTTCACCGAAATTGCAAAAAGAATATCTAGGATGAAAAATTAACCACTGCAATACATATGAACTGAAATACAAAATCCAGGGAGGCATAAGACTGGAGGGTATACACCTGAGAAAATATCTACAGTCACTACTTCACCTTTATGGTTAAGAACATCATTGTTGTCATTATTCACAGTTTTTGTGTCATCCAGCCAACTTTCATAAGTAGCTTGTGCAACACTCACAAGACAGGAGTTTCTCTTAAAACTATCTGGAAGAAATACATTTGAATAGCCATGATGAAAAAATAAACTAACATACAGACTGATGATGTATTGTAATATATGCTGAAACATGAGAGGCAACAACACTGCAAGTGAAAGATTCCTTGTTATCATACCTACAAAGTTAATAACATATTTTCAGAACTGCAATTTAGTTTCATACCTAAAAGTGGAGCTACTGATGCAATTGTTATTGTTAGACAACTGCAGGAAAGGTTCAATGGTAAGAACAGGGAGCTTAACTCTGTTTTTGCTGACCTGGAGAATGCTTGCACTAAGGTACATGAGAAGAGGTACAGTGGACAATAAGGAACGGTGCTGAGTGAATTTTTTAAGTGGTTATGGTGCAATGTACAGTGGCAAAGGAAGCTTTGTACAGTTTCTTTCCTAACAATTTATTATTATTTTTTTTAAATGCAAGGAAGCTCACATTTTCTATATCTATCGAATTAAAGCTGATGCATAATCCCATAAGGGGTGGCCAATTGACTTTGAGTTAATTGTTTTATGGGGAGGGGCAAAAACCCTCTGCCAGCCCACCTGCTGAGATGTAGGGAATACATATATATTGGTTATGTGGTTACCACCCAGCATTTTAAATGGTTTTGAGGCTTAAAGGAAACCATTAGGCTTGTCACTCAATGTAAAGCCAGAAAAAAATAAAAAAATAAAGGTGAAGGAAGAAGTAGGCTGCAACACATCAAGTGAATGCATGATGGTTGCCACCATCTACCACATTCAACATATTTTACATCAGTAATATATAATAGCATTTGAAGTTATGTAATAAAAACTATTGTGGAGGAGATGTCACAAAATCTCTCAAGCAAACAAAAATACGAATCCATGGCAATTCTAGAATTAGGTGACTGGCAACGGGTTGGTGGATTATCATACACAATATGGTACTATATTACCTATGACCATTATTCATGTTTGTGGATGATGTTCTTGTCGCAGTTTTTAACTACATGGTTTTCTTGAATGCACTGCTTTTGGGAAGGAGACAAGAATTTTGAAAGCCTCAATGTGAAAGTGGCAAGGAAAACACCCAAACATTCCCCCAGAATATGAAATGCAGCTGTTGCTTTACATCTACAGTAGGCACCAATTTCCAGTTCTCAGTAATGAACAGACTGTTGCCCTATGGTGATTCTAGGAATCAATCACAGGATTTCTTGTTTGTGGGCAGATTATGATACTGAACTGAACAATCAGTGAATGCATGTCACAGTTATCCAGGGAAATGTTATGTGTCACAGAAACTTGCAAGCTGAGTAGTTTGCTGGCTTGCAGACAAATGCCATAAACATCTGGATATGACAGTGGTTGCTTGCTGGTCAATTGGTTGGTAAATGAAAATGCTTGTATGAAAAGCCAGAGCAGATCACACAGATGACAGTAGCAACAAGATAACAAAGGGGTGATGTGATGTGAGTTCCGTCTGGAGGTGACATTGGAGCAGCACAAACTAGATGCAGTAATAGGCAAATTGAGCCCGAACGGCACTGGTGTCACGTGTAACTTAGCCGTGTCCATTCTCTTATCTTAGAGTCTATAGCAACAGTGTAGATAACTGTAATTTAGTGATATCAATGGAGTAAAGTTAGAGTAGAGTGAGTAATGGATTATGGACATCCTTTTATAACAGGGAGCATAATGTAAAAAGCTGTTTGTGGCAGTGTAAGATGTTTACAGCCATGACCAGTGGGAGCCACTGTAACCAGTTGGGGTGCATTGCAATAAATAGTAGGTGTGTACAACTGTAGCAAATGGAAGTGTACAGCTATTTGCTGTTGTTCCTGCTTAACCTAGGTCTGCCTGGGTGAGCAAATCCTTTCATTCCACTAATTATAAGCAACTGCTGCTGTAGAGTCGTCCTACTTGTACGGTACATACATACACCATTTAAGGTTCTGGCATCCCCCTGTAGTTAACAGTATATCTCATCAGGGTCAGACCAGGGTCCTTCCTGTGGTAAGGAACAGGGAGATATGAAGAAATCTGTCTCCTGGTTGAATGCTGCACCTGCTCAGCTCAGGTGCACAGGATCACCACACATAGGCTCCTCATTAATGCCAGTGTACAGCTATAACCAATAGGAGTGTTCAACTGTAACCACCGGGAGTATGCAGCTCTAATCAGTGGGGTGTACAGCTATAACCAATGGAAGTGTACTAATGTAACTACAGTAGTATAAATGTACAGCTATAATCAGCAGGAGTGTATGGCTTTAACCTGTGGAAATATACAGCTGTACAGAAATGTGCAGTTGTAACCAATGGAAATGCACATCTGTAACCAGTGGAAATGTACAGCTGTAACCAGTGGAAGTGTCCAGCTGTAACCAGTGGAAATGTGCAGCTGTAATCAGTGGCAATGCACTGCTGTAACCAGTAGGGTGTACAGCTGTAATGAGTGGAAGTGCACAGCTGTAATTAGAGGAAGCATACAACTGTTACCAGTGGAAATGTGCAGCTGTAACCAGTAGAAGTATACAGTTGTAACCTGTGAGTGTACAGCTGTAACCAGTGGGGATGTACAGATGTAACCAGTGGGGATGTACAGCTGTAACGAGTAGGGGTGTATGGCTGTAACCAGTGGTGGTGCACAGATGTAACCAGTGGAAGTGTACAGCTGTAACCAGTGGGAGTGTACTGCTGTAACCAGTAGAAGTGTACAGCTGTAACCAGTAGAAGTGTACAGCTGTAACCAGTGAAGGTGCACAGCTGTAACCAGTGGGGGTGTACACCTGTAACCAGTGGGGACGTACAGCTCTAACAATCATTGGTATGTCAATGACCGGGACGCATTGTATGATGGTGGAGTGGATGAACTCTGTGATGGCTGGACTGAAGTGTTGGGAGCTTGTGGAGTGTTATAGGGTGGCCACCAACACTGACAAGAGTACCATAACCCCTAAGCCTTGAGTATGATGTGAATAAGAGCAGGTATAAGTACAACTTAATTAGAATAAGCTCTCCTTAACTGTGGATAGGGAAACATTTAACTTTTGACTCGGGAACTAATAGAGGGAACTTTAGGATTTATCTTAACGAGTACATTGCACGTATGTACGGTATGTAAGCTGTACTAAAAGTTATATAATTAATTTAGTTGTACATGTCTACTGAAATACCTCCTCAGGGTAGGCGCAGACATGCGCGCGTACTCTCCTTACTCGGTCCCAGCCCTGAGGACTGGACACCCTATCGAGGCCCCACTAGAGGAGGGCGCCTCACCACGCCGCCCAATAGCCCGTTGAAGACGACACAGCCCCTGAGGATCGTCCCGTTCCTCCTGAGAGAAAGCACATTTGACGGGACCCCTCCTATACCTGGCAGACACCTGTGAAGCCCAAGACCTCAGGATCCCAGGCGGAGTCCTCTTGTCTAAATAGTGATTTTGTGTCTGAATAGTGTACTGTGTCTTACTTATATTCATATTGTACCTAGTGGTCTGTAAATTAAGATAATACACGTGTAAGGTTGATTGACCAGAGTTTTCATGCCCTGTTCCTCTCGTAGCCTCTTCTAGCTCCTGTTTCGAAAGAGAACCCTGGCTCAACAGCTAGTGTTTCTAGGACGAGAAGTCGACCTAAAAACACCTAGCATAACACTAATGTTGCGCAAAGGATTATGGCTGGCTAAGGGCTTTAGCCAATGTTGCGCAAAACAGGATGAGCCATTTGGCTTAGGACGGCATAACAGTAAGCCTGGGCCTCGCAAAACAAATACAATAAAATTAATAACTATAACAATAATAAATAAATATATTGAAATGTTATATAGCATGCCGTGAGCTAATCTGCCAAAGCGCACGGCACTGAATGTGATGGAAGTCGAGGTAGACACCAAGAAAGCTTTTATAGAATGGCTTGTAACCACGTTAAAAAATCATCACTTTGGTACATCAGCACATTTATCGAAGTTTTCATATCGAATGCTTATATTACTACTTTTTATGGTGCCGTTCCGCGGTCTCTCCTTTCTTGATGAGCGGTAATTTCGGTAAAGCATGTTTTAAATGTAATAGCTGTCGAAAAATTTATTACAAAATAAATTATTTGCTTAAACAGTTAGTTAATATTATTAATTAATTCAAAATCAAGTAAATGGATGATGACATAACAAGAAGATAAGAATTCTTAAGAGAAATACTAACCATGTAGTATACCATAATTTTAAAGACTCCGCCACAATCAGGATTTTCTAAAGATGTATGGTCACCTCTTACATGAGACGCCCGTACTACATATTGATTATAGTCTGATCAAATTTTATAATGAGATTTAAGGGAAAGTGTGAGTTTGAATACATTCCAAGTAGTTCTGAAGTATGTTTTGCATTAATAAATAAACCCTTTCAAATGCCGAATGGGAGAAAATGGCACTAGTTTCTTAGCCCGTCATGTTTCTAAAATTTGGACCAATGAGCGTTCGGGTGACTCGTGACAAGTTGTTGTTACAGATGTTGTGCAGGACGGTGCAGTAGCCTAGCTTGTAAATTATGTCTGTTAGAACTCCTTAATTGTGTGAATTAACCGAGTGCATCATTACCGTATAGAATAATGATGCACGTGAGTCTGTGAATATATGATGACGCCCTGGTGAACGGATAAAGGGGTCTAGTGTACGTGTCATCGTACAAACTAGTTTATGTTTGGCGCACCAGAAATATAATTGCCAGTGATGAGATTTTGACTCCCACTGTAGTTTCAGAGCTCTTGGAAAGTTGTTCCTTAATTTAACCAGAGTGGGGCAAGTGTCTAATGCGAAGGAGGGTGAACGAGGTTCCTGGTGGGCTGTCGGGAGGTTGCAGGGCCAGGCCAGTCAACCTCAGGCCACTTGAATGCGTTACCCCGGATCCAATATATTTTCCAGGTGGGATTTTATGCATGCCCGGTATCTTATACAAACATCTTTTGTATTAGCTTTCAGTTAACCATTACTTATTTTCGATATGTGTGTTTGGACTGGGCATGATGCATGCTCAAAATCTTTACAAATGGCTTAAGCCCAAGTTAGAGTTGGTTTTGTTTGAGAGGTGACTGTTACCGTAGGTTAGGTTAAGCTGTATATGTTATGCTGTTATCATTTTTTCACAATATAAGTTCATACACAGTTATCTGAGATCCAGTCAAAAATTTGTTTAAGAAAAATTCAGGTTTCAGAGCAAAAATTTGCTAAGGTTAGCGGAAGCGTTGGTGTTATTTTACAAGTGGACAATACTCAGTTTAGGAATTTTAGCACCATTAACGTATAGTATAGTCCCAAAGGACCATATTGAACTCCCATAGCCCCATTTGGAAATTGATAATTTCAGGGATAGTGAAGTTAATTTAGAATTCCAAAAAAAAACTACCCTTGGATCTTCGCTCGCCCACTCCGGGTAAAAAATGCATGCGTTTGTACATGTGTTTCTCTTCCCTTCGACCGCATGCATCTCGTAGGTCTGTATCTTCCACTTATAGGCCTACTTTGGGTCACGTGATGGTATTCTACCAATGAATTTGAACCACGGTCTTTGATTCCTTGTGGATGAAAAAATTCAAATCCTTCTCATTATGGCCTCTGAAGACGAAAGATGTGCTGTGTGTCCCGGGTGTGATATTGATTATTTATCAGTGATTAATCGTTTCCACTCGGAATCTGAGGAGGCTATTGAGTTTCTTAGAAGACACAGTTTATTATCTTCGGAAGTTTATTGGCCAGACTGTCAGGAACCGTGTAAATTTAGAAAAGACAGACATCAGTGGTATTGTGGTCGGTACAAAAAGTACGTAAAAACCTAGAAACGGGTACAGTGTGGTTTTTGTGTTTCTGACAACAAAGGAACTTTATTGGACAACACACACCTTCTGGCTCGGCAAATTATATTGCTCATAAACCACTGGATTCAAAGGTTCTGGAACCACGACGTTATTGGCAGACGATCATCGTCCTGGACAATTGTATATCTAGGGTAAGCATTCCTCTAGGATAGATTAGATATGTTGGGTTAGGTTTAGTGTGTTTGGTGAGGTTACGTTAACGTATTCCCCTAGGATAGGTCAGGTATGTTGGGTTAGGTTTAGTGTGTTTGGCGAGGTTACGTTAACGTATTCCCTTAGGATAGGTTAGGTAGGTTTGGTTAGGTTTAGTGTGTTTGGTGAGGTTACATTAACCTATTCCCCAAGGATCGGTTAGGTATGTTGGGGTAGGTTTGGTTAGTTTTATTTTGTTTGGTGAGGTTACGTTAAGTCTGTTTTGTTTGGTTTGGTCTGTTTGGTTATGTTAACGGATGGTGCATTATATTTTTCTGGTGGTTTTTGATGCAAGTTCAGTTGTTTTTTATTTATTTTTTTTTCGGAAAATGCATAATTTCACCTACTTGTCCAATCAAAGTTCATGATTGGAAAGGAGGGAAAATGAGGCATTTCCGACAAAAATGAAGGTCGGAAACATTCAAATCGCATCAAAAGCTGTCAGAAAAATAAATTGCACTACCTGGGGGGTGAATGCAGCACTGTATGACAGATTTATGTATATGGAGGTAGATGAAAATAAGGAAAAATATGACATCTCTGATCATTGTTTGGTGGTGGCTGGCTTTAAAGGGAATGAACAAAAGAAATTCAGTAAAAATCAGTGGATAGTGCAGAAGTACTATAAGACTGATGAGGAATCCCTGCAATCATTCATAAAGGAGGTGGAGAGAATGCTATCACAAGAAAACGTAAATAACGTCACTGAGCTAAATAGAATAATTAAGCAGGCAGCTGACCAAATACTCCAGAAAACATACAGAAGAAAAAATGGATTGGGTCACAGAAAAATAGAACCACCATGGATAAATGAGGAAATAAGAGAAGGCATAAAGGAAAGAAAAAGGCTAAATAGACAAAAAAGGAAAGAAAAAGACATAGTAGAAAAACACAGGCTCAATGAGAGATACATGGAACAAAAGAAAAAAGTGCAGAGAAAAATAAGAGATGCTGTACAGGCTTATGAAATAAAGAAAACTGAAGAAATAAGAAAGGACAAAAGTAAAAAGTTGTGGGAAAACATAAATAAACTAAGAGGAAGACCACATAATACAAAGAAAGAGATTCAGATATATGATGACGATGGAAAAGTACTGAGTGAACAAGCAGCAGCAGAAGAGATCAGTAATTTCTGGGAGAAAATATTTAGAAAGCATGAGAATGAAATAAATAAGATATGGAATGAAGATAGTAAACAAAAATACAGGGAAAAACTGCAGGAAGAAATACACAAGGAGTCCCAGCTGAGAAATTTAAGAGAACATCTAGACATGGGAATGAAAATAGAGAAACAAATTACTCCTATGGAAAAACCAAAACAAACAAGAGACAGAGTGAGAAAAGTGGTAACAAAGATGAAAAACAAGAAGGCAGTGGGACCCGACAACCTAAAACCAGAATTTTACAAGGCCTTAGTAAAAAGTGAAAGATTCTTAGAGAAAAATACACAATGTTATGAAAAAGCACTAGAGAAGGAGGAGAAACCAGAGGAGTGGAAAGCATCCAAAATAAAAATAATAGAGAAAAAGAGAAACCCCACAGTTAAAGATCTTAGACCAATAGCTCTGTCAAACATTTCATATAAAAATTATATGTCTCTGTTAAAAGAAGCTATCGAAAACCACCTAGAGACGAATAATGGAATAAGAGAAACACAAGCAGGCTTCACGAAAGGAGGGAGAGTGGAAGACAATTTGTTTATGCTGCAATATTGTGTACAGGAAAGCTTAAAAAGGAAGAAAGCACTGATAGTAACAGCTGTGGATTTTAGAAAAGCATATGATTCAGTAAAAAGAGAAGCGTTAATTTAAGCATTGATGGGATACAAAGTACATCCAACAGTAATAGATGCAATAAAAGAGATTTATAAAGATGATAAGATCATAATAGAAGTAGGAAAGGACGTGAATAAAGAAATAACAGTAACCAGTGGTATCAGGCAAGGATGTACGGGGTCAGCAACTCTTTTCAAAATACTTACTTACATAATTATGAAAGAACTAGAAAGCAGAGGATGTGGATTTGAAAATGAGCTGTTCAGAATATGTATACTATTCTTTGCAGATGACGTGTTGTTGTTAAGTCCATCAGTGGAAGAAGTGGAAAGAAGCATAAGAATTCTAACGGAAGTAGGAGAAAAATGTGGTTTGGAAATAAACAAAGAAAAAAGTGATGTAATAGTGTATAATATGAAGGAAAAACCAACTGAAATTGCTGGCATACAAGTAAAAGAAAATATATGTTACCTAGGTGTGATAATAGACGATAAAAGGAACATGTTTAAAACTCACAAGCAGAAAATGATTGAAAAAATGCAGAAAATGGCAAATATAGTATACCCAATTATAAGTAAGAGCAGCAATAAATTATTAATTGGAAAAACGTTTTGGAAGAGCATAGCACTCCCAGCAATACTGTATGCTAGTAATGTAATAAATATAACAGAGGGAGAGATAGAAAAAATGCAGAAAATCGAAAATAGTGTGTGTAGACAGATTCTGGGAGCTTCAAGATGTGCAACAGTGTGCTCAGTGAGAGGAGAAATAAGGTATTTCAAATATGAAATCAAGAATTGTGGAAGGTAGGATAACATATATAAAGAATATAGAAGAAAGAGGAAATGAACTATTGGAAAAAATATGGGCGGCAATAAAAGAGGACCAGAAAAACCAGTGGAGAAAAATATCACTGAAATATATGGAAGAAAGTGGAATAGAAATTAGAAACCTGAAAAAGATTAAGGTAATAAAGCAAAGAATCAGAGAGAAAGATACAATAAAGTGGAAAGAACAGATGGAAAGTAAAGAGTCATTAGTGATATATAGAAAGTGGAAGGAAGAAATAAAAGAAGAACCATGTTATGATAACAGACCATCTTCAGTAATATGGTATAGAGCTAGAAGTAACTGCGTACCCCTCCAGAACACAAAGAGGCACCAAGGAGAACACACAATATGTAAGCTGTGCCAGGTAGAAGAAAACCTGCCCCATTTTACACTATTTTGCCCATGTTTACAGGAAGTGAGAAACAGGATAGTAGAGCTACAGAGACCCAGAATAGAAGACGAAGAACTGGTGATTGGACAGTTTTTATTCCAGGCAGAGAATATTGAAAAAAAGAAAGAACAACTGTACGATATGTGGAAAAAGAGAGAAAAGGAACTGAAGGAAAATAAAACATAAACATAGAGAAGTGAAGAGGTGTGCCGTTGGAAAGGCTATACACCTCGAACTAACCTGAACCTGAACCTATTGTCCACTTGTAAAAATTTACCGAATTGTTTCACCTCTAACTTGACAACTTGCCTTGACTGACTTCTGTTCTGTGTAAATATTGAGTTACAGTGCAAATACATTTACTTGTGCTTCAGATTAATATTTCTGCAAAATGGATGTTTGTCTGCGTGTTGACGATCTGAAGGATAAATATCCGCAAACTTTAGCACGTTTTAGCTCTTAAAACCTGATTTTTAAATTATTACTGTAGTCATATGAAGCACAAATTTTTGACTGGATTTCAGGTAATTAGGTGGAATGTGAGAGGAGTGAATGATGAAGTGAAAGAGAGAGAGATTGTTCAGGTGCTTGAGGATGCAAAAGTGGATATATGTGGATTGACTGAAACTAAATGGAAAGGTGAAAGGATGAGAGAATGGGAATACGGTGTAGGTATATGTGCGGGAGTCAGTGAGAATGAGAGGGCAAGAGAGGGAGTATGTCTGATGATAAGCAAGAAGTGGAAGGAGAATATAAGAGAGTATGGAACAGTGGGTGCAAGGATTGTATGGGTGAGGATGAAAGTAGGTATACAAGCATGGGCGATTGTATGTGTGTATGCTCCAACAGAGGATCGAGTGGCAAGAGTGAAAGATGAGTTTTGGGCGAAAGTAGAAGCATGTATGGACAAGTTTGAGAGGAGCGAGAGAGTGCTGTTGATTGGAGATATGAATGGCAAAGTTGGGAATGTACGAGTGGATGGAGTGGTTGGTCAGTGGGGTGTGCCAGCTGAAGTAGATGGGAATGGTAGTGCTTTGGTGGACATCTGTGCTGGTAAGGGGTTGGCAATAGCCAACACCTACTTTTGTCATAAGATGATCCACCGGTATACATGGAGAGTAATGAGGAGGATGGATGGTGAACTTGTTGAACGAAAGGCAATGATAGACTACGTGTGTGTGGATGAGCGAATGAGAAGACAAGTGTTGGATGCAAGGGTGTGGAGAGGGTGGGGGAATGGAGTCTTGGACCATCACTTAGTGATGGCCAAGGTAGAGCTGCAAAGAAAGTGGCTGAGGAGGCGAAGGGGAAGACAGGAGGAAGCAGCTCCTGTGAGAAGAGTGGAGAAATTGCAAGATAGTGAGAAAAGGACAGAGTATAAGAGCATAGTGGAAGAAAGATTGGGAAGGTATGAGCTAGAGCAGATGGAAGGGGTGGAAGACGTATGTAAGATATTCACGGAAGAGATAAGCGCAGCGTGTGAGGCGGTTTGTGGAGTGAGGAGGAGATGCAAGGGTGTGCAAGGGACAGCATGGTGGAATGATGAGGTGAAACGAGCTGTGGAACAAAAGAAGAAGGCATATGGTGAATGGTTGGCGAGTAGAGGTAGGGGAGAAGATGAGAGAGAAAAGAGAGAGGTATATGTGAGCAGGAGAAGGGAGGTTAAGAGACTGGTGAAGGAGAGTAAGAAGAAAGTGGATGAAGAGTTTGGGAGGAATCTGAGTGTGAAATGGAGGGAGATTAAGAAATTGTTTTGGAAGGAGGTAAATAAAGTAAGGCAGTGTGAAAGGGGAAATAGTAGGGGAGTGAAAGATAGGAATAATAGATTGTTGGTGGAGAAGAGAGAGAAATTGAGGAGATGGAAGGAGCACTTTGAGGATTTGTTGAATGTAGAGAGTGAGAGCAGTGTGAGTATAAGTGGTTGGGGAATGGCTGGGAGAAGAAGAGATGAGAGGAGGGAGGAAGAGATCAGTAGGTCGGAAGTAGTGGAAGCGATGAAGAAGATTAAGCTGGGAAAGGCCCCAGGAATTGATGGAGTGTGTGGTGAAATGCTTAGGTATGGGGGTGAGATTGTTGTGGAGTGGATATGGAAGTTGTGTAGATTGGCTTGGGAAGAGGGAAGGGTTCCAGAGGACTGGAAATCAGGTATAATTATTCCTCTGTACAAAGGAAAAGGGGAGAGAGAAGTATGTGGTAACCATAGGGGTATTTGCCTTCTTAGTGTGACTGGTAAAATATATGGTAGAATACTCATTGATAGGGTTAGGCATATGACAGAGGAGCTAGTCGGAGAAGAACAAGGGGGCTTTAGGAAGGGAAAAGGGTGTGTAGATCAGATATTTGTTCTAAGATGTTTAGTGGAGAAGTATCTAGAGAAGGGAAGGAAAGTGTATGCTGCCTTCATGGACTTGGAGAAAGCTTATGACAGAATAGATAGGCAAGGTATGTGGAAGGTATTAAGAATATATGGAGTGGAGGGGAAATTGTTGAGTGCTGTGAAGAGTATGTACGAGGGAGCTAGGGCTACGGTGCGAGTGGATGGTGAGCTGAGTGAGTTCTTTGATCTCAATGTGGGACTGAAACAGGGGTGTGTAATGTCTCCATGGCTGTTTAATATATATATGGATGGGGTTGTAAAGGAAGTACAAGGTAGGGCAGTGGATGTGGGGGTGGCCCTAATGAATGAGGGTGAGATTTGGAAGCTTCCGGTGTTGCTGTTTGCTGATGATACAGTATTGTTAAGTGAAGATGAATGGGAGTTGCAAGGTTTGGTGAATGAATTTGGGACAGTGTGTAAGAGGAGGAAGCTGAAAGTTAATGTAAACGAAAGTAAAGTTATGGTGTTTGAGAGGAATGAAGTCACAGAGTGTGCAGTGAGGTTGGATGGTGAGGATATGGAGAATGTGAGTGCATTCAAGTACTTGGGTAGTGTCATGAGTAAGGATGGAACTTTGGGGGATGAAGTACGTGAAAGGGTACAGCAGGGAAGAAAGGTTGTCTACAGCAGGGAAGAAAGGTTGTCGGTACACTGAAAGCAGTGATGAGAAATAGGGAGGTGAGTATGGAAGTTAAGAAGTCACTGCATGATGGTATTGTGATCCCTACCCTGACGTATGGAAGCGAGGCGTGGACATTGCAAGAGGGGAACAAGTCAAGAGTGAGAGCAGTGGAAATGAGTTACTTGAGAGGAGCATGTGGAGTGACGTGGAGGGACAGGTTGACGAATGAAGAAGTGAAGGAACGTTGTGGGGTAGATGTGGATGTGGTTGAAAAGATTAGGAGAAATACACTGAGGTGGTTTGGACATGTGGAGAGAATGGAGAATGAAAGACTGACTAAGAGGGTGTATGTAGGTGAGGTGGAGGGAGGGAGAGGGAGGGGTAGACCGAGGATGAGGTGGAGGGATGGAGTTGAGAGGTATATGAGGGAGGGGGGGGTGAGTTGGGGGGAGGGGAGTCAAATGGTGGGTGACAGAGTGACTTGGAGGCGTTTTGTCTGCGGCCACCCTTTGCGGGATTAGGGCGTCAGTCTATAGATAGATAGATAGATAGATAGGTGTGGATGAACACATATGGTGATATAAATTATCTATCTATCTATCTATTGCCAGACGCCTGAATCCCGTTTGGGGTGGCCACAAGCAAATCTCCTCCACGTCGCCCTGTCCCCCGCCATTTCACTGCCCTGTTCCCAACTCACACCCCCCCTCTCTCATATACCTCTCCACCCCATCCCTCCATCTCATCCTCGGCCTCCCTCTCCCTCTTCCTCCCTCCACCTCACTCACATACACTCTCTTCGTCAGTCTCTCACCCTCCATCCTCTCCACATGGCCAAACCACCTCAGTGTGTTCCTCATAACGCTTCCTATCACATCCACATCCACACCACAACGCTCCTTTATATCTCCATTCGTCAGCCTGTCTCTCCATGTGACTCCACAGGCTCCTCTTAAGTAACTCATTTCCGCTGCTCTCACTCTTGACTTGTGTCCTTCCAACAACATCCAAGCTTCACTTCCATATGTTAGAGTTGGTATCACAATACTGTCATGTAGTAACTTTTTGACTTGCATGCTCACTTCCCTGTTTCTTATCACTGCTTTCAAAGAACCAGCAACCTTTCTTCCCTGCTGTACCCTTTCAAGCACATTTATATGAGCCAATCCGGTGAATGACCAACGATTCAGTATTTCCTCGCACCACTTCACAACAGTCGGAGTTGCCTGTTGTGATGGGGTACTCCCAACACACTGCATGCCACGGCAGCTTCCTGGTTTTCATCTCTTGGAACAGTGATCAAACCTTTTTTCTGATGTGATTCTATTTGTGATCTTGCACAGTGGAACAAAGCATCAGTGGTGGTTATTTTTTGACTTGGCCATGACGAAGTGAAGCTTGGCTAATCAGCAGAACCACAATCACACAACTTAGCTGAGAATCACAGTCTTGTTTTTTCTCCGGGCTTGGCGGCCAATGATGTCATGGCCACTTGAGGCTCACACTGCCATCAACCTCTTGTTGTGCAAATGTGAAGGCTATTATCTCCAAATTTTTACTTTGATTTGTCTGTTTAATTGTGTCATACAATAATTCAGCACATTTATCACCCAAATAAATTGTTTACTTAAAAAAAAGATCGACTCAACCAGTCCATTACTTGCCACGCCCTTGTGACAAATCGCACATGGCCACTCTCCTTCTTCTTTGACAGTACTTCCCCCAGCCCTAGGTACCATTGCTTGTTTTAGCTGCATTTACTCTTAAGCCCGTGTGCCCCATACCATCACTTCCTAAATCTTTTGTCCACCTCCCTGTCATTTGCCCCTGTGCCCCATACCATCTCTTCACTTCCTAAATCTTTTCTCCACCTCCCTTTCATTGTCTGTAACCAACACCAAATCATCAGCATACAACTTCTCCCACAGGAGTCCATTTCTTAAGTAATGTGAGAGGACTTCAAGTACCATGATAAGCAACAAGGGGTTCAAGACTGACCCCCTGATGCTCAGCATTCACGGAAAACTCATCACTCACATCTCCCTTCACCTTACCTGGGTGTGAGCACCATCATGCATGGCCATACCAACCCTAACCAGCCACTCCTCGATCCCAGGCTTTCTCATTGCCTACCTCACCACCTCTCTATTGACTCCGTCAAAGGCCTTCTCCAAATCAACAAAAACAAAGTACAATCTCCTTTTCTTTCTCATAGCCTATACAATATTTTTCCTGAAGCTGTCAAACATTGAGTATGACATCAGTGGTCCCTTTGCCTGGCATAAACCCAAACTTCATCTCATCAGTATTCACACTTTCTCTAATCATACCTTCTAGAAGTCTCGCCATTACTTTCACTATCTAGTCTAAAAGCTGTAGCCTGTATCTCTGTAGTTTCCTTTTTCCGGGACATTACCCTTTCCCCTGTACACATTTACAGTTACACTCTTCAGCCAATCATCTGGGACAGCACACTCATATATAATCATATTTATCCGGTCAGTGACTAACCTTACCACTCTATCTCCTGTGACGTTCAACAATTCAGCAGTCAACTCAGACACATCTGCTGCCGTCCCACCTGTATCCTGCTTATTGCCCTGCTCACAGTAGCACCGTCAATCAAAGGCCAAGGGCCAAACGCTGGATCTGCTGGCTCCAAGCCTTCCCTGTCCCAGTCAAACTCCTCATTCAACAACTGGCTGTAATGCTGTCTCCATGCATCTTCACTATCCCCATTGTTCACCACATCCATTTATTCATCATTCTTTACACACAACTTACCTATGGTATCCCTGTTCTCCCTCTTCAATGGAGTACAGAGGAAACCAAACAGCAACAGACCTTCTGGTCCTTTCGAGGCTGTTTGTTACAGAGTAGACTATGACTACGAGATCTAACTCATATTCTTCCCTTCCACACGATTTATGGCCGTATTCTTAAACATTTCCTTCCCTTGTAGAGGCATGGGAGGGAAATCTTTAGCTGAAGTGGTATTCTTAAAAAATTCCTTCCCTTCCTGAGCCACTCGAAGGGAAATTTTTTTCCTCTGGGCAGTAGAAATTATTGGAACTTGAAGGAATTACTTGACCTTCTCATCAAAAATTCCTTCATAAGTTTTGTGCTTTCTGTTGTGGTTCATTGTCTTATATTTAAAATGTTGACGGGAGTTACTGTATAGCTTTATTGATGCAGTTTACAACGCTATACTAATCTTTAAGCACTATTGTATCTCTTTAAAAGTGTTACCCATGTTGGCTGAGATAATTACCCAGACATAAACAGAGCAGACGACGTACTACCTCTGATATTCATCCAGTCTTATATGATCTGACATTGACAAATCTTATACATTATGGCCAGGGTCAGGGCTCTTGTTTGGCGAGCCACAGCTCACAGATGCGAGTATTTTTTCCCTTCGGCGAACAAATTTTACATTCAAGTCGCCTTTTGGCGAGTAGAAAATACATCCACTTCAAAACTCAGTAAACTACAAAATAAGTAAATCTTACTTAAATGAACAAAAAGGACTTTGTGATCGATTATTAAGTCTTTCCTTGTCACCATTGTGAATGTTTAAAACCTCATTATATGATTCTAATCATCGCAGTGTGTAAATAAATATATTTATTGCTCGTAAAATATTTTGGCTCGTAGTCAGTTTGGCTACTAAAAATTTATTTGGCTTGTTAATCTGAAACCTTAGGAGCCAACTGGCTCACAACCATCGGCAGTTAGCAAGAGCCATGAGGATTCATTTCAAGAAACATTTTGGTTGTTAATTTTCCCAAAAGTGCCGTCAAGGTCACGCGAGTGGTTGGGCTCATGTCTTCCAGCTGGAAAAAAAAAACAAGTGAGCGCGAGTGGTTGGGCTCATGTCTTCCAGCTGGAAAAAAAAACAAGTGAGCGCCGCCATGTGAGTACGTGAGACGGGTGTTAACAAGTGATTCTTACACTTACTAATAACAACATTAAGCATAATAATATTCCTCGTATATAATTTATCATCAAAATGTTGTCTTGAGGAGTGAACACCGCTGTGGTGTTGGCGAGAATGGCATTTATGGCTGAATACAAACCAACAGTATGGATGTGTTGGCAACCCCCTATATATATATCTCAAATGTGTTGTGCTTTCATTATCCAGCACGAGATATGCGTATTTTGATGTATTAGTTAATAAATTTAACGCTCCACCATACCAAATACCGGTATCAGTAGAATGAGTTATTTTAGTTTAACAGGACTACCAACCTGAACATTTCTCCTTCTCTGCCAAGGAAATCTTTAACTATACCGAAGGGAAAGAAAAATCCTTCAAAGAGATGGAAAAGTTTAGGGAAGGAATTATTTTTAAGAATATGGCCGTTAGTTATCCAGTAAAAGTCTCTGTGGCTCTGACTTCACCCTGTAAACCTCTTATCTAGTCCTACACTTGGCTTTCTAGCCCTACGCTTGGCAACCAATTATTCTTCTTTGTTACCACCCTTCTTCCATTCCCGGAGAGGCCTTCTTTTCACCTTAACTGCAGCTTTTTTATCATTGTAAAAAAAATTTATCATATGATGCTGTAATGCTGGATGTGTATCCATGGAACTTTGGTTCAAACAGACTGCAGAGATGATAGAACACTCACAGCAATAATCAAAGGTATTCTGTTGTCTTACCGGTACTTCTTGCTTGTGATTTATGATTATTTACCTATCAGAGTATAGCCAGACCCCCGTAAGGAAGGAGTGGCTGTTTGAGTTAGTTGCTTCACAGGAAAGGACAATTACCCTCCACCAACCCACATGTTGACTCGTAGGGAACATGTTTGGGTTGGTTATATGGCTAACACCCAGCTTTGTATTATAAATTATTTCTTGACTTACAGGAAACTATTAGGCTTATCGCTCATTGTAAAGCCACTAAAAAGGAAAGAAGAGTGTTATTAATGTCAGTAAGATAGTGATGAATATACATGTACCATACAACTTGGCTACTAGACTTATGGTACTGTATATGGAGAGGTTCTAGGAGAGGCTTTTCAACTTGTAATTCTGGCTTGGCATTTTTGCTGTGTGGTCATGGATTATAACTTTCTGTTTCTAGTACTGGTACTTATCAAGTCATTTTAAAAAAATGATTGATTTTGAATCCATCATCATCATTATCAGTATATAATTTCAGTTATTCATTTCATTCATTCATTCACTGCCAGACGCCATGTATCCCAAACAGGGTGGCCAAGGGCTTAGAGTTAATTGTTTTTACAGGGAGGGGCACTATCCTCCACCAACCCCACTTAACACGTAGGGATGCCAACAGCATCTGGTGTTCCCAGGCGGTCACCCATCCAAGTACTAACCAGACCCAACGTTGCTTAACTTCGCTGATCGGACGGGAAGCGGTGTACTCAACGTGGTATGGCCGTTGTGATTATTAATAATTATCGTCATCCCTATGTCTGGTGACAGTGCTCTTGCCAGTGCTGTACAATATTTTAGTGTAAAAGGACAGTAATCTGTAGAAGCTGCTGCTTTGTGATGATGTCAGATTTCTTTCAGTGGTATGTTTGAAATTTTGTATGTCATTTCAGGTTGTATTTGGTGTTGTTCATACTTTGAAGTAATTTCTTCTTTCTTTTCAGAGAATGGATATACCTGAAGGAGCTGTCGTGCAGCAGTATAAGAAAAGGGTGATTTGTCTTTGTTTTATCTAATTTTATGTAAAGCCTAATGAAGTAGCCCAAATACAGTGCATTATGTTGGTGGGAGGATCAGTGCAGTTCACTTTTTGTTTTTAGTTCAGATTTGCAGATTGCAAATGTTGAAGAGAGATGGTCCTTTAATGATGAGTGGTTGGCCAAAATACTGTATTGATAAGTAGTAACAGCTGATTGGCCATTACTGGAGGCATTGTGATTTAGCACCAAATATTTTGAAATTAAAATTGAAGTCAAATTTGATGTTACAGAACTCCTTGGTAGGAGCATACCAGAATGTATACAATATTATAACTTGAGAACTACAGTACTGTAATTTGTGAAAGCTATTGGAACTATGTACCAGTACCATTGAAATTTAGAAATGTTCTGTGTGCTTGATATATCTTAAATAACCCAGCTTTCGGTGAAAAATATCTTTGACCTGTGGTGACTTTGGACAGCCCAGATTTAAGTGATCAAATTACTGGTATCAGATAATGTTGCAGCTTCAAGACATTGTACTTATCAGTGTTTTGAGTGTTTTTTTGCAAGTGTGTACAGTAGTTTTAGCCTTCAGTTCACTTGCAGTGCAGTACATTATTTCCCTCGCCCTACCCGCTGGTAAAATTGCCATATACAATACAGCTATAGTTCTGTTACTTTAACTTTACTCAGGTTTTTGGCCTTTTGCAGCTTCTTTCACATATCACTGGCAGAATACAGGATGCTATTTCCATTTTGTTGCATTTTTTTTTTTTTTTTAAGACTAGGATTGTACTTTGCTTTGGTGTGTTCGTATCATTTATAAAGGCTCCAACATGCTTGCTTGCGTTGGACTTGGTCACTTGATGGTGGCCCTCCACATTGCTCAATATCTGCCAGCTTCCCTATTGAGTCCCTTATCCCAGGAGCCACACACTGTGACCTCGTACCATACCAGGTCTTTTTTGGTCTCCCCCTTGCAACCCTACCCTCAATGTTCACACTTTCTATTGCACACAGTTATCATCCTCCATCCTCTGCACATGTCCAGACCATCACAATCAACCTCTTCTTAGCACACCACCAGTACACTCCAGTCATATCCTTCTCTCAACTCTTCAGTCATAAACCTAGCCCCCCTCTACCCCCAGCATTGCATTCACGGATGCACTGAATATCCATCTAGTAATTGTCATTTCTGTACATATGAGCCTATGAATATCCTCTTCTTTCCTTTACTGCCCAGTCACGCTGCCATTTTTTGTGAGTTCATTGATGTCACACTATACACACTACAGGGTAGTGTATAGCAGTTGGAATGCTGCTGCTGTCCAGAGTCACCCATGCCTTTCCAAAATCACACGAGTGATAGGGTGACTTAGGAAAGCTTATAGGTCTTCTCTTTATTTATTTTTTTATTTATATATACCATATATTTTATGTACTGGCATGTATTGGTAACCCATTCAAGAACCAAGTTCATTATTTATCATCAGCTTTGAGCCTCCGGCCAGAAGTTACTGCTAAAAATAAACTGGAGGGGTCCATTCATGCAGTAGTTGAGGTTTTCCCTATGCAGGCATAGTAATTTAGGTACTGGCACAGGTTTTCCATGATTAATAACAAATATAGTATATATATATATATATATATATATATATAGTATATACTGTATATATATATATCATCATCATCATCATCATCATCCTGACCTCCTTTCCCACCCTAGGACAGGGTGAGGAGTAGCAATGTCCAGACAGCCCAAATTTGCCCATCCCAATGGGTCACACTTCCATTCACTCGTCATTCAAGCCCCCGGAATCCTGGCTTTATCGGATATGCCAGAAACATTCACCATGTTCTGTAGCTTCAGATAAACGTATCTGATAGAGTCAGTCCGGACGCAGTCATGTTATAAAGGGATGCCAAATCCCTGATTATGCACTTCTTACAATATTCATCCAGCCAGCCTGATCTCTTATCATTTTCCTAGGCTCACCGACTTCCAAATCTCTCTTCCTCACACACTCGTCCACATTATCTCTCCACCTTCTTCTGGCCTGCCTTGCCTCCTCCGTCCTTCAGATTTGCTCAGTTATATGTTTTTCACCACTCAGTTGTTATCCATTCTCTCCACATGACCATACCATCTCAGTACACTCTCTGATTCTGGTGTCCACAGACTTCCTCACTCCACATCTTTCATGAATCACATTATTTCATATCCTATCCACTCTCTGTATTCCACATATATTTCTCAGCAGTTCCATCTCCACTGCTGTCACTCTTGACTTTTCATTTTCATGACACACCATAGTCTCACATCTATATATTAAAGTTGGCACTAACACTCCTTCATGTAAGCCTTATGCAGCTTCAGCACTCAAGCCTCTGTTTCTTATCTAGGCTTTCATTGTATCAGCTACTTTCCTTCCTTGTGCCATTCTGCTTTCCACTTCTTTTGCACATTTTCCTCTCTTTTCTGTCACTGTACCCAGGTATTTGAACTCTCTCACCAATTCTAGTCTGTCTCCATTCACTGAAACATCGCACTGGGAGTCACCTTCTCTCACAATAACCATCACTTTATTCTTTTCTGCATTTACTCTCAAGGCACGACGCTCATACACGTCAGCAAAACTGCACTAGTCTACCAAGTTCTTGTTTGGTATTTGCAAGTAGTACTGCATCATCAGCATGCTACAAATTTCAGATATTCCACCCATCACCATTCATTAAAAACGCCATCCCCCTCTCCATTACTCATGTTTTCACTTTTCATCCCATCCATATATCTATATATACAGTATATTGAACAACCGTGGGGACATCATGCAACCTTGTCGCACGCCTGCACCGATCATGAACCACTCGCTTAGATGCCCATTTATCCATACACGTGCTTCACAACCATCGTAAAAACTTGTCGGCACCTAGCAGCTTACCATCTACGTCGTAGCCTACATGTGCATAAACTTCCACAATCCTTCTGTCCGCTTTGTCGTATGCTTTCTCCAGATCCATAAATGCCATAAACACCTTGTAGTCAAGAATAAGAACAGTGGAGGTGGGACTGCTGAGGAATGTATGTGGAGTACAGAGGGTGGATAGGATACGAAATACTGTGATTCGTGAAAGATGTGGAGTGAGGAAGTTGGTGGACACCAGAATTGAAGAGAGTGTACTGAGATGGTATGGTCATGTGGCGAGAATAGATAACAATAGAGTGGTGAAAAGGTACAGTCAAGTTGCCTTTGGCGTGGACTACTATGCCACGGTTTTCTGTGACACGGCAAGGTGCCAGACTCCCCCCAAAATGAACCACGCACATAAACTACCTATGGCGTGGTTGCAGCAAGGTTTGAAACATGTGGGCAAATTCCTCAGGTGGCGCACTCCCCTGTTTGTAAACAAAGAAGATGGTGACCACTTCAGCTCCATACTACAAGTGCTCCAACTGTGGACATTTTTCTCTCTTATGAGGTGGTTAAACTTCACCAAATTTATTGTGTTAAGTAATGAAGCATTAAAGATCCCTTGGGTATTGTGAATAGTGTATTGGTTTGTTTGTAAAACTGCTATGAACGAGTTAGTGACGAAGCACTTATCTCTGAGCTAAGATGAAGTATAATGCCTCCCATCATCATCATCACGTATATAAGAATGGTTATTAATGTGTTAAATGTGAGTTTTGTTGACAGTTCAGCATACAAACTTTATCAAATGAACTTCTTCGATCAGTGCTTGACCAGGCAGCCTCTGCCATCTTTAATGTTTGGTCAGTCAACTGATCTGTGTCTACTTGGCCGAGTTTTTTTTCACGATCTGCAGCGTATGGTATTGCCCAAGTAGACACAAGGCTGATCACCCTTCTGTTTTTTGTGCCTGTTGTTACGTGTAATGCATGCATTGACTGATTGTGTGTGTGTGTGTAAAGTGGGGAAAAGTGGGGTGAAAAGGGGGACTTTGGGCAAATGTCCAGAACCATATTCCATTTTTCCCATAGGTTTAGGTATTTGTATGGCACGGGCGCGGTCCAGAACAAATTAGCCGCGCCTTAAGTGACTTGACTGTACAGTATATCTGAGCAAATTTGAAACATGGAGGAGGCGAGGTAGACCAAGAAGATGGAGAGATATGGTGGATGTGTGAGGAAGAGGGGTTTGGAAATCGGTGAGGCTAGGCAACTGACAAGAGATCGAACTGGCTGGATGAATGCTGTAAGGAGAAGTGCATGATCAGGGATTAGGTGCTCCTTTTTAATGAGGCAGCATCCAGATTGACTGTATCGGATACATTTATGTGGAGCTACAAAATGTGGTGAATGTTTTTGGTTTATCCGATGGTGTCAGAATTCTGGGGGCTTGAATGATGAGTGAATGGAAGCATGGCCCATTGGACTGGGCAAAATTGGGCTGTCTGGACATTGCTTCTCCTCACCCAGCCCTAGGGTGGGAATCGAGATCTGGATGATGATGATGGTGATATATATATATATATATATATATATATATATATATATATATATATATATATATATATATATATATATATATATATATATATATATATATATATATATATATATATATATATATATATATATATATATATATATATATATATATATATATATATATATATATATATATATATATATATATATATATATATATATATATATATATATATATATATACAGTATATATATATATATATATATATATATATATATATATATATATATATATATATATATATATATATATATATATATATATATATATATATATATACACAGTAAACCCTCAAAGATCCGGATTTTGCGAAAATCCGGACCATTTCTTGGCAAATTTTCAATTTAAAACATAGGCTACAAGATACACAATTTATTGATTAAAATTTACAAAAAAAATATTTGTACACATTTTTATACTATCCTATTAATTATATACTGTATTAAATTTAATTTAAATTTTATCGGTTCTCCAGTATCCTTTTGTGAGGCGCGCACATGTGAATGGGGGAGGGGGGGGGGAACGCGGCCTTGAGGGGACAATGAGCTGTGGCAGTTGACCAAGTATGAGTCGCGGGAACACATTGACCGAGTGAAAGCACAGTTTTCTTTCTTTACTCTTCCACCATGGCTCCAAAGTGCAAACATATAGTGCTAACCATAGGTGAAAAACTTGTATTACTAGAAAAATTAGAAAAAGGTGTACCAATGTCTCGGTTAAGTGAGGAATATGGTGTTGCAATACAAACAATCAGTGATATACAGTGCTCGTCAAAATTATCGAGCGCCTACCGCCGGGCTCGCAATACTTATGGCCAAAAAAGAATCACCCATTTTGGGGGGTAAAAATTGAGCCACAAGTTTGCAGCGCTAGCATGACGTCACGGTAGGCTGAGGCCTTCCGACGCGCTGGTTGGTTCCCGCCTCAGTTGCCCACAGACTGCCTGAGAGAGAGGAACTCCGCCGCGTCTCCCTCTCTTTTTGCACCATTTTTTACCGAGTGTCCCGCAGTGTTTTGGCTTTCGCCACCGTGTTATGGCACCTACCCGTGAACTATCGAGTAAAATCATATCCCAGATCATTGCTCTAAAGAAGGCAGGCCACCAGACAAAGGAAATTAGTGAATTGGTTGGTGTGGCTTGATCGACAGTGCGTTGGTGGTGCGTGCGGTTTCGAGGGGAAAACAATGGTGAAGTTCCCACAAAGAAACCGCGGTCTGGTAGGCCTAGGAAAACTTCCCCAAGGTCTGTTAATGTTTTAAAACGTGCAGTGGAGATTAATCCTCGTGTAAGTGCAAGGAAAATAAAGGAGAACAACCCGGAAGTGTTTGGTGAGGTGTCTGTGAGAACAGTGTCTCGTAGGGTCCATGAACTTGGTTACACAAGTCACAGGCCTGTGAGAAAGCCTCTTCTCACCAAGAACCAGCGACTTCGTAGGCTTGCCTTTGCTAACAAATATCTTAACTGGGGTGAGGAGCAATGGTTGTCAGTGTTGTGGTCTGATGAGGCAACGTTTAGTGTCACCTGTAACAGAGGAGCACGTGTGTACCGGCAAAGGTAGTGACCCACTTGACCCACGGTATATGGAAAGCACTGTTAAACATCCTGATTCACTCATGGTATGGGGTTGTTTCTCAGGGAAGGGTTTGGGGAAGCTTGTTGTACTTCCCAAGAACCTCAGAGTGAATCAGGATGTTTACCTGGAGCTTCTGTGTGATCATTTACCAGACTCCTTCGAGCTAACAGGTGCACGAGTGTTTCAGCAGGATGGTGCACCTGCTCACAAGGCCAAATCGGTCACCAATTGGCTTCGTGATTGCGAGGTATCATTCATGAAAGACTGGCCAGGAAAAAGCCCAGACCTCAACCCGATTGAAAACCTCTGGTACCTCGTAAAGAGGAGTCTCCAAGGGAAGGACGTGAGCTCTCTGCCTAAGCTGGAAGCTGCCATTCGTGACTCCTGGGAGAAAATACCCCTCCAGCACCTCAGGAGCCTCGCCCTTTCACTTCCAAGACGTCTCAGGTCCGTGAAGAAGCGTAAAGGCTACCCTACGAAGCACTGAAGATAAATAAAATGCATTATTTATATGTTTTTTCAATGTTGAAAGGTTTGTTTCTTAGGAGGGACGCAGAGTGCTCAATACTTCTGACGAGCACTGTATAGAGAAACAAAGCCAAGCTTAGTGGTTTTGCTGCCAAGGCAGGTGGAAGTGCAGGTCCCAGTTCCCAAGTGAAACGTAAGATCGTTATGAGTGGACTCTGATTAAGAAGTCAGAGGCACCCCCACTAGAACCCGAGGATGAACAACAGAAAGTGACACTTTGGCAAGGTGAAAATAAAGAATAACTGTTTGTTTTTATTTTGCATTAAGTTATACCTAAACCACCATCAGTTTTCTTTCATATGAGCAAATTTATATAATTTCTGGAAGATCCGGATTTTTCGAGATCTGGACAGGGTTATAACCCCAATTAGTCCGGATTTTTGAGGGATTACTGTGTATATATATATATATAAAATATTTAAGGCAGGGTTAGGAGTAGCAATGTCCAGACAGCCCAGATTTGCCCAGTCCAATGGGCCATGCTTCCATTCACTCATCATTCAAGCCCCCAGAATCCTGGCTCTATCGGATACATTAAAAACATTCACCACTTTCTGTAGCTTCACACAAACATATCCAGTAGTTATGTATATATAATATATATATAAAACATCAATATGTCTAGGCTATCATCTGACTGCTTGGCACCCACCACCAGACCAAAATGAACTGTCGCTTTGATAAAGTTATATTTATCTAAATAGAGTGTGCATTACAAGTCTGAAAGACAATAATGTTTCAGCTTGAAAGTTAAAAATTGAATGAATTGTGCGAATAGTAATACAGTATATACAAAGTAATTAAGGCATAATTAATTCTCCACTCGCCTGGTCATTTGGTTGAATGGCCATATTGTCATTACCATGTATAGCTACTACACCAGGCTATTTGTCTTGGAAGATTTCTCAGAAGGCTCACAGAGTTTGTTATTTGCCAAAATATGGTACCGGTATAAAGAATCCATTTTAGCAAGGGTTCATTGTAAAAGCATTTTGTATGTGGGGATATAAATTGCAGTTAAAAAAGAAAAGGAACATAATGCGCTGTGCTTATACGGGAGGAATAATGGGTCAGGTAAACTTGCTAATTTGGTTGCAGAACACTTCTTATTTTTTCTGTTCATCACCGTAATGATGGTCAAAAGATCTGTTATCCTTAAGTGCTCATTGTATTGGTACGGTATAAGGGTTTATATTATTGTGTATGGTACAAAGGTGAATTAAGTCCATAGGTTTTTATGGTATTGTATACCTGTAGCTATAGGGTTAAAATTAATGTGCCAGAATTTTCAGAAGTCCCATTGTAGATACAAGTTGTCTGTATCACACACAACTCTCTCCATCTTTAAATGCTTAATCAACTCGTAATTCTATTATAGACAAAGATATTTTTGTCATATTTATGTTAAAATTCTGTGCTCCTAATGCTGTGTGGGTACTGTTGGAAAAAATGATACCTAAAAAAAAATAATCATAGAGATCACTGGATTAGAGTAGGCTGTAATAAATACATTCAGATATTAGTGGTAGGTGGTGGCGACCATCATCCACTCACTTGATGTAGTGCTGCCTACTTCTTCCTTAGCCTTTATTTTTTTATTATTATTATTGTTTTTTTTTTCTGATCCTGCCATCCTCTCTCCCTATTTCTCCCATCTTTCCTGTCACTTCTTATTGCTTTTCTTTCCTTTACAGGTTGCTTTACATTGAGTGACAAGCCAAATGGTTTCCTGTAAGCCAAGAAACCATTTACAACACTGGGTGGTAACCATATAAACCATACGAGCTCCCTACGTGTCATCAAGTGGGTTGGTGGAGGGTTAGTGCCCCTCCCTGTAAAACAAATAACTCAAAGTCAAATGGCCACCCCTTACGGAATTATGGCATCTGGCAATAGATAGATAGATAGACTAAAAAACGAAAGTTCATTCAGTACAGCCTTTCAAATCCTCAGTTCTTGGACCCAGAGACTATATATCAAATTGAAAATTTTTTAAATGCACAGTTATAGTAGTACTGGTACCAGTAGCTGACAAAAATGTCATTTAATGAATAATCTACAGTACCATTTTCAGTAACTTCAGTGAAGTACCAGTGCCATTGATTACTAGTGTAATTTATCTCTAATTATGTATTGATCCATTCATCCATCATCCAATCCTACGTCGCCCCATGAGGAGCTTAGGAACCCAGTGCTAGGCAAGTAGGTCCTGACATTTAAGATGAGAGTGACCAGCCTCACTCATCCATGAGTGGCATTATGTGAGCAATAAACCCCAACCACCCCTTGGATGTAAACCTACACAGGCTTAATCGATTGGAGTGCCTTAATTACCACTGAACTACCTGATGCCATAATTTGGTTATGTGGGTACCACCCAACGTAGTAAATGGTTTCCTGGTGTACAGGAAACCATTTGGTTTGTCACTTAGTGTAGAGTCACCCATAAGCAGAAGGAAGAGGAAATAAAGATGGAAAGAAAGACAGAAGAGGGAGTGTAGTCACCTGTAGGCAGAAGAAAGAAGAAAGAATGAAGCAAAAAAGACAGAAGGGGAAGGAAACAAGAGCAGAAAGGGCAGACACCCAAAGCAGCACTACCTCAAGTGAGTGGATGGTGACCGCCCCCACCTACCACTCTTCTTATGTAATAAATCCATCCATCCATCATCCAATCCTTCATTGCCCTATGAGAAGCGTAGGAGCCTGGGGCTAGGCAAGTTGGTCCTGACCTTAAGATGAGAGTGACCAGCCTCACTCATCCCCGAGTGGCATTACGTGTGCAATAAACCCCAACCACCCCTTGGATATAAACCTTCACTGCTCAATCCGATTGGAGCACCATAATTACTCACCAAACCATCAGGTGCCATAATTTGGTTTATATATGTGGTGACCACCCGGTATAATAAATAGTTTCCTGGTGTACAGGAAACCGTTTGGCTTGTCACTCAGTGTAGAGTCACCTATAGACAGAAGGAAGAGGAAAGAGTGAAGGAAGGAAAGAAAGAAGAGGGAGTGTATAATCACCCGTAGGCAGAAGGACTAGGAAAGAATGAAGTAAAGAAAGACAAGAGGAGGGAAGGAAAGAAGGAAGGAGGAGAGGAAAGTGCAGACACCTGTGAGCAGCAGTACAGTACATCGACTGAGTGGATGGTCAGCACCCACACCTACCACACTATGTAATGAATCTAAAATAAAATAAAGTATTAATTGATTGCTTGAGGATGGATGATATCAACTACTTTCACATGAAAGACATACTTTGGAAATTGATTTTTTGGATTTGAGTTTGAGTTTGAAGGCATATGGTGAATGGTTGGCGAGTAGAGGTAGGGGAGAAGATGAGAGAGAGAAGAGAGAGGTATATGTGAGCAGGAGAAGGGAGGTTAAGAGACTGGTGAAGGAGAGTAAGAAGAAAGTGGATGAAGAGTTTGGGAGGAATCTGAGTGTGAAATGGAGGGAGAGTAAGAAATTGTTTTGGAAGGAGGTAAAGAAAGTAAGGCAGTGTGAAAGGGGAAATAGTAGGGGAGTGAAAGATAGGAATAATAGATTGTTGGTGGAGAAGAGAGAGAAATTGAGGAGATGGAAGGAGCACTTTGAGGATTTGTTGAATATAGAGAGTGAGAGCAGTGTGAGTATAAGTGGTTGGGGAATGGCTGGGAGAAGAAGAGATGAGAGGAGGGAGGAAGAGATCAGTAGGTCGGAAGTAGTGGAAGCGATGAAGAAGATTAAGCTGGGAAAGGCCCCAGGAATTGATGGAGTGTGTGGTGAAATGCTTAGGTATGGGGGTGAGATTGTTGTGGAGTGGATATGGAAGTTGTGTAGATTGGCTTGGGAAGAGGGAAGGGTTCCAGAGGACTGGAAATCAGGTATAATTGTTCCTCTTTACAAAGGAAAAGGGGAGAGAGAAGTATGTGGTAACCATAGGGGTATTTGCCTTCTTAGTGTGACTGGTAAAATATATGGTAGAATACTCATTGATAGGGTTAGGCATATGACAGAGGAGCTAGTTGGAGAAGAACAAGGGGGATTTAGGAAGGGAAAAGGGTGTCTAGATCAGATATTTGTTCTAAGATGTTTAGTGGAGAAGTATCTAGAGAAGGGAAGGAAAGTGTACGCTGCCTTCATGGACTTGGAGAAAGCTTATGACAGAATAGATAGGAAAGGTATGTGGAAGGTATTAAGAATATATGGAGTGGAGGGGAAATTGTTGAGTGCTGTGAAGAGTATGTACGAGGGAGCTAGGGCTACGGTGCGAGTGGATGGTGAGCTGAGTGAGTTCTTTGATCTCAATGTGGGACTGAAACAGGGGTGTGTAATGTCTCCTTGGCTGTTTAATATATATATGGATGGGGTCGTAAAGGAGGTACAAGGTAGGGCAGTGGATGTGGGGGTGGCCTTAATGAATGAGGGTGAGATTTGGAAGCTTCCGGTGTTGCTGTTTGCTGATGATACAGTATTGTTGAGTGAAGATGAATGGGAGTTGCAAGGTTTGGTGAATGAATTTGGGACAGTGTGTAGGAGGAGGAAGCTGAAAGTTAATGTAAACAAAAGTAAAGTTATGGTGTTTGAGAGGAATGAAGTCACAGAGTGTGCAGTGAGGTTGGATGGTGAGGATATGGAGAATGTGAGTGCATTCAAGTACTTGGGTAGTGTGATGAGTAAGGATGGAACTTTGGGGGATGAAGTACGTGAAAGGGTACAGCAGGGAAGGAAGGTTGTTGGCACACTGAAAGCAGTGATGAGAAATAGGGAGGTGAGTATGGAAGTTAAGAAGTCACTGCATGATGGTATTGTGATCCCTACCCTGACGTATGGAAGCGAGGCGTGGACCTTGCAAGAGGGGAACAAGTCAAGAGTGAGAGCAGTGGAAATGAGTTACTTGAGAGGAGCATGTGGAGTGACATGGAGGGACAGGTTGACGAATGAAGAAGTGAAGGAACGTTGTGGGGTAGATGTGGATGTGGTTGAAAAGATTAGGAGAAATACACTGAGGTGGTTTGGACATGTGGAGAGGATGGAGAATGAAAGACTGACTAAGAGGGTGTATGTAGGTGAGGTGGAGGGAGGGAGAGGGAGGGGTAGACCGAGGATGAGGTGGAGGGATGGAGTTGAGAGGTATATGAGGGAGGGGGGGGTGAGTTGGGGGGAGGGGAGTCAAATGGTGGGTGACAGAGTGACTTGGAGGCGTTATGTCTGCGGCCACCCTTTGCGGGATTAGGGCGTTGGGCTATAGATAGATAGATAGATAGAGTTTGTATCGTACTGTTCATTTAAAAAACGATGTGGTTTCTCTAATATGAACACTGCACAGTCCGAATCAGTACATCTGCAACTCGGATATGGTTGCAAGGGGAAATTGGAGTTGTGCAGTACTGTACTGTATGTCCATATTGGAGAGGATGCACGGTTTCATATCTGTTCATGGTACGATAACCTCTCTGCCGCAAGAATTAGGGTAAGGCCTTGGGTGTCTTTATATATAGGTTATATCCCTCTTGGCTAGGGGGTCAAAAATGTGCATTCTGATTGGCACTTAAAATGGTGATTTGGATTGAAGCAGGGATGTGTCATGTCTCCACGGTTGTTCAGTCTGTATATGGATGGAGTTTAGGGCAGTGGATGTTGGAGCAGCCCTAATGAGAGAGGGCAGTATTTAGAAACTCCCTGTACTGTTATCTGCAGATGATACTGTGTTGTTAAGCGAAGATGAAGGGAAGCTGCAAGGCTTGGTGGACGAGTTTGGGAGAGTACGGTATATAAGAAATGGGATCTAAAGGTGAATGTAGGAAAGAGTAAAGTTATGGTGTTCGAGAGAAGTGAAGTCAGTGAATGTACATTGAGGTTGGATGAGGAGGAAATGGAAAATGTGAGTGTGTTTAAGTACTTGGGTAGTGTGATGAGTATGGATGGAAGTTTAGAGGGTGAAGTGCTTGAAAGAGTACAACAAGGAAGAAAGGTTGCTGGTTTCTTGAAAGCAGTGATAAGAAACAGGGAAGTGAGCATGGATGTTTAAAAGTTACTGGTACTACATGACAGTATTGTGATACCAACTCTAACATATGGAAGTGAAGCTTGGACCTTGTTTGAAGGACAGAAGTCAAGAGTGAGAGCGGTGGATATGAGTTATTTGAGAGGAGCATATGGAGTCACATGGAGAGACAGACTGACAAAGGAGGAAGTGAAGGAACGTTGTGGTGTGGATGTGGATGTGATAGTAAGTGTTAGGAGAGGCACATTGAGATGGTTTGGCCAGGTGGAGAGTTAGAGACTGATGAGGAGAGTTATGGTATGAGAGTGAGGGGAGGGGGGGGGGAAGGGGGAGGCCAAGGATGAGATGGAGAGGAGAGGTATATGAGAGAGGGGTGTGTGAACTGGAAGCAGGGCAGTGTAATGGCGGGGGACAGAGTGACATGGAGGTGATTTGTTTGTGGCCACCCCTTACAGGATTAAGGTGTCTGGCAGTAGATAGATAGATAGATGGGTTTGGTACTCAGTTCAAAAACACTCCCCTCCTTGAAAATATATGTTAATGTTGGTTTCCTGCTATGCATAATTAAGTTCTGCTCCATCTTCATCACTCTGAAACCAAAGAATCAATCAAGTTTACTGGAGGTTCTTTGAGGTACTGTAGCTCTGCAGAAAATAACTGCCCGTAGCCTTTGGCTAAGGACTTAGTTTTCTTCACCTTTTCTACTTTTCCATATTGTTAGCTAGTAGTTACCCAGAATTATGTTTAGCATATGGATACTGGTACAATATTTGGAGAAACATTGCATAATAATACAGTAGTTGAGCATTATGACATCATTTTCATAGTTTTTAATGAATGCAGTATATTTTTTGTAAGCTTGTCTCCGAATGCTTGCATTTTGGAGCAACAGCATTGGAATTGGCAAGTTTAACCTATTAGCCGAACAGTTTGGTAATATCATAAACTGGGGTGAATTCAGACTCGGGTGAATTTGAACATTATTGCAATAACAAGTTATTTGAATTAATAATTAATGAATAAACATATTAGAAATCTGTTTTCACCCGATTGTTTGTAATTCTTTACTGTACTTTTGTGTATAAAGATCTTTAATATATCATGTGACACATACAAAATCTGTACTAAAAAGCAAACATATATAAAAAGAATAACATTCGTATCATTGGCAGAGTTTCTTTGGCAGAAATGTTGATGAATAGATGTGAAAGTCTTCGGTGCCCAGATGTTCTTTCATGAGTAGTGTGAAAGTGCAAAGCAAGTAATTAGCATTATCTTCTCAATTACTTAATTGGGGATTTAATAAAATTTTTAAAATTTAAATGCAAATTGGAGTCAATTTGGACATCGGGGTCAATTCGGACATGGGGAGTATGAACGAAAAAATAACTTCTTTACAACGTACTATTGCTTACAATATGCCAGATGTGGATATTGTGTGCAATTGGGTTCATATGTCTTATTTACAGGTATACTTTTGAACTGTTATGGGACTACTTGTTTAAACAAGGACACCCAATGACTCGAAGATATAAGAAAAGAACTGGTGGAGATTGAGGCCCTTATCGTAGTGAAAAGGCAAGCAAGAAAATGGTAAAGCCAGATAATCATGATAAATATCACCTTTAATTTTCCATTAGTCCTCCAAAAGAAGAAATTGTTAGTCAGAAATTATTGTTAAGTAGCTGTATACAGAACTAAGGTTTGTAGCTAGATTTATATTATCTGCATGTTTTCTAATTTGTTTTATTTAAACCAAAGAAAAAATTAAATTTCTGTTGTGTTCATATCTTGTTATAGTCATTAGCTTATTTTGTCAGGGAGTGAGATTATTTTTTGTACTGGAGGAACTTTTTATTTATTTTTTATTTTTTTTTTTTTTTACCCCAAGACGTCCGAAATGGCCCCACATATGGCTGAGACTAAAGTGGGAACCCAGGGTAGTCATCTGCATTCATTTTCTATTTATGTACAAATTTATCCAGTGCGTCCGAATTCACCAAAGTTTGAGTACAAATTTGGACACATTGCCATATTTGCTATAATTATATATGAAACATTTTAAATTTTTTCCTGCTATGATTCAGTACCCTAGTGGACCAGCCCCACATACATTACTTAACATCTTGGATTGAACTAAAAACTATATTAGGCTACATGGCACAAAAAAACAAAAAAAAATCACCTGAATTCACCCCAGTTTACAGTACCCCACACTACCATGGACTGTAGTTATAATGTTTTGTACTTCCCTTTACTGTTACAGTATTTTCATTAAATCCAGTAGCATTAAAGTTTGATTTTATATACATTTAGGCTATTAATGTAAGACAGCATATGTATACTGAACTGACTACAGTAATGCAAGACTAAGGCATTCTTATTTAAAGTATCTGTAAAATGCATTCATATCATGACTGATCTCCCACTCTTCTTGCTCAGATGATTTGCTCTCTCTCATGTTATGTGTGTACCATGGTATGTGCTGTATTAATTGTCATTTCCATGTGAAAGATAGAAAATCAAGAATGTCTTAGGTTAAAACAATTTAATTAGGGCCCTGCAGTGGGTCAGTTGTGAAATGGATAAATGTCCAGAGAACAGTACTGTAGTTTTGTATTTGAACAAAATTTAATTAGCCACCAAACATTGTTGTCAGTATATTCGGTAGACCAGTGGTTCTTAATTACTGAGTTGATAGAAAATTGGGTTACCAGTCCATTTTGAGCAGCATGGCAGTGAGCTAAAGTGAAGGTCCAATTCCTTTGTAGTAAAACAGCAACTGTGCCAAGGCATCTGCTTTGCCTACACTGTGTGCACAGACTCAGCTTGAACCCATGAACAAAGGGATATGGTTTTCACACAGCTAATTTTTGCAACCTCCAGCAGAATGTATTTAATAAGTTATTTAAAACTAAAAGGATGAGATTAGATTTGAAATCTACCCCTTTACTAGTGGGGCTCTTTTGAGCTGAATAAAATTGCCTTGCTTACTTCCTCATATAGAAGGGGTTAAGCTTCCTCTTAGTAGTTGGTGGCGTAGAGCCTTCACTTATTGGTATGTTCATGGAGAACTAAATCTAAGATATATAATTTTAATTTGGTATTATTATTATTGCATCAACCAAGGTTGCAAACCAGTCTTACTGTATATGTGAATATGTAGCATGATCAGTGTATTTGCATATACAGTCATACCTTGCTGTACAATAGGATTATGTCTAGTGAAAACCCATCACTTAGTGATTTACCATAGGCTATAGCAAAGTTGATATAACATGGGTTCAGTGGGGATAGGGAGGGGCCTATGACCACAGAACCTGAAATCTTTATTTAAAAAAAAAAAAATTATCTATCTATCTATTGCCAGACGCCTCAATCCCGTTTGGGGTGGCCACAAACAAATCGCCTCCAAGTCGCCCTGTCCCCCGCCATTTCACTCCCCTGCTCCCAACTCACACCCCCCTCTCTCATATACCTCTCCACCCCATCTCTCCGTCTCATCCTCGGCCTCCCCCTCCCTCTTTCCCCCTCCACCTCACTCACATACACTCTCTTCGTCAGTCTTTCACCCTCCATATAAGTAAGGCTTGCTCTCGGCTCCCTAGGCAACACGCTTTCCTCTTGGGGGTAACATCCTTGCCAGACTAAATTTCCAAGTAACAAGTTTCATTATTTCATTCACACATGGCAGTGTTATCACACATGGCACTATTATTTACCAGTGTGCACTTTTACTGTTATTTGGTGATAGCATTGGTGTTTTAGTGGCATTTCAAACAATATGGAACAAAAGGGAGACGAACACAGTACCGTACCGTAATTGTTAACAGTGGGTGGCCATCCTGGCTCATACATCTGACTGGGAGGCATTGTTTCAGTGAATTCTTAATCATTTTGCATCTTTATAGCAAAGCTGGGTATAGCCTTTAATTCATTATTCTAGCAGTTTATCACATACTGGTACCATATGGTAGTAAACAAACTTATAGCAAGGCCTGACTGTGCATGTTTCCGATTTGTAATATTTTGGCATCATAATTTGTTGAAGTGATGAAGTGACTAAAATAATGAACTGGGAACTGTGGTCAGTGCTTGTTTAATCATGCCAGTTGTTGGAGACAGTTTGAAGGTTTTATTTCCACAGTATATTGCTCTGTTTATTGCTTTAGTGTCATAAAAGCATCCTTGGAGGTTATGCTAACTCTAATTTTATGACAGATAATTTGAAGGCTGTTGGGGATCAGCTTTTTGTTGTCCAGAACCCACTGCTTATGAAAGTGTGATTTGCAGAGTGTGCATTTTTTAGTAAGCAGTGCATCAGTGTGAGAGAATGATTTAGTAATGTAAAATGTGAAAATACAGTACTATTTGTTGGAGTTTTTCATAATTTTGCTAAGAGCTAATGGAATAATACTGTATAGCAGGTTAGACCACCAGTTATGGCATAATTTATAATGTTTCATTTGTGACTTTTTAATTATTGGCATAATATTAAGACAAAATTGAATTACCAGTAGCTACTTATTCAAAATTCAGTTAGGCTATATACCATTTTTTGGTCAGTAGAATTTGATCACAGAAAAAAAAAAAAATGCTATTACAATATTATTTGATGTGATGAAGTACTGTAGGTCTCGTATAAGCACGAAACATTACAAAATTTAGTACCATATTAATCAAGATCAATTATTTTACAGTACCGGTACTGGTATACAGTAATGGCATTTTGACAGTAGCAGTGTATAGAATGTTTAGAGTGGCACTAGCCTATGTACTTTTTTTTTTTTTTTTTTTTTTTTTTTTTAATACTGATTCCCGTTTTGCTGTTGGTGGACATTGCTTTTACAAATTAGCTATGTTGTTGTGGATGGTAATGTTTTATCGTAGGCTACTGTAATAGACAGCAGCAACAACATCCAATCCCATTTTGCCCCATACAAACAGGAATGTAGAGGCCTGGGGCTAGGCAACTTATTCCCAGCCATTTAGGCAACAGTGACCAGCCTCACCGGTCCCTGAGTGTCATTATCCAAGCAAGAAACCAACCAGTCTCCAGATGGAACCCATACAAAGTCCATTCAGCTGGAGCATCTTGACCCACTAAACCACCAGGTGTCATCTGGTGGAATTATGGTATTTTATGGAACATCCAAGAAATTTTTAATACAAAATAGCTTTAAAGCCAGAATACATATTAAATTTTTGTACTTATCAAATAAATTTTGGTATAAAGTAAACTTATAATATTAAGTACCCATAGCCATCTTTGTTGTTTTGGCCCCAGACTTATCAGAATTTGAACCTAATGGACTGTGGATAAGTTGCTCTTCTGTAGTCCATCTTCCTCCTTTTGGGGGATGGAAGGAATCAGGGACATTTCTATGACTGAGCAGCAGTTATGTTGGTACTGTCACATAAAGGCATCCCTCTTCCAGCTTCTGTAGCTTGAGGGGTGAAACTTATTTACTGTGTGTTTGGCTGTACATGATCTTCATTACTTTGAACGTCCATTGTAAATCTGAAAAAAGAAAATGTACCGGTACTGTACTTATATTCCAGATTACTAATATTAGCTGAAAATTTGACCAGTTTTGATGTCATATCTGCTTGTTTCTGGTACTCATACTGCAACTGACCATATGGCTAATGTTGCTGTGACTTTTGCAATGTCCCTTTTTCAGGGATTTTATGTGTCATAATTCTGATTTTCTTGTGCAGATAAGCAGTATATATATTGATAAAACATTTCATTGCGCAGTTTATTTTTCATGGTCTAGAGTGGTGAGATATTTTGAATTTTGATGTGTTCAAGTATTTTTCATAATTTATTGTACACTTAGTGCTTCTTCTTTTTTTTTCCAAACCAGAATTGAACATGTTTAATGAAACAAGTTTGCCTTTGTCCTGTTTTACTCTAGATTTTCTATTAATTCTTAATACAGTGAACGTCACCTCATACGATCGCAAGGAGTACACGATTTCTTCACAATATAATTTGCAGCTTGCTGGGCAGGGCCACAGCCTGTAGGTTCTGTGTGGTCTTGCACCATCGTTGAGATGTGGTTGCCTCAGGTAATTAATATACTTCAGACATTTAGCTTTCCCCTCAGGATATGCACATCTGCACTCAGTATACAAAGGTGATCTTCATCACAGCACAAGTTGTTACAGTAATTATGTGTTAGTTAACTTTGTATTTTATTAATTATGACTAATGTAAATTGTCAACCACATGCCAATGTCAGTATGCAGTACTCAGATTTGTACTGTACTGTATGTATGTACAGTAGTTGATAAGTCTTGATGTTTTGCAGTTGTGTATCTACTTGATTTGAATGTTGACATGTTTGTATTTATTACACTATTATGTGACCCTTCTCTGATGCAGTGTCTGCTCCCCCAGCCCGAAGACCCCCCCTTCTTAACTGTGGGAACAGAGGTGTCAGCAAAGTATAAGGGTGCATTCTGTGAGGCCAAGGTTCACAAGGTCGTCAAAGTTGTTAAGGTTAAGGTAAGAAGCTGATGACATTGTTTATTCTTTAGTATTAATACAATGCATTTCTGACATCACCAATCCCTTCCTTCCTTCTGGGAATCCCCAAATGGGGTAGCCATGAGAGAACTTTTTTTTAAATTTTTATTTAATTATTTTTTTAACAGTGTACCCCTGTCTTACGTTCTCTCTCTCTCTCTCTCTCTCTCTCTCTCTCTCTCTCATGTACAGTACTGTTCCACCATTCCCTACTAAATAGGCATCCCATTGAGGAGTCAAGTAAGCATTATTTCACAAACACAGTTTTGACCTCATGATCCAAATCAAACCCAAGATTCTATTGTCCCGTTTGATTTGGGACAAAAAACTTTATCCCCCCTTGCTCTCTCTCTCTCTCTCTCTCTCTCTCTCTCTCTCTCTCTCTCTCTCTCTCTCTCTCTCTCTCTCTCTCTCTCTCTCTCATTGGAGACATAGAGGGGTATTTGTTGAACCGAAATAACTAGTGTAGATGAGCCCCTCTTTATTTTTTTTAATTATTTTATTTTATTTGTTTATTTTTTTTTTTCATTTGTACTGGTTGGTTTTAAGGTTACAGTACAATAATTTTTCAGGAACATTTTGCACATGATAGGCTTTGTGCCCTGTGTATTACTAGGTAATCAGAAAGATTATTGAAGGATCTCTGCGACAGCTGTCTCAGGCATTTGTGATTAACCCTCTTGGGAAACTTGGTTTCTGTGGCATGAACAGAGCTCATAATCCAGCTTAAAAACCAGCTTATGGAGCCACCTTAAAAAAAAAAAAAAGAAGAAGAAGAAGACCAAATTAGCCCCTGGAAACTGGTTATATTAGTATAAGTTGTATACCATCATCTTTGGTAGTGTTTCTGTTAAAACATAAGCAAATAAATACACACAAACTGTTGAGTAGAACCATAGAAATTCTGTGAGAATAAATTGATCAAGGGCAGAAATCACTCAGAAAAAAATTCCCGCCATCGCGACGAGAAATTTTTGCCCGCACTGCTTAAAAGCAAAGTTCTTGTCCAGATGCAGAACTTCGCAAGCTTTCTTGTGATGTTCTCGAAATTTCAATATGACAGTTTTTGAGTTAAATGCCAAACACTACAAAAATTGCCAGAAATGCATGACTTTATCTCCCCTGCCCACCATAAAAAAGACAGTGTTGCCATATGATTACTTATAGCAAACATACACTCCTCTGTGATGCACCCTAGTTTGACGCATTTCCTATCTGATTTTTTATGAATATTGATTACTCTTCAGCCCAACACTGATGTGACATGATTTGCGTCATCGTTCCCGAGAGGGTTAATGATATTGGTGTGTACTGTATTTTGTTTACCAGAATTCCTTTTCAAAAAAATTCACCAGTATTAAATCTTCAATGTAATTGTTTCCGATTGTATTACTCATATGCAGTATGAAATATACTTACTAAACCAAGTAAGCCTCCATCACCAAATCATTGACAGATACAAATTTTGCCAGAGAAAGTAAGGTGTTGAGTACATTTTAAGGTTGATTATTAATGTTGCTGCTGTAGCTAACTGTTGTTATCCCTAGGGATAATTGTGGGTATCTGAAATTGTATCTCTGTGAGGCTGTTTGGTCTTCATCTAATCCTTTACTGTACCTCAGGCATGTACAGGTCATGTTAGACCAAAGACTTCAAATAATAGCCTTATTTTTCTCAGTAATCATTGATCCAAGGCAGTTGGATTTGGCTGATGATTTCATTTAAAAATTGCAAATATTTAATCACTTCATATTTTTACAGGTTACATTTAAACTTGGCTTAGGATCTACAGTGGTATCTGATGAATCAGTAAAAGGTGTCCTGAAGATTGGAGCACAGGTCAAAGCAACTCACCCAGATAAAAATCAATACGTTGATGCCATTGTTAATAAAATTCAAGATTGCAGTCAGTATACAGTTGGTAAGTATTGCATTTGTTAAGTAATTTTAAGTAGAGAATACAAAGTAAGTTTGTTATTACTCTCAGCACTACAAATTGCAAACATTCAAGGTCCTCCCCCCCCCCTCCCCCCCAACCTGTACGAGGATAGGGGCACGGTTTTGTGCTGCTCAGTGCAGGACCTTTGTGTGCTTGCATGATTAATGCCAATTGCCATGAGTGACACAGTGGCTGTCAGTCAGCCTGTGTCCTCAGTCATGCACCTTATACTTGTCGCGTTCCTGCAGTCATCACGATGACCGAAAAAGTCGAACAACGTTACTGCGTCAAATTTTTGCCAAAAACTAGTTGATACCCAAGTTCTAACTATCAGGAAGATCCAACAAGTGTTTGGACTTGAAGCCATGGGGCCAACAGAAATAAAGGAGTGGTACAGTCGTGTCTTTGGGTGTCTGCCTCTTCCTCTCTTCCTTCCTTCCTTCCTCTTCTCTCTCTCTTTCCTTCATTCTTTCCTCTTCTTTCTGCCTACAGGTGACTTTACACTCCCTCTTCTGTCTTTCTTTCATTCTTTTCTCCTCCTTATGCCTGTGGGTGACTACTGAGTTACAAGCCAAATGGTTTCCTGTACACCAGGAAACCATTTACTACGCTGGGTGGTAACCATGTAACCAAATTATGGTGCCTGGCAGTGTTGTGAGTAATTAAGGTGCTCCAATCGGATTGAGCCAGTGTAGGTTTATATGCAAGGGGTGGTTGGAGTTTATTGCTCACATAATGCCACTCAGGGATGTGTGAGGCTGGTCACTCGTCTTAAATGTCAGGACCATCTTGCCTAGCCCAGGGCTCCTACATTTTTCATGGGGCAATATAGGATTGGCTAATGGATGGATGGATGGAAAGAGTTTTGAAATGAAGTGAGTTAAATGGTGTGGAATGATTTAGAGGTTATAATAGAAGCAACTCTAGTAATATGGTGTAAAATTGTGAGAAGGAAGAAGAAAAGTCATACATGATTTAATATCGAGCTGTGTAGTGATTGAAAGGAGAAAGGGGAGGCATGAAAAAAATGCATCAAAAATTGTACTGGGTGTAGTCACAAATGGAAGCAAGAAAGAACATTGCCACATGAAACAGCGCTGATATGAAGCAGACTTGAGTCATGATTGAGAGTATGATTCAGGTTGAGCCTTTAATTCAGACTGATTAAAATCACGCTTCTAGACATGAGACTGTCAGAAATAAGTCCATTACAAGCTCTGTTATAGCATTTGGGCCAGTGTTGATCAGTGTATTTTTCACACAGTGACATTCGTGTTACGGACAGAGTTTGTCTTTAATTTTCTAACTAGAAAGTAGTTAGTCTGATGATTTCTGCCACCTCACACTTATTCAATAGATTTGCTTGGCCACTTCATAAATATTGTGTTACAGATTACTGTCCAGAGCATCCCCACTTCCCAGTATTATTGCTTTGTTCTGTAGTGCCAAAACTTGTCCAACCATGTGCTTGTATGTGAAGTTTTACTGAGTAATGGACCACAGTTACAGATCATTATTGGGCTGTTCTTTCTCCTCTCCCAGTGTTTGACGACGGCGATATCACCACACTGCGGCGCACATCTCTTTGCCTGAAGAGCGGGCGGCACTTTGCTGAGAGCGAAACGTTGGACCAACTGCCACTCACGCATCCAGAGCACTTCGGCACTCCAGTTGGGGGTGCCAGGAGAGGTCGTAGATCCAGGCAAAACGCGTGAGTATTGACTGTCCATTATGTTTTTACCCAGGATTCCAGGAGTTTGAATGATGAGTGACTGATTTCCTGGCACATTTTAATGAGTATTCTGTTGATAGATTTCCCATTTTTTACTAATGCATTCTTCTTAGACCCTACTGTACTACACCCCATGCTCAGTTGGGAAGAAAGGCTGTGATTATGAAAATGAATATATTAGTAAGGTTAAGTTAGAATGCACCCTGTAAGAGAGGTAGAATATAAGGTCAGGTTTTGGGACTGATTTGATGAAGTGATAGAACATGTGCCAAAGGAGATGTAAGATTGGTGGAGGATCTGAATGGATGAGTTGCCAAGGGCCCAGTGGTTAATGTGTTTTGAAGTGCCAGTGGAGACTAATTCTTTAACAGATTGCAACTGAAGGATGCATGTCAGGAAAGAAAGTTGTGCATTAGTACAATAATTCCTTGTTTCAGACAAAAATGAATATGTGCGCACATGATATGGAGAGACATGAGAGAATGTTGAAAGGAGTCTGATTGATACTATACCTCCATACAAATGGATGTATGGGACTGGTATTGATATGAGTGATGTGGCTGATGCAGTGGAACTGGTGCTGGACTTGTTGTTCAGTCCCCACCCATTGCCTAATCTCTTCAGTGTATTGACATATTTGTTCTTGTCTGGCTAATGAACGGACAGGTTATATGGAATGAAGAAGACATTGTTGAATATGTTAGTGAGTTAGTAATGTATGTTGTGGGAAGTTTGAGGTGGTTTAGCCTTGTGAATTTGTGAAAATAATTGCATGAAGTGTTGCACATACTTCAAAATATGGAATGGGGAACTTGAATAAACAAACCAAGGAAAACTAGAGAGGAGGTCCTGGCATGGGACCTCTGTGTTATCAGGCTTGTCAGGGATGCTGTGATTGACCATACAGCTTGGAGATTGGCCGTCAGGTGGACAAGAGTAACCAATGGACAGGAGATTGGCCGTCAGGTGGACAAGAGTAACTAATGCAAGCACAAAACACTGCCATTCAAAATGCTTGTATGTAAATGTGTATTTCAGGGATGGTGATGAATCTGGTGATGACGATGACGTACACAAGCGGCACCGATCACGGCGAGAGGAGTGGGAGTCAGACATTGGGAAGGTGGTGTGTGTGGAGCTTGGAGACAAGAAGAAACAGAAAGATAATTGGTTCCCAGGATTGGTTGTTGCGCCTACCTCACAAGACTCGGTTAAAATAGAGACAAAGAAGGATTACCTTGTAAGATCTTTTCAAGATGGCAGATAGTAAGTTCCTAATTTTATTTTTAATTTCCTTATATACTTAGTTTCTCTGTTTTACCTTTTAATATCTGCTCTTACTTGAAATGAGTACCTGACTGTCATTTCTCAAGGTTTAAGATTAAGTATAGTATCTTATATTGTAATTACAGTGCATTGTTTTTTAAACAACAGCTATACAGTGCCAAAGAAGGAAGCCTCTCCATTTAGCCGTGAAGTTGGGAATAAGGTATCTCAAAGTGCCCTCAAGATAGCAGTAGAGAAGGCACTACTCTTCATGACTAATGATGAGCTGCCTCCTCATTGGGACCGAGACTTGCTCTTTGGCATGGATGTCTCAGATGATGATTCTGACCGGGAGGGTTCTGATTCCGATGTAAGTACAGCACTGTTTTTGTCCAGATTTGGTATGTCAGTTGTAAAACTGTCCCTGAAGATATAGTTTTCAAGATTTTTGTATTACTGAAACTTCGTTTTCCTCAGTTATGCAGGTTTATGCAGGAGTAGGTTTAGTGTCTTTGTGAATAACTTAGTAAAACTAATCCCTCTTGAAAACTCACAGGTAAGGGATAATACATGAGTGAAATTTATCTGACATCTTTTTCCCTGCTTATGTTGCTCCTTGCTACATGGCTTTCATTCCGTTCTGTCACTCTTGGATTGTTACAGTACATTTGCTCCTGCGGTCAGGCTGCCCTCCCCTCTATCTCACACCACCCTTATTCGTATACCTCACCACCCAGTCCCTTCACCTTATTCTCAGCCTTCCTCTCACTCCCTTACACTCTCTTAGTTAATCTCTCTCTCCATTTGCTTCACATAACCAAACCATATGCTCCTAAAACTTTCTAGCACATCACATCAGTTGCACAAAGCTGCAGAGCTTTCTCATTTATCTGTCTGTCATTCCAAATGCTCCTTTCAGATAATTAATTTTCATTGTTACTCATGATGTGTATCCTCCTGTGGCGTTCAAACTTCACTTTCATTTATTAGCTTAGGGATCACAGTGCTGGCATGCTGTGGCTTATTACTTCAGTTAAGCTTACCTTCCTGTTCCTTGTTTCTCTCTCTCTCTCTCTTTCTATCTCATCTAAACTCCTGTCCCTGCTCGTCACACACTGGAAACAATAGTTGTGCTCTGCTATATTCTTTTTTCAAATTTCATTTCTTACACATTTCCAAACTTGTTCACCAAACCTTGCAGCTCCCACTCATTTCCACATAACAAAACAGTATCGCCAGCAGTCTAGACATTGTCTTTAGCTGCCACTCTTGTTCAGTTAACAGAACAGTATCACCAGCAAAATACAGTAGAGACTCGGCATCGTCCACGTCTTGACCTAAAGATGCGCTAGAATCCATTGCCATGCCCTACCATTTATTTCTTTTACAACACATCCAGGGGTAGAGGGGGATATCCTCATCCCCTTTCATCTTTTTAAGGTATTTCCTTTTGTTCTTCCCCATTTTCACCTCTTCTATCCTCCTCCTCCCTCCTTTTCATTTGCTCCCCAACTCTTTCCCTTCCATCTTCACCTGCTTCTCAATTACTCTCAACTTTGTTGAGATAACTACATGAAGCTTCTGTAGCAATAGTGGTAAAACAAATGAGTAATGGATGTCAAAATTAAACTTTTTGCATTTGTCTGTTTTGCAGAGTTCTGATGATGAACCAAGAGAGGAGAAAGATCACTTTGTCGCTCAACTGTACAAGTTTATGGAGGAATGCGGTGCTCCTATTAACAGTGGACCAACCATTGGAAATAAAGATTTAGATCTCTACAAATTATTCAAGGTAAGAACAGGTAAATATATATATATATATATACGTGGTTTGGATGTGGATGTGATAGGAAGCGTTATGAGGAACACACTGAGGTGGTTTGGCCATGTGGAGAGGATGGAGGGTGAAAGAATGACGAAGAGAGTGTATATGAGTGAGGTGGAGGGGGGAAGAGGGAGGGGGAGGCTGAGGATGAGATGGAGGGATGGGGTAGAGAGGTATATGAGAGAGGGGGGTGTGAGTTGGGAGCAGGGCAGTGAAATGGCGGGAGACAGGGCGACTTGGAGGTGATTTGTTTGTGGCCACCCCACACGGGTTTGAGGCGTCTGGCAGTAGATAGATAGATATATATAATAATAGTGTCATACTAAGGACTGAACAAAGGATGTGGTACAGAGTGCGACGTGGAATGTAAGGGGTGCAAATGATGAGGTGAAAGAGAGAGAGAGATTGTCCAGGTGTTTGAGGGTGCAAAAGTGGACGTATGTGGAATAACTGAGACTAAATGGAGAGGTGAGACAGTGGGAGTATGGATGGGGTATATGCACAGGAGTAGGTGAGAATGAGAGGACAAAAGAAGGAGTATGTATTGTCGTGTGCAGGAGATGGAAGGAGAAAATTAGGAGTATGGATCATTTGATGAGAGAAGTAAAAAACAAGAGTAATGGAGACGGGGATGGCATTGGTAATGAATGGTGATGGATGGAATATCTCAAATTTGTTGTATGCTGATGATGCAGTACTGCATGCAGATACCGGACAAGAACTTGGTAGACTATTGCAGAGTTTTGCTGATGTCTGTGAGTGTCATGCCTTGAGAGTAAATGTAGGAAATAGTATAGTGAAGGTTATTGAGAGGTTGAGAGAGAAGGTGACTCCCAGTGTGATGTTACAGTGAATGGAGAATGACTGGAATCGGTGAGAGAGTTCAAATACCTGAGTACAGGGATAGAAAAGAGAGGAAAATGTGCAAAAGAAGTGGAAAGTAGAGTAACACAAGAAAGAAAAGTAGCTGGTGCAATGAAGGCCTAGATAAGAAACAGAGGTTTGAGTGTTGCAGCTGCATGAGGCTTACATGAAGGAGTGTTAGTGCCAACTTTAACAAATGATTGTAAGACTAGAGTGTGGCATGAAAATGAAAAGTCAAGAGCGAGAGCAGTGGAGATAGGACTGCTTAGGAATGTATGCAGATTACAGAGAGTGGATATGATACGAAATAATGTGTTTCGTGAAAGATGTGGAGTGAGAAAGCCTGTGAACACCAGAATTGAAGAAAGTGTACTGAGATGTTATGGTCATGTGGGGAGAATGGATGATAACAGAATGGTGAAAAAGGTATAACTGAGCAAAATTGAAGGAGGGTGGAGGGGAGGTAATCCAAGAAGAAGGTAGAGGGATATGGTGGATGGGTGTGAATGGAAGAGAGGTTTGGAAGTCGGTGAGGCTAGGGGACTGACAAGAGATTGAGCTGGCTTGATGAATATTGGAAGCTCACAGTTAGAGATTTGGCACCCCTTTTTAATACTGTATGACAGCGTCCGGATTGACGTACGTTTATGTGAAGCTACAGAATGTGGTGAATGTTTCTGGCGTATCAAATAGAGCCAGGATTCCAGGAGCTTGAATGGTGAGTGAATGGAAGCGTGTCCCTTTGGATTGGGCAGATTTAGGCTGTCTGGACATTGCTACTCCTCACCCTGCCCTAGGGTGGGAAAGGACATCTGGATGATGATGATGGATCATTTGGCACAAGGATTGTGTGGACAAGATTATAAAGTAGACGTACAAGTGTGGGCGATTGAGTGTGTGTATGCACCAATGCAAGATCATGCAAGTAGAGTGAAAGAAGAGTTCTGGGCAAATGTGGAAACATGCTTGGAAAAGTTTGAAGGGAATGAGAGAGTGTTTTTGATCGGAGATATGAATGGAAAAGTAGGGAATGTAAAGGTGGATGGAATAGTTGATGAGTCGGGTGTGCCTGCAGAAGTGGATGATAATGGCAGTCCTCTTTGGACATTTGTGCAGGGATGGGGTTGGTGATAGCCAATGCCCTCTTTAGACACAAAATGATCCTCAGGTATACATGGCGGGTGAAGGGTAGGTGGCGGACTGAAGGAACGGAAGGCAATGACTGATTATGTCTGTGGATGATGGAATGAAAAGATGTGTAATGAATGCAAGAGCATACAGAGGTTGGGGGAGTGAACTTTCTGATCACCATGTAGTGGTGGTGAAAGTAAAGGTTCAGATGCAATGGAGGAATAGAAGGAAGGAAGGACAGGAAGTAGTAGTCCATACAAGGAGGGTAGAAAAATTGCACGAGATCCCCCCCCCCCCCCAGTGTCCCACTCCGGCCAAAGGCTTCAGGGCCTATTTCTCAGGGGCAGTGGCCTATCCCAAGGCCCAGTATTCCTCCTACACATCCACATGTCACCACTTCGGCACTAACACCCACATTCCATATTGAATACATGCTAGGGCTGTCTTATACAGGACTGGTGTATTGGTATTAGCGAGGGTATTTTTACGACATCTGCTAGATCAGGAAAATCTGCTTTTTAGGAAATTCATATCCTTAAACTGTTCCCTGCCCCATCCGGGATTCGATCCTTGTTCCATTAGGACTGCAGACCACCTCTCTACTGATTCAGCCACCGCCTCCATGAAAGGGGAGAATATAAGAGAGAAGTGGAGGAGTGGTGGAGTAAATATGATTTGGAGCAGATGGGGGAGGTGGAAGGGGTGTGCAAGATATTCACAGAAGGAATCTGTACAGCACGTGAGGTGGTGTGTGGGGTGAAGAGAAGACGAAAGGGGGTGCAAGGAATGGCATGGTGGAATGAAGAGGTAAGACAGGCTGTGGGACAAAAGAAGAAAACATATAGTGAGTGGATGGGAAGCAGAGGTGTGCAGGAAGTTGAGAGACAGAAGAGAGAGGTGTTTGCAGAGAGGAAGATAGGTGAAAAAATTAATGAGAGAGAGTAAGAAGGGTGTGTATGAGGAATTTGGAAGGAATCTGATTATAAGTTGGAGGGAATGTAAGAAAATGTTCAGGAAAGAAGTAAAGAGAGTTAAGACATGGTGATAAAGAAGGTCGTTGGGGACTGAAAGATGAAAATGGTAGATTGCTAGTGGAGAAGGGAGAAAAAGTGAGTAGATAGCTAGAGAGAACACTTTCAGGAACTGTTAAACATAGAAAATGAAAGTGATGGACAGATAAGTGGCTGAGGCATGACTGGGAGAGGGAGAGAGGTGAGAAGAGAGGAAGAAATCAGTAGTGGAAGCTATAAAGAAAGTCAAGATGGGGAAAGCCCCAGGAATTGATGGAGTGTGTGGCGAAATGCTTAAGCATGGGGGAGAGATAGTAGTAGAATGGATATGTAAGTTGTGCAGCTTGGCCTGGGAGGAAGGTAGAGTCCTGGAGGATTGGAGGTCAGGTTTAATTAATTCCTTTTACAAAGGAAACGAAGAAAAAGAAGTGTGTGGTAATCAAAGGGGCATTTGCCTACTTAGTGTAATAGAACAAGTGTGTGGTAGGATACTTACTGACAGAGTTAGGGAAATAACAGAATTATCAGTTGGTGAAGAACAGGGAGGTTTTAGGAGGGGATGAGGTTGCATAGATCAGGTATTCATCCATCCATCCATCCATCATCCAATCCTAAGTTGCCCCATGAGGAGTGTAGGAGCCCGGGTCTAGGCAAGTTGGTCCTGGCATTTAAGATGAGAGTGACCAGCCTCACTCATCCCTGATTTTAATATGCTAGAAAATGATGCAAGTATACAGTGCAACTGAATTGTTTGTTATTAAAACTTACAGACTGTACCTTACGGAATAATAGGCCAAGGGCAAGCATGGACTGTGCTCTGTGCTACTGGTGATGTGGACTTTTTTTTATTTTTAGGTAGTTAATAGTAGGAATGGTATCTGGGGGTGCCCATCATCCATTCACTTGATGTAGTGCTGCCTTATGGTCTTTACACTGAGTTACAAACCAAATGGTTTCTTGTAACCCAGGAAACCGTTTGCTATGCTGGGTGGTGACAATACAACCAGATTATGGCGCCAGGTGGTTTAGTGGGTAATTAAGGCGTTCCAGTCGGATTGAGCCTGTGCAAGTTCATCTAAGGGGTGATTGGGGTTTATTGCTCATGTAATACCTTGGTATGAATGAGGCTGGTCACTCATCTTAAATGTCAGGACCAACCTGCCTACCACTGGGCTTCTACACCCCATTGGAGTAGCACAGGATTAGATGATGAATGAATGAATGAAGTTAATAGTTGGGTGAATTTCTGAAATTGATGTGGATGGAATAGAAAGCGTTAGTAGAAATGCATTGATGTAATAGAAAGTGTTAGTAAAAGTACATTGAGGTGGATTAGCCATGTTGAGAGGATGAAGAGCAAGAGACTGATAAGGAGAGTCTATGCACATGAGATGGAGGGGGATGGAGAGGGAGGGAGACTCCAAGGATGAGATGGAGAGATGGAGTGGAGAGGTATATGAGAGAGGGGGGTGTGAGCTGGGAGCTGGACAGTGAAATGGTGTTGGACAGGGCAACGTAGAGGCGGTTTGTTTGTGGCCACCCCTTGCGAGATTGAGGCGTCTGGCAATAGATATATAGATAGTTATGCTTAAACCAGTTTTATACATTATCCATGTGATTTAACTGAATATCAGACCTTCAGTCAGTGCTATCTAATGCCAGATGCCTTACTTCTGTAAAGGGTGGCCACAAAGGAATCGCCTCCATGTCGCCGTGTCCCCTGCCATTTCACTGCTTCCCCCCAGCTCACACCCACCTCTCTCATATATCTCTCCACTTCATCCCTCCATCTTATCTTTGGCTTCCCCTGCTCTCTCCCTCCCTCCACCTCACTCACATACACACACCTCATTAGTCTTCTCCATCCTCTCCACATGGCCATATCCATGTTAATGTCTCATGTATAACAAGAAAGCTAGTATTCTTAGCATATAGCTCAAGCTGTGAAGCATCGTGACAGCATCAGATCTCAGGTACTGCAAACTACATTCAATAAAACCTTGATATAACGGACTTCAGTGTACCAGAATTAGATTTTATCGGGCTTGGGGAGCCTACTGGACTAAGTTCTTCTATATTGGGAAAAGTCCGATATGGCCAGTAGAGGTCTTGACTGCCTAACCTCAGTCCAGCTTGGGCAGGGGGATAGTGGAAGATGAGGATGTTTGGGTAGGTTGTTGTGACCTTGATGATGGGCGCTGGATGGACGTAGGGTGGTTGTCGTGACCATGTTGGATGAGCATTAGAGTGGGTCAGGATCTTCAGAATGTAGATTGCTGGATATAAGTTGGATAACAAGAAATGAAGCAACAGCATGAATGAAAAAAAGAAGTTGATGCAATCCGGACTAATGTATGGTATATCAGAAAGCTGGGTTAGCAGGGTGAAGTCCAGATGTCGCTTTTATCAGAATTTCACCTTTTTGGAATGGCTTGGGCCCCATTTAATCTGTTGTAGTGAGGTTTTACTGTATATATATATATATATATATATATATATATATACTTTTTTCAAATTCTATCTATCTATCTATCTATCTATAGCCCGACGCCCTAATCCCACAAAGGGTGGCCGCAGACAAAACGCCTCCAAGTCACTCTGTCACCCACCATTTGACTCCCCTCCCCCCAACTCACCCCCCCCTCCCTCATATACCTCTCAACTCCATCCCTCCACCTCATCCTCGGTCTACCCCTCCCTCTCCCTCCCTCCACCTCACCTACATACACACTCTTAGTCAGTCTTTCATTCTCCATTCTCTCCACATGTCCAAACCACCTCAGTGTATTTCTCCTAATCTTTTCAACCACATCCACATCTACCCCACAACGTTCCTTCAGTTCTTCATTCGTCAAATTCTGCTTTTAAATATTTATCAGCAGCTTCCTATTCATAATTCCTGGTAATCCCTGGGGAGACATAGGAGCACCTTATTTTGCAGCTTTCTCTTTTTTTCCTTACCTTAGCTCTTCATGGAATCCTTCAAGTATTCTGCAATTGCATTTTTTAAGTTTTAGAGTTTTTTTGTTTCTTTTAAAAGTGCTAAAAAGTGCAAAAAAAAAGCAGTGTTTGTTCATAGATGGACACCATCTTGCGATGCATGAAGACAGACGGACGCCAACTTTGAACGCCATTATGGACGAAATCGCCCTTATCAGTACCTACTTTTTATTTTTTTCCAAGAAAGAAGGAACCAAAGGCCAAGAGCCTACAAACTGTTCCTTCCAAGAAAAAAAAAAAAAAAAAACTACAAAAGAGAGAGAAATTGAAAATCCATTCATTTTGAGATTCCTGGACACACTGTGTTTGAAAGACTGGAGATCATAGGAAGTAGGAAATACAGACAGAGGGAGACTGTTCCAGAGTTGACCTGTTGCATAAATGAAGGACTTGTAGTAACGGTTAACTATTGCATTAGAGAGTTGGACAGAAAAGGAATGAGAGTTTGTTGCTAGATGGGTGCTATGCACCCATTGTAGAGGTGGAGGGATGCAAGCAGACAGTTCAGAGGAGCAGTGACTATTGAAGTAGCGATAGAAAAGAGATAAAGAGGCAACAGTGCGGCGAAGAGACAGAGGTTGAAGGGAGCCAGTAAGAGGAGGAGAGTTAATGAGGTGAAAAGCCTTTGACTCCACCCTGTTGAGAAGAGCTGTATATGGAGAGCCTTCCCACACATGAGAATTGTACTCTACACGGGCGAATAAACCCCGTGTATAAAGTCAACAACTGTGCAGAGGTAAAGAAGGTACGGAGTTGGCTTAGCACACCCAATCTCTTGGAAGCAGATTTTACAAGAGATGTGATATGATCTTTCTAAGATAGATCCAGAGTGAATGAACCCCAAGCATGTTCAAGGTTGATGCAGGATTGAGCTGGGTATTATTAAGCATTAGTGGGTACTCTTGTGGAAGATTGTGTCGGCTTGATAAGTGTAAAATCTGAGTTTTTGATGCATTAAAAACTACAAGATTATTTTTACCCCAGTCAGAGATATAAGCCAAGTCAGCTATTAGGTGTGCCATAGCCTCATCCCTTGTTTGTTGAAGTAACTGCAGAGATGGACGTTGCAAAAACCGAATGGAAAGGTGAAGGATGGAATCATCAGCATACGAGTGGATAGGGTTAAATGTACAGCTTAGAAGGTCATTGATAAATAAAAGGATAGTGAGTTGGTGATAGAACAGCCCTGAGGAACACCACTGTTGATAGAGCTAGGAGAAGAACTTATCCAAACCTAAACTATACTTTTGTAACAACCCAGCTTTATTTATCCTGACCTTACCTAACCTTTGTAAGTTTTTTTACTGTAAAACTATATAAAGTATACATACAAGAAAGTCTATCTATCTATTGCCAGAAGCCTTAATCCCGTACGGAGTGGCCACAAACAAATCGCCTCCACATCGCCCTGTCCCCCGCCATCTCACTGCCCTGCTCCCAACTCACACCCCCCTTCTCTCATATACCCCTCCACTCCATCCCTCCATCTCTTCCTCGGCCTCCACCTCTCTCACATACACTCCTTGTCAGTCTCTCACCCGCCATCCTTCACATGGCGTTCCTCCTAACACTTCCTATCACATCCACATCCACACCACAACGCTCCTCTACACCCTCCGCAAAAAACCTTGATCCCATCACCCCTCTGAGACCTATGTAAAACACATTTACGGTAGGCTTAGCTCCAACCATCTCCCGAGTTAATCCGGCTGTTAATGTACATATGGCAACACCCTGGACACTCCCAGACTCACTGATGCATGAAATTTGTCAGTGCTCGCCGAGCTCTTGTCAGGGGAGGGTGAATGTTGTTGATGCTCCTGCTGCATAAATTCTCAATTTCTTCCCTACATCTTCCTAGCATTATTTTTTCACCTGATATATTCAAAGATGCCTGTAAAGTACTTGAGTGATGTAGAAAAGTAAAAAATATTAACTCTGATAGGCGAAAACGTCACTTTAAAGCGACGTTTTCGCCTATTACAGTTATGTTATGTTGAAGTTTTCAAGCTAAATATAGGAGAGTATCAAGGTTTTTTGTGGTGGGTGTATATCCCCATTTGTCAGCCTGTCTCTCCATGTGACTCCACAGGGTCCTCTTAAATAACTCATTTCCACTGCTCTCACTCATTTCCTTCCTAGAATGTCCAAGTTTCACTTCCATATGTTAGAGTTGGTATCACAGTACTGTCATGGAGTAACTTTTTAACTTCCATGCTCACTTCCCTGTTTCTTATCACTGCTTTCAAGGAACCAGCGACCTTTCTTCCTTGTTGTACCCTTTCAATTACTTTGCCTTCCAAACTTCCATCCTTACTCATCACACTCCCCAAGTGCTTAAACGTACTCACATTTTCAAAAAAAATGCTAATTTAAAAAAATACATATTTAGGTCGGGCAGTTGTTTTGTTCTGTTGTTGAAGGACATCGTCTTGACAAAGAATATTCATAGTGTCTCCTATGGGATGAGTTTGGGAGAGTGTGTAAGAAACGGAATCTAAAGGTGAATGCAGAGAAGAAGAAAGTTATGGTATTAGAGAGAAGTAAAAATCAGTGAATGTACAGTGAGGTTGGATGATGAGGATGTGGAAAATGTGAGTATGTTTAAGTACTTGGGTAGTGTGATGAGTAAGGATGGAAGTTTGGAGGGTGAAGTGCTTGAAAGGATACAACAAGGAAGAAAGGTTGCTGGTTCCTTGAAAGCAGTGATTAGAAAGAGGGAAGCGAGCAGGGAAGTGAAAAAGTTACTACACAACAGTATTGTGTGACCGACTCGAACGCATTGAAGTGGAGCTTGGACGTTGTTGGAGGGACACAAGTCGAGAGTGAAAGCAGTGGAAATGAGTTATTTGAGAGGAACCTGTGGAGTCACATGGAGAGACAGTCTGACAAATGAGGATGTGAAGGAGCATTGTGGTGTTGATGTGGATGTGGGTGTGATAGGAAGCGTTAGGAGAAACACATTGAGGTGGTTTGGCCATGTGGAGAGGATGGAGAGTGAGAGGCTAAGAAGGAGAGTGTATGTGAGTGAGGTGGAGGGGGAGAGAGGGAGGGGGAGGCCGAGGATGAGATGGAGGGATGGAGTGGAGAGGTATATGAGAGAGGGGGTGTGAGTTGGGAGCAGGGCAGTGAAATGGCTAGGGACAGGGCAACATGGAGGTGATTTGTTTGTGGCCACCCCATATGGAATGAAGGTGTCTGGCAATAGATAGATAGACTCCCATGGGAACGTTTCCAACATACCAGGTCATGCAGGGCTACCAACTGCCCCCTTTCCTTTAATGCTTTCTTAGCATACCATGTAAAAACTGAGAGCTTTCTTGTGCTTTTCTTAGTGTGTAAGGTAGGGACCAGTGTAGGACCTCTCTCTTTGTGTTTATGCATACGACCAATTAAGTCTGATTAATTTAAGTGTGCAGTGATGATAAAAAGTTCAGTTGAGCAAGGTTCTTTGGTAAGGTAAGACCTTATTATTATGTAATTAGTCCGATATAGTAAGAAAATTTTTTGAATTGTTTAAGTTTGCTTATACCTACCAGAGTTTCAGTTATATCAGACAACTGTAATCTCCACCCAGTTAGTCTGCAGTTTTACTGAACAGTGAATCAAAGAGTGAGGCCAGTGAGAATGGGAAGTGGTTGTTGATAATTTACAGTATTGTCTGCAGGAGCCTTATATTTTTCTGACTGCCATTTACTGTGTAAAGTTTGTGGATGTCAGTGATTTAATGGAACGTTGATTATCCAGGTAGTTCAAAAGCTGGGTGGCTTCAACCGTGTGATGAATCAGAATCAGTGGAAGGTTGTATCCAGCAAAATGCAGTTGCAGTCACTTGGCTCTCAGGGGCCCAATCTCATCAAAGCTGCTTACAAGAGGTATGTCACCATGCTGTCTGTACAGTATACATCCTTATACAAATAATACATATATAAAAATAACACCATGCATCTTTTTATTGTTAGCCATGATACAACTGATGTTTTAGACAAAAAATATGATCATATTATATTTTTATCATTTATAAAGGCTCCAACATGCTTGCATGTATAGGCCTTGGTCACCTAATGGTGACTCTTCACACTGCATGATCTCTGGCAACCCCCTTTATTCAGTCTCTTATCCTTGAGGTCACACTCTGTGACCTTGTCCCAGGTCTTTTTTGGTCTGCCATTTTCAGTCCTACCCACGATGTTCATGCTTCTCACTTTCTGCACCCAATTGGCATCCTCCATCCTCTCCACATATGTATAATGTATGTAACAATGCAAACTCTCAGCATGCATTTAGGCTCTGTATACTTTCAGTTGAACCTCTTGCTTGAGTAATGGTTATTTGAGTCGTTACCAAGTTTCTAGCAATAGTTGATTGATGTTAGTCACTCATCAACTAGCTATTGCATCCTTATTCCTAGCAAGTTTATTTTATATACTTTAAATAATCTGTGAAGTGGCTGTGAATTTAAGAATGTAAGCCTGACAGAGGATGCATCATTGTAATCGTGGTATTTGTCATCATTGCTGCTCTCGCCAGACCACCTCACTTCATCCATCATCCAGTCCATTATTATAATGGCAAGACTGTAGGGGCTCAGGGCTGTGCTACTCAGGCCAGACAATTCAAGACAAGAGTGATGAATTACCAACCTCTGAGTGACATTGTGTAAACAGAAAATCCAGACCATCCCTCAGAGGTAGACCTGTGTGAGCTATATCCAGTTGGAGAGGCTTGACTGCCTGAACCACCTGGCATCTTTGGAAATATAGGGGCAGTCGGGCAAATGCACTACATTAGCACACATGATGAAGGTCCATCTTTAATCCCCTTGCATGCTTCAGAGAATTATCCCATAAGGTGGAAAGTACCCTAGTGTGACAGGAGGAATTCACCTAATCTTAGGAATCCCCTGACAAGATGGCTTAGGTAGAAATGTCTCCAGGTTACTTTGTTCTTGTAATTTTTATTCATTCAGTCAGTTCCCCCCCTTTCCCCTTTATTTTTTTGTCTGATGTACTGTCTCACATTTTTTTTGGTGGTAGGTGGGGGCACTCACCATCCACTCACTCGATGTAGTGCTGCTCTCGGGTGTCTGCCCTTTCCTCTCCTCCCTCCTATCCTTCCTTCCTTCTTCAGTCTTTCTTTACTTCATCCTTTCCTTGTCCTTCTGCCTATGGGTCACTTTACACTCCCTCTTTTGTCTTTCTTTCCTTCATTGTTTCCTGTCCTTCCTGCCTATGGGTGACTCTGCACTAAGTGACAAGCCAAATGGTTTCCTGTACACCAGGAAACCATTTACCACACTGGGTGGTAACCATATAACCAAATTATGACGCCTAGTGGTTTGGTGGGTAACTAAGGCGCTCCAATTGAATTGAGCCGGTGAAGGTTTATATCCAAGAGGTGATTGGGGTTATAGCTCACGTAATGCCACTCAGGGATGAGTGAGGCTGGTCACTCTTATCTTAACCCCATACCCGCAGGGATGGCTGGACCGCGCCGTGCCCCTCCCGCGGAGATAGCAGGAAATCTAGACAATACACGATAAAGTAGCTACATCCAGGTCAATGGAAGTATCATTTAGCCTTTTCCCTTTTATATATACAGGTATATATTTTTTTAGTATGAGAATAGGTCATACAGGACATTTCAGTGGGTAATGAACAAGGAAAATTAGCGACCAAGTGCACGTGGGGTGTTGCCAGGTGATAAATTAGCAACTTCATGGCCAGTGGCAGTATCATTTAGCCTTTTCCCTTTTTTATATATATTTTTTAGTATGAGAATAGGGCATAGGGAACATTTCAATGGAAAAAGTGAATGGAAAAAAACAGCCAGGAGTTGCGTTGTGCAGCCAGGCTGTAGCTAGGTGGGGGAGGGGGTAAGGGAGGGGAGGTGGGCAGGCGAGGCAAACACAAAAAAATGGCTAAATTGGTAACACTGGATGCGAGTACAGAGATATCCCGATTATCCGGGCTATATGGTGTTAAGGGGTGCCCGATTAGTCCGAAAGCACGATTAATCCGGCGGAAACAAAACACAAGTACTGTACTGTTAGACTGATTTATTTACCGGTAAATGTAAACTTTAAGTACCAGAAAGACCTTTCCAGTTCATTGTATATTCCTCCAGCTTGTTTCAGTATTTTTCACAACTATATTCAGTTCGCTAAATCACGTTTTCCTACTGAAAGATTTCCTCCCTATTATTATCGTCACGTTCTAAAGCTGTACCTACGATTGTTTCCAGCACAATGGACGAAACTCATCGTACTCAAATGTCGACTTCGTTTCCCAACTTCCCTACTGAAGATTAGGTTAGATTACATTATTAGGTGCAGTTAAGTTTGGTTAGGCCAGGTTTAAACACTTAGATTAGAACAATGTCTTCTGTCATTACGTTAACGAATCAGACAGAGTCATCACACCAGAACAGTTAAAAACAGCGCGGAAACAGATTTAACAAGAAATGTTTATGTACCAACCCAGAAATAATAAGAAAAATATAATACACTATCAGGATGAACTGATTTGGTAAGATGCTTTTACTGCTTACAGCAAAGAGTATGTTTACCCCCTTCAAATCCTCAATGTTCGTGAGTGCAGAAATTTGTGTGCTCCCTTGGCAGACCTTGAAACCATTTTTTCAAAGTTATAAAGTCAGTTTCTTTTTCTTACAGATGTGAAAAGACTCGTCTGGTACACCTGGCTTTTTCCCCTCCTTCCTAAACCCATCTTGTGATTTGCTATGATTCGTGAAAGAATTAATAAAATTAGGGGGCATGTTACATTAGCATTTAAACATAAAGTTAGGGTGCATGTTACTTTAGCATTTAAACATATTGGCGAAAACATTTAGGATGAAAGGACCGCCTAGCTGTTTGGAATGGTAGAGTAGGGTCGTGTAAACATACCAGTGACCTTCGTTCCCTTCCCATAATTGTTCGCAGTTTTTATGGCTCTCCCTAACTCAACGTTACTGACACTGGTACAGTAAAGCATTGTTCAAAGCTGGCAGCCATGACGGGGTTAATGGAATACGTTATTGTTTGTATCAATACTCGTTCTTTCACAAATACACAAACAAAAGAATGTGCAATAAATGTACACTTAACTGTAAGGAGCAGAAATAACTGTATGCTCTGTCGGTCCGAAATGTGTTGGAAAGCGACATCGAACAAAGAATGTGGAACTGAATGCCACCTTACGAGAACATGTGCGATGAAAGTATTTTTTCTTATTAGTAAACAAAATTGTTCCATTTCGTCCTCTATAATTGTGAAACTCATAAATTTTCATCCAAGCATACAGCCTAATAACCTTACAAAATCAATTCATATTGCTCTAGTTTGTTTACTGTATTTTTCTGCCTATTTCGTGGGTGGTAAATTACGTTTGGCTGAAAGATTTCCTCTCTTATTATCATAACGTTCCTTAAGCCTTACCTACGATTGTTTCCGGCATAATGGAAGAAACTTACTCATAATTAGGGTGCATGTTACATTAGCATTTAAACATATCAGCGAAAACATCTGAGATGAAGTGGCAGGCCGCCTGACTGTTTGAGATGGTAGAGGGGGGTCGTGAAAACATACCAGTGACCTTCGTTCCCTTCCCATAATTGTTCGTAGTTTTTTATAGCTCTCCCTAACCCAACATCCCTGACACCAGTACAGTAAAGCATTGTTCGAGGCTGACAGCTATGATGGGGTTAATGGAATGCATTATTGTTTGTATTAATACTCTCTTTCACACATACAGTACACTTAAGAACGAACAAAAGAATGAACAGTAAATGTAAGAGGAAGAAATAACTATGCTCTGTCGGTCCGAAATGTGTTGGGAAGCGCGATATCTAACGAAGAATGCAGAACTGAATGCTAACTTACGAGAACACATGAGATGAGTTTTTTTTTTTTTTTTTTCTGATTAGCAGACATTCTTGTTTCATTTTTGTTCCCTAAAACTAGGAAACCCATTACTTTTCGTGTAAGCATACATCCTAAAGACTTCACCAATTCGCTTCATATTCCTCCAGTAGTGTTTTCTGTGTTTTTCTATTTTGAGGGTAGTAAATTACCTTCTTTTGCTGAAAGATTTTCTCTTTTATCACGTTCTTTAAGCCGTACCTACAATTGCTTCGGGCATAATGGAAGAAACTTATCGTACACAAAAGTGGATTTAGTTTTCCAATTTCCCCATTGGAGCCCAGGTTAGGTTAAATTATTAAGTAGTTAAGTAAGGTTAGGCTAGGTCAGGAGTATCAGTTGCCTCACCAAACTCCACCCTACCACCCTTGTGATTGAGTTGTGAGCAAGAGGTGTGGGTGGGGGCAGGGTGAGCAGACTCTCTCTGGTTTATCCATGCCTCTCTCCCTAGCAACTGGATGCTTCCTATTTAAACTGGAGCTATCGTACGGATAATTCTATGAATTACTGTACCACTGAACCATTCGGTCCCAGCCCGGATATACTGAAAGCTGGATAATCCGAGCCTGGATAATCAAGCTTCCACTGTACTAGCGGTATTAGCAGCGCTGCCTGTTGCTATGCACTGGTAGTACTGACAGATGATACAGGGCCACACTTGATTTTAAAAATCTGTGGATCACAAAAGTGACACCCCTCAGTGTGGAGCTCACCCCCAACGCGTGGGTTTCGTTCCTAACGTGGCGCATTCGGCGCAAAACCGCGTAAGTTTTAACTAATCCTTATTTTGCTCCCTAGATCTCCTGAACGTGATCTTTTGCTGTTATCTGCCATTGGTAATCAATATGAAGCACTTTAAGTGGTTAGAAGGTTTATTTAATGTTATAACTTACAAATACAGTACTGCACATCAAAACTTCAATATACAAATACCTAATCACAAGGCAACATTCCAATCACGAAACCAGTCGGCTTCGGAATGGTGCCTCTTGTTTACGTATTTGTTTGTCAAAGTTTTGCTGTGCAGTACTGTATTTGTAAGTTATAACATTAAATAAACCTTCTAACCACTTAAAGTGCTTCATGTTGATTACCAATGCCAGATAACAGCAAAATACCACGTTTAGGGAGTCTGTGGAGCAAAATGGTTTCTGGACTATTCGCTGTCAAGACAGTTCGCCGTCACAACAATAGCAAGACAACATAGACTTTGATGGATCCCCCTGAAATATAGTTATTAAAGTATTGATTAATTAATATTAAGTATGTTTATAAAAGTATTGATTAATTATTATATTTATAGAATGACGGGGAATCATACAGGGTGTGAATTGTCCTGATGGGGAATCATTCATGTTTTGACGGGGAATTGACATGATGGCGAATTGTCTTGGAACCTACCGATCGTGTGTAATCTATAACTGGTTACAAGGCTTTATTTAATGCTTTAACTTTCTTTAAGTGCTTTAACTTACAAGTGCATACCAGAATAGTAAATATTTAACTTACAAATACAGTACTGTGGAAAAGTAGTACAGCAAATATTTAACAAACAAATAAAAAAGGTAATATTGTGACGCCTATCAGAAAACTGGTTATAAGACTTTATTTCTTGCTTGAACATTATTTAATAATACTTTAACTTGCACATAAACTTACCAGAACAGTACTGTAAATATTTAACTTACAAATACAGCACTGAGGAAAAGCAGTACAGTGAATCACATCACGTGATCAAAACAAGCCGTGCGTGCTGAGCTGATGTTCGAGGATTTGGCCTATCAAAGGCCTCTCTTGCGTAAATATATAGTTTTCGTAATGGTTCTTTAATCTTACGTTATCTTATACATATCCCAGCACTAACCGTGTATAATTGCGAGCGCGTTCGGCGAGAACGTGTTCCGGGCGAGTTTACTGTACAGGTAAGCCCTTAATTCACGCGAGGGTTAGGTTCCCAGACCCTTCGCATATGTGGTAAATTCGCGTTTATGTTCTGCCCTTGTGTGCACATAATTACGCATGTCTATACGTTTATTACATCTGAATAATACTGTTTATGCACTACATACACTTTATAAACTAGCATAAAGTATTAAAAACAACAAAAATGTAAGAAATTTGAAACTGAAACCTGACAAGCACAGGCATAGGTGAAGACACTTCCGCAGTCTGGTGCACTGGCCCTCACTGCCTCCCATATGCTACATTCTGCCTTCTTTATTGTATGAACAGTTGACTCATTCACCCCAAACATGCGTTCCAAGACAATTCACAGGCGTAGGTGGAGACACTTTAGCACAGAGCGGTGCACTAACCCTCACTGTCTCCCGTATGCTTCGTTCTCCTTCTTTATTGTATGAACAGTTGACTCACCCCAAACATACGGTTCTGAGACAATTCACCATCAAGTCAATTCACCGTCAAAACATGGACAATTCCCCGTCATTCTATTAATATACTTATTATTGATTAATTAATACTTTAATAACTAATTTTCAGGGGGATTTTATAACTCATATAAGTAAAAAACTAGTGTACTGTACTTGCTAAATAAACTGGTATGTAAATAAATGACGGGGAATCATCCTGACGGAGAATTGTCGCTGACATTCCACCCTGAAGTTTGTCCAACACTTTAACTTTGTCAGCAACATTACCAGTCCGTTACGGTGTGTTACCACATGCATCACTAACACTACGCTTAAGCCCCATGTTGGCAGACAAGGCAAGCAATCACTGGAAGGCAGAAAAATAAGCCACAAATAACGATTCTCGATCTCGAGTCACGCATGATTCGACCGTCGGATTCAAATTGACTGTGTGGTGGTTTGGTAGACCGACCTCCCAGGCTCCCACACACACATACATATATGTGTGCACACGGGCAGCAGGTAGGCATTTTTTATATTTTATTTATTTCTCTTGTATATTGAAATTACTTATTTGAATACTATAATTTTGTTTTAATTATTGTACGAAAAATTCGTGGATAACCGAAATCGCGTGAAAAAAGTTCGCGTGAATTAAGGGATAACCTTATGAAACGAGCGTCACGGTAGTGACGGCCTGCGGGTAAGGGGTTAAGTGTCAAGACCCATATGCCTAGCCCTGGGCTCCTATGCTTCTCGTGGGACAACATAGGGTTGGATGATTTTTTTTTTTTTTTTTTTTTTTTTTTTTTTTTTTTACGATTACATGATAGGTGTAAGTGTAGTGGCTCTTAGGATTTTTTTTTTTTTTACCATTAAATCAATCATTTAATACCTGAGTGTGGTTGTACTGTACCTCAAAGCAATTTGCCCCTTTCTTTGTGCAATATTGTTGTGTAGTCATAATACCCTGGCCACTTCTAGGTGGGGTGTGTCAGACTTCGTTATCTTAATGCAGTCGCTAATCCATAAGTTTGAAAAATTGAAGTTTAATATTTAGAAGCTTTAGAAGTAAACTAGAAAACGATTTAAATGGCTGTGGTCTGTTTATTCTAGGTACCTGCAGAGTTTTGAGGAGTTCTACCGGAAATTGGGATGTACAATGGTGAGCAACCCCCGAGGCTCTCGCACTCGGCACCGCTCAGGCCGTAGTCTCATAAGGGACTGTGATCGCACCCCACGAACTACCAAAAAAAAGGACAATGATAGTTGTGACTCTACAGAAGAAGAGCCTGACCGCAAGGAGGAAGAGGAACCCACCAGAAAGGCTGGTGACAGAAAAAAGAATGAGAAGGAGGAAGCCAAAAAGGGTGATGAAAAAAAGGAGACTGAAAAGAGAGAGCCAGATAAGAAAGAAGCTGAGAAAAAAGAAGTCGAGAAGAAAAAAGATGAAGGAAGGGTTGCGAAGTAAGGGACATTTCTTGTATTTGTTTGGGGGGGAATACTGGTCAAATTTGTCAGTGTTATAAGCTTAGTATGTACAGTGTATGAATTATTAATAATTTATAATATTTTAACAGGAATGTTAAGCAAGAGGTCCTGAAGTTATCAGAAGATGAACCAGTTACCACTAAAGAAAAATCCAAAGAATCATCAAGAGAACGCTCCAAAGAACCAGGGACATCAAGGGAGCGGTCTCGGGAAGCAGCAGCAGCCAGAGAGCGCTCTAGGGAGTCTGTTGCAGTGACCAGAGAGAGATTCAGAGAGTCTCAGGCTAGTAAGGATCGCCTTCGGGAACCCTCAGGTAGTAAAGAGAATTCTGCAGAATCAGCACCAATTAAGGAAAAACTGAGAGAACCCAGGACCCCAAGAACTGAAGCAAAGACGAGAGCTGCCACTGCGAAAAGTGAAACGGTAGAAGGAAAGACACGATCCAGTGCAAAGGAAGACAAATCAGAAGTACAAGAACCTAAAACAAGGTCGAGCACGAGAGACGATAAAAAGGATGATAAGAAAGATAAAAAGGAACAGGAACGTTCTGAAGAAGAAGAAACGGAAATGGTAAGTTTGTGTTCAGTTATAGTTCACACATCTGCATTCATTGATACTATAATAAGCTTTTTACTGTGGCAGGCATAACTCATTCATATAACAGATCATTTAGGCATTGGTATGTTTGTCTCATGAGGTCATTGACTTTCAGAGGGTCATGATATGGCATCTGGTAGTTAATTTTTTTTTACATTCTTGATGCTTACAAAACACATAAAGAGTGAAGGATTAGACTGTGTAGCCTCATAGGCAAGACGAACAATGCCTTTGCTCTGCTGAGATTGTAAAATTTTATTTGAAACCTTCCCTGAGAGTTACAACAGTGATTAGAGAGGAAAGTTGAGCCTGTCCGTGGTCTTTTTCAATTCTCACAGTCAGTGTGGTTCACTTGAACTTTTCTGTAACTCTCCGGACTTGTCTCTCTGGGGAGGAAGAGTGGCTGTGGATACATGGATAGAATATCTGTTTAGGTGCCCATGTGGACTTCTGTGAAGGAAAATCATATATTCATTCATTCATTCATCATTCAATCCTACGTTGCCCCATGAGGAGCGTAGGAGCCCAGGGCTAGGCAAGTTGGTCCTGACATTTAAGATGAGAGTGATCAACCTCACTCATCCCTGAGCAGCATTACTTGAACAATAAATCCCAGCAATTGGAGTGCCTTAATTACTTGCTAGACCACTAGGCGCCATAAAATGGTTATATGGTTACCACCTATTGTAGGAAATGGTTTCCTGGTGTACAGGAAACCATTTGGCTTGTCCCTCAGTGTACAATCACCCGTAGACAGAAGGAAGAGAAAAGAAAGAACGGAAGAAAGGCGAGGTAAGGAGAAAGAAAGAGAGGAGCTGGCAGTCACCCGAGAGCAGCACCACATCAAGTGAGTGGGTGGTGAGTGCCCCCACCTACCTAAAATGAAGGAGAAACTCGTGGAAATCCTAAAACTGTTATCTCTATTATTGTGGACATACCAGCACTTTCGATAGAATTGCCAATATAATGTGTGGGTTGAGTCTCCTTTCTGCATTTACCTTATGTGACAAGTCAGTATGTCGTGTGAGTAGTGCAGCTAAAGATGGAAATTCTCATATACGAGTTGGTAAGTCATTCCCCTGGTTCTCCTTTCTGAACTATATCTGGTATCATTTGAGTGTTCCCCAATTGATTTCGTTTAAGTCTTGTGTCGCTTAGCTGATTGAGGTAGCCAAAATCAGGGTACTTTGCTTTACGGATGATGATGCTATGATACCATACTAAACAGAAGCATGAGTGAGGAGGTTGCAAGAAGATCTCATGATAGCATTTGTGGTCACACTATGTGGATGTTGAGAATTTGGTATGGTATGCAAGCAAAGAAGCAAGAGTAATAGTCCTGGAAATGGGATTATTATTAAAGAATGTTTTTGGAGTATGTACCACAAACCCTCCCTTTACAATGAATAGCTTAAACAATGACTAAGATGTTTGGACTTTTTTTTTTTTTTTTTCCAATATACTATCTCATTTTGCTTATGTGACCATTTATGATTCCATATAAAACCTTCATGGGTCAGTGTACAAGCACTATTTTTGCTTTTACAATCACCGATATGGAAGCTTAGTCATTTGTTTGTTCCAAGATGGCCTTTTAATTCTGTCAGTATGGTGGTTGGTGGGGGCGCCCACCATCCACTTGATGAAATGCTGCTTTGGGTGTCTGCCCTTTCCTCGCTTCCTTCCTTCCTCTTCTGTCTTTCTTTCCATCATACTATCTCATTTTGCTTATGTAACCATTATGATCCCATATAAACCTTCACGGGTCAATATACAAGCACTATTTTCGCTTTTACAATCACCGATATGGAAGCTTAGTCTTTTGTTTGTTCCAAGGTGGCCTTTTAACTCTCAGTATGGTGGTAGGTGGTGGCGTCCACCATCCACTCGATGTAGTGCAGCTGTGGGTGTCAACCCTTTCCTCTCTTCCTTCCTCTTCTGTCTCTCTTTCTGTCATTCTTTCCTCTTCTTTCTGCCTGCAGGTGACTTTACATTCCCTTTTTTCTCTTTCTTTCCATCATTCTTTCCTTCCTTTTGCCTATGGGTGACTCTACATTGACAAGCCAAATGGTTTCCTGTACACCAGGGAGCCATTTACTTTGCTGGATGGTAACCATAGAACCAAATTATGGCATCTGGTGGTTTAGTGGGTAATTTAGGCACTCCAGTCGGATTGAGCCTGTGTAGTTTATATCCAAGGGATGGTTGGAGATTATTGCTCATGTAATGCCAGTCAGAGATGAGTGAGGCTGGTCACTCTCATCTTAAATGTGAGGACCAACTTGCCTATCCCTGGGCTCCTGCGCTGCTCGTGGGGCAACATAGGACTGGAGGATGGATGGATACTACTGGATATGTTAGTGTCAGTAATGGAACAGTCGTTTAGTGCTGGAGTTCAAGCAGCAAGTGAAATGAAATAACCACCTGTTTAGATGAGCTGGAAACTAAATTTTTGACTTTTGGAGAGGGGGGTGGTAGCCAGGAAGTGAAGTGCAATGAAGTGAAATAACAACTATTTTAGATTCTATGGAGTGGGTGACTCGTGAACTAAAACGTAACCCCTTTGACTCATGTTATAATTGACCTTATAAGATAAATTGTTTTATGATAGATGGGATTAAGAAATAGCTGGTTAGGACAGTTATGGCTATGTATGTGGGTGCTCGCACCCAGTGAAAGTGAATGGAGATTTGAGTGATGTGTTTTCTGTGAATGTTGGCATGCATCAGGGGTCAGTCTTGAACCCCTTACTGTTTGTCATAGTGCTTGAATCTCTCTCTGAGTGATGTGTTTTCTGTGAATATTGGCATGCATCAGGGATCAGTCTTGAACCCCTTACTGCGATGATTTCCAACCTTTGGGGTGCACCCCTCTAGGGGGGCATGAAGGGCTGCCTGGGGAGCGTGAAGGCTTGATAAAGAGGGTAATTATATTTGAAAACTATGACTTATGATGGAATTCAGTAATTCTAAATATGGAGGAAATATTTCAGATATGAATAAGAAATCTAGTTATCTGAATATATAAACAATTTCAAAGATTAAGAATCTGTGACATTTATTTATTTATTTATTTTTTTTTTTATTTTTATTTTTTTCCTCGACTCTGGGCATAGGCTTCACAGCCTGCTACCAAGGTCCATTAGTCCTACATATCATACACCTCTACATGTCACCACTTAGGCATTAACACCCATCGTCCGTATTGAATACATGCTAGGACTCTCATACAGGACTGGTGTATTGGTATTAGCGGGTTTATTTTTACGACATCGGCGGGTCTTCTGGTAGATCGGTAATGTCTACTTTACATGAAATTCAAATCCTTAAACTGTTCCCTGCCCCAGTGGGGCTTTGAACCTGGGTCCGTTTGGACCGCAGGCCACCTCTCTTTTCAATTGATCCACCGCCTTCCCCCAACTATGCCAGTAAAATGCAGTACAGTAATCCCGCATTTTTTGCGGATTTTTTGTCTACGGTTTTGCCCTCTCGCGGATTTTCTTAGCATTAATAAGTTCAACAAAAATATCCTTGAATATACAGAAAAAAAAAAAATTGAAATTCCCGCAGCTTCCAATTGTAGCGCGGTAAACTCACGCCACCCTCTGTCCCTTTCCCGTGGCCCCTCTGCCAGTGTTACCATATCTAGCATAATTTTATTCTTTTAGCATAATTTTGATCAAATTTTCGAGTCTGGAATATTTTTTAGCATATTAGAAGTTTTAGAATCATTCTAGCATAATTTAGAATGGAATGGAATATTTTTGGAATAATTTTATAAAAGCTACAAATCAGAGAGAGAGAGAGAGAGACGAATAAGGTAAGATGTTTGAATAGTTGGTTACTTTCAGTTTGGGCTTGGTTGGGTTGGATTAGGTTAGGTTAGGTTAGGTTGGATTAGGTTAGGTTAGGTTTTAGGTTCGGTTCGGTTTGGTTCGGTTAGGTTAGGATAAGTTTGAGCTTTGTACTTTACCCATGAAACCTAGGTTTTTCCGATGGATTTTGGTATGATTCATTCGATTTTCAGCTTCATTTCAGTCGGAAATGACCATTTTCTGTGTTTCCCCCCCCTCCCTATAACCCCCGATTCCCCAAAGATCCCTCATTATTTCAGGGGGATGGGGGGGGGTCATATCTCAAAATCTGGTTATTTCCGACGGAAATGATGCTCAAAATCGAACGAATCACATCAAAATCCATCAGAAAAACGGAAGTTTCGTGGGAAAAAGCAGTATGGGTAGATACCGATATTTATCCTCTTACTGTATGTAGGTTCATTTTAATATTTTCATAGTAAACAATATATAATTAATATGTTGCACGAATATGTATAGAATTTTATCATTTAGCTTCAAGTTAGCATAATTCATTTTTTACTTGGAACAAATATGCTCAATCTAGCATAATTTTTTCATTGCCCTAGCATAATTTCGTTGTTTGGATATGGCAACACTGCTCTCTGCCTCGCATTCTTCAGTCCACGCCTGACTGCCTTAAGTGGCTGTTGTGGTTGTAACCACACTATGATATGAGCCTCTTGCCTCCCACTTGCTTTCCACATGGCCCCAGGACGTAAGCCAGCCTCACCAAAGGCTAATAATACAATTAGTAAGAACTCCAAAGTGACAAAACGATCAAGTTATGACCTTAGCAGAGAAAATTGTGTTACTGGACAAGCTAAGAAACGACCGTGCGAGTGTTTGCTATCACCAGTTAATGCATCTTTTTATTTTGTACTGTTTTGTTAATAAATGTGTAGATAATTGTGTATTACAGTACGGTGTTTACGTTTTTCCTTCATAATGGAGTATGTGCTTTCAATCTTGTAAGAAGGTATTTCGGGATGAGTATGGAGGTTTCGGGACAATTCGCAGTCACAACAAACACAAAACAATTCGCCTTCATTAATGAAGATAGCTATGGGTGACGCTAGAATATAATTCAAAGGCGACTACAGCGAGGAAGAAACAAGTTAATTATTGACTAAATGTGCAACTAATAAATAATATCCAGAACCTACGCTACTGAACATAGACTTTGCTGGATCCCCCTGAAATATAGTTATTAAAGTATTGATTAATTAATAATAAGTATATTGATGAAAGTATTGATTAGTATATTTATAGAATGGCGGGGAATCGTCCAGGGTGCGAATTGTTCTGAAGGGGAATCGTCCATGTTTTGACGGGGAATTGTCTGACGGCTAATTGTCTCGCAATCAGTATGGACATGGACTGTGTGATGGGCAGCATGGTGGACACAAGTGCAAGTTTTCAATTGTTAATAGAGTATTCGCGGAATTGACTTTTCGCGGGGGTTACAAGAACGTAACTACCGCGAAATATGCGGGATTACTGTATTTGAGGAAGGGGGGCGCAGGGAACGTGTCATTCAATGGGGGGGGGGGGCAGAATTAGAAAAGGTTGGAAACCACTGCCTTACTGTTTGTCATAGTGCTTGAAGCTCTCTCACGTGACTTCAGATGTGGACTAATGGGAGGTATTGAATGCTGATGATTTGGTGTTGACTGCAAAGAACGAAAGAGAGGTGGAGGAAAGACCGAGGAAGTGGAGAGACGGAATGGGGTTCAAGGGTCTGAGAGAAAATGCAGATAAAACAAAAGTGATGTTATCTAGGGCTGGAGACAGTATTGTCAAAGCATAGGGGGAAAGGACATATGCAGCTTGCCAGAAGAATGTGAGAAGTAACTTCATCTTGTTAAATATATGTGGTAAGTGGGTGCATAAGAGATGTAGTGTTATTATAGGGAGATTGTGAGATAATGTTGATTTTGTGTGTGCATGTGTTGGGGATAGCATGCAGAGATTGTCAGGAGTGCAAGGATTGTTCTTGCTGGAGAGTCTCATGAGTGTGTGGAAGAGTTTTTTATTTAGGGGGTTTGTTGCCGGAAGTGGGGCTGGAGCTAGTTCTGTGGTTAGGGTAAGAAGTAGTTAGAGGAAGTTCAGGAAGCTGTTGCCTCCTTCCATGCTAAGGGATCCGTGTGTGCAGCATGTGTTACGAGTGTAATGTTGTTTGGTAGTGAGATCTTGGCAGTAAGGGAAGAGGACATTCTTAGGCTCAGACGTACAGAAACGACAGTGATTAGATGGATGTAGTGCTTCCTTGAATGCGAGGCCTGGAGGGTAAGGTTTACAATTGAAGAGTTGAGTGGAAGGATGGGATTTGAGTGTATTGGTGTAATGAGGAGGGGAAGACTGAGATGGTTTTGGCATGTGGAGAGGATGGAGGATGACAGTTGGGTGCAGAGAGTGACAAGTGTGAATGTTGGGAGTAGGGTTGCAAGAGGCAGACCGAAAAAGACGTTGAATGAGGTTACAGAGTGTGACCTCAGGGATAGGAAACTGAATAGGGAGGTGGCCAGAGATTGAGCAGTGTGAAGAGTTGCCCTAAGGTGACCAAGGGAAACACATGCAAGCTTGTTGAAGCCTTTATAAATGAAACAAAATGAATCCTCATTGTTAATAGAGGGCATGCTATACAGTGCATATGACAAGAAGTAATATGAATCCTAAAAGATGTAACTATAGGAAATCTGTTGATAGTAAGGTAGGATAGGATATCCTTGAATAGTTTCATCATGTGGAAGGAATTTATGTAGACAAGGTATTGAAAAGAGTATGGTGTTTGTAAATGAGTTTAAAGGTAGAAGGAGGTTTGGTAAGTCACGAAGATGGTGGATAGTTATGGTAAACAGTTGTGTGAGAAAATGAGGTACAGATCCTTGATGAGGCCTGGGAAATGACAGGAGATTGGGGTGCTTTGGGTGAACTGTGTATGGAGGAACATATGAAAAGGTATAAGCATTTTATTTATTTATTTATTTTATTTATTTTTATTAAGTTGGTGGATTTACTTAGACAAGTAATTCAAAGCACCTGTGTAAGGAAGAACTACCCTGCTGTACCTGCTGATGGCTAAGCCTGGTGAGCTAGGGTTGCAGGGGCTTAATTTTTGTAAGAATGTCTGATCCATTTAATTGGACATGCCATTATTAGTTCTCCCTCATACATTTCTCTTTTTGGATCTTGCTTCACCATATCCTTAGGTGAGAAAAAATACCAGGAATTTGATAATGATAAAGATGATGATGATGATGATAATGACATTAATTTTTTAAAATTCATTATAGGCCCAGACACGGTCATCTTCCAAGCATCTTGAAGAGGCCCGAGAAAAAGAAGAGACTGCAAAGAAGACCAGTACCCCGACTAGGAAGGGCAAGACTGAGCGTTCTACCTCTGTTGGTGCAGCTGCCTCCTCATACCCTGCAGCTTTGCCAACAGGACCTTCAGGCACCACAACTCGTACACCAACCCCTACTCTGACCCCCACCCCTACGCCTGAAAATGATGATGACGAAGACGATGATGATGACTCAAGTACTTCAAATGTCACAGGATCCACCACCTTCGTGTCTGTGGGTGGAGAGAAAAGGCTCAAGAAGAAAGTGGCCAAAGGTACACCGGGACAAGTTACTGGTCCTGCATTAACAGAAGACTCTCAGGGTGCCAAGAAGCGAGGTAGAAAGAAAAAGGTGGAAGGAGAGTTGGAACCTCCAGTGTAAGTTTCTTCTAAATGCAGAAGTGCAGAGTAGAATTGGTGTTGACACTACAAAAATGTGCTCACCAGATTTCTAAAAATATTTAAATATGTTGTTAGTACTTAATTGGCTCCCTCAATAGGAAAACTGGCTTAAAGAGAAATACTAGGTACAGTGAAAGATGGTTCACTGCATTTATGATTATTTTCCTTACAGTGGGAAATCACTGATTCCTGCCCATGTTCCTGTCAGTGTTGGAGATAAGCTGAAGGTGCTGTACGGACCGAGTGCCAAGGAATCAAAGGTTACTTATGAAGCAAAGGTAAAGTTTCCTCCAATTGAATCAATACATTCAGCACCATTGAAAAATTTTGTGTACCTTGAAATGCTTTTGTGAACTTGTATGATATGAGATGTGGTAGGTGGGGGTGCCCACCATCCACTCACTCAGTGTAGTGTTGCCTTATGGTCTCTACAGGTGTAGTGTTGCCTTATGGTCTCTATGACAAGCCAAATTGTTTCATGTACCTAGGAAACCATTTACTATGTTAGGTGGTAACCATGTAACTGGGGTTTTTGGCTGGGTTAAGTCGCCCTCAGATTCATCATCATCATCATTCGGACCTCCTTTCTCACCCTAGGGCTGGGTGAGGAGTAGCATTGTCCAGACAGGCCAAATTTGCCCAATCCAAGGGACCACGCTTCCATTCACTCATCGTTCAAGCCCCCGGAATCCTGGGTCCATCTGATATGCTAAAACATTTGTCTTATTCTGTAGCTTCACATAAACATATCCAACAGAGTCAGTCCAGACACTTTCGCTCTAAAATGGGGTGCCAAATCCCTGATCATGCACTTAAAATATTCATCCAGCCAGCCCTGTCTCTTGTTTAGCCTCACCAACATCCAAACCTCTCCCTCACACACTCACCCACCATATCCATCCACAAACAAATCACACATACCAATCGCCAATACATACATTCCCCCCCAGTCATCCCTCACAGTACCACACAATTAGTATCCTCAAATACACCACATCACTAACATACCCAACATCATCCTGAGTGGTGATTTCAGTGCCAAGATGTCGGCCTGGCTTGTCAACAACCCTTACACAGACAGAGGGCTGGTACCACAGTCCCAGACAGATAATCTTTTCATACTAAGTAATCTCCATGAACATACCCATATCCCACACCAAGTCCTTTTCCTCCCATCATCCCCAGACATCATCTTTTCCCCTATCTAAAATCACAAAATTATGGCAAACATTTTAGAGAGCCTCGGAGAGCCCAATACCATCTCAGGGTCCCAACCAAATGGGCAGATTCGCATGGCCATGTGGATTATGAGAGGTGTGAAGGAGAAGAGCAAGAGGGTGTAAGTGGTGAATGTGTTCAAGAGTGCAAGATATGACATGGCATTGTGTGAAACAAAGATAAAAGGGTTTGAAGTGAAGGAATTGGAGGGTGTAAAGTGTGTAAGGTTGGGCGTGAATGGGTGAGGAAGAATCGAGGAAGGAGTTGCTTTGTTGATGAATGAAGTGTGGAATGAGAGATTACAAATGTGTCAGCTCAAGATGTAAGTATGCCAGTTCAAGTTTGAGAAGGTGAAAGTGGCAGGGATTGTAGCATATGCACCATGTGATGACTGAGCGAGACAGAGAAAGACAGGTTTTGGGATGAGCTGGATGAAGAAGTAGGAGAAATGCCCAGGAGTCAAATATTGTTTGTATTGGGCGACGTGAATGGGAGAGTAGGAACTGGTCCTGTGAGTGACATAGTGGGTTGTAGTGGAGTAATAGGAGAAAATGATAATAGGAAGCGACTGAAGGACATGTGTCAGGAAAGGAGGCTGTGCATTTGTAATTCTTATTTCAAACACAAAGATGCACATAAACATATGTGGTGTAGAGGGAATGGAGATTGTAATGAAAAGAGTCTGAATAATTATGTGCTCATTGAGAAATCGATGCTGGGTAGTGTTGTTGACAGGAGGGCAGTGAGGGGACAATGTTGAGGTTTGTCATATCATATTATTGTGGTATGTAAGATCAAGCTGAGAGGAGTGAAGTGGACCAAGAGAGAGAGGAGCAGTCAGGGAGAGAGACTGAAAATCAAGAAGCTGATGGTCAAAGTAACTGCAGATGAATACAGGGCCAAAGTAGGGGAGAAGTTAGAAACAGTGAATTGGAATGAAATGGATCTGGACAGTCTGTGGAATACATTTAGGGGTTGCCTAGTTAGGAATGCAAAAGTGGTGTGTGGTGTGGTAAGAGTAACAACAAAGAAGAAAGGCATGGCATGGTAGGATGAAGAGGTTAAGAGAGCATTGGAGGAAAAGAGGAAGTAGCTAGAGTGGATGTAGGACATGGATTCAATTGAAATAACTGAATATACTGGGAGCAAGAAACACATAAAGGGACTAGTGAAGAGGAAAAAGGAGGAGGTAAATAATGGTCTAGGATGAAAAATGAATGCAAATTATTCACAAAGTAAGAAGTTATTCTGGAAAAAGGTTTGGATATGTAGAAGTGTCTGGAAAGAAATGTGAAAATGTGAAGGATGTAATTGGAAGATTACTAACCCGTGGGGCTGAAGTATGGACTAGATGGAATGAATATTTTGAAAGTCTGATGGATGGGAATGGAGAGAACAAAGCGACTGTAAACATGATTGGTTTTGGGGGATGTGCGGAGAAGGAATGCAGTGCCAGGAAATGTGACACTCAGGGAGGTGAAAAATGCTGTGAAGCTGCTGAAAAATGGGAAAGGAGCTGGGGTTGATGAGGTTTATGCAGAGATGATTAAGTGTAGTGGGGAGAGTGGAATGAAGTGCTTGTTGGAGATCTGTAAGAAATCATGAATGAGTGAAACTGTGCCAGTAGAGTGGAAAAAGGCAGTGATTGTACCCCAGTACAAAAATAAAGGTGAACGAAGTGAATGCAAGAATCGTCGTGGCATAAGTTTCTTGAGTGTTGTATGGAAGGTGTATGGAAGAATTATTGTAGAGAAAGTAAGAGAGAGATAGAAGTCCTAGTGAGTGACAAATGGGGTGGCTTTAGGAATGGCAGAGGATGTTTGGATCAAATATTTGCCTTGAAACAGATAGTGGAGAAGGCATGTGAGAAGGACCATAAGGTGTTTATGGCATCGATGGATCTGGAAAAATCATATGAAAAAGCAGACAGAGAAAGATTGTGGAAGGCTTTGGTCATATATGGCATAGATGGTAAGCTGCTATGTGCCGTCAAGAGTTTTTATGATGGTAGTGAAGCATGTGTAAGGGTAAATGGGCATATAAGTGAATGGTTCACGATCAGTGTGTGCAACAAGGTTGCTCGATGTCCCCATGGTTGTCCAGTATATATATGGATGGGATGATGAGAGAAGTAAAAACACGAGTAATGGAGAGAGGGATGGCATTGACAGTGAATGGTGATGAATGGAATATCTCAAACTTGTTGTATGCTGATGATGCAGTAGTACATGCAAATATCGGACAAGAGTTTGGTAGGCTAATGCAGAGTTTTGTAGATGCCTGTGAGCATCGTGCCTTGAGAGTAAATGTAGAAAAGAGTAAAGTGAGAGAAGGTGACTCCCAGTGTGATGTTACAGTGAATGGTGAGAGAGACTGTAATTGGTTACAGTGAATGGTGAGAGAGTTCAAATACCTGGGTACATTGATAGAAAAGAGAGGAAAATGTGCAAAAGAATTGGAAAGTAGAATGACACAGGGAAGGAAAGTAGCTAGTGCTATGAAGGCATTAATAAGAAAAGAGGCTTGAGTGATGCACCTGCATGAGTATTACATGAAGGAGTTAGTTCCAACTTTGACATAGAGATATGAGACTGTGGTGTGGCACAAAAAGGAAAAATCAGGAGTAAGAGCAGTGGAATTGGGACTGCTTATGAATGAATGTGGAGTACAGAGAGTGGATAGGGTACGGAATAATGTGATATGAGAGATACGGAGTGAGAAAATCTGTGGACACCAGAATTGAAGATGATGTACTGAGATGGTTTGGTCATGTGGATAGAGTGGATAACAATAGAGTGGTGAAAAAGGCATATCTGAGTGAATTTGAAGGAGGGGGGAGGCAAGATAGGCCAAGGAGAAGGTGGAGGAACATGGTGGATGAGTATGTGAGGAAGAGAGGTATGGAAGGCTAATGGACTGACAAGAGAGCGAGCTGGCTGGATGAATTTTGTGCGGGGAAGTGCATAACCAGGGATTTGGCACCCCTTTTTAACGTGACAGCGTTCAGATTAGCTCTATCAAATAAGTACTATATATGTGAAGCTATGGAACGTGATGACATTTTTTTGTCCTGTCTGATGGAGCCAGGATTTTGAGGGCTTGAATGATGAGTGAATGGAAGCATAGCCCATTGAAATGGGCAAACTTTGGCAGTGTGGATGTTGGTACTCCTCACCCTGCCCTAGGGTGGGAAAGGAGGTCCGGATGATAATGATGATGCTGTATGATATGTTCCAAATGTAGGAAAAAAAGTACTGCAGTGGCACTCGGCTTCATTTTATATCACCAGGCATATACAATGCTGCAAAATAGTTGAGTTTCAGGAAACCAGTCAATAATTTTGTACAGTACATGTATCAAGACATTCATAGTTCAGCATGAGCCTTGCCTCCTCCTTGAGCTACCCCACCTACCACTTTCCTTTTACCTGTGAAAGGAAGATTTCCATACTTTATGGTGTATTTTGTGATGTGAACATTCTGGTGAAACTACATAGTTAGAAGATAGCAGTTCAGTCAGTCATTTGTTTCAGGTGCTTGAGGTTGAAGAAGAAGGGAATGCCCCAATGTATTATGTTCATTATCTTGGCTGGAATAACCGATATGATGAATGGATCCGGAGACCTCGCATTGCTGAGAATATCACGTGGTCTCAAAATAGAGCCAGGAAAGGCAGAGCAGCAGCCACAAAGGAATTGAAGGAAAAGAAGGAGAAGGAAAAGGATACAAAGAAAGAGGATAAAGACTCAGTGAGTATTTTGTGATAATTTAATGTTATGTAAAACCATGGGGCAACATTTTTGCAGTTACATAGTAAAGATTTTTACAAGCATTGTTAGCTGGAACCTTGATGTTGATTGGTACTGTAAATGTTCTTATTATCCAGGGAAAAAAAAAAAACTTGCTGGGCTGATTCTATGTAACGTAGTTTTCTTCCAGCGAGTCATTATTTCATAACCAATGTAAATTATACCTCAGTTGAGGCTTGCAGCTTGACCCATGCCGAGCATCTTTGAGCCTCACATGTGGTCTGCAGCTCAGGAAGGGTTAAGTGGGTAGGGTAGGTTAAATTTCCCTCTATTTTCAGATCTGATGACTACCCTGTACAATGTAAAACTTTTTCACTGTACAGTAATCCCTGCAATATCCAGACGCCCAATAACCGGACATCCCACTACCCGGACATTTTGGGCCCGGGTTTTTGGACCCCCCCCCCAAATCTAATTATTATTATTATTTTTTTTTTTTTTTTTTTTTTTTTTTCCCCCAACAGTATTTTAAACTTGGCGCACAGCGCCGAACAGCTGTGTTTACGCGCACCTCTTGCTTCCCCCTCCCCAGTTACTGCCTAACTACTATTCTGACTAGACGCTCATTGCAATGGATGCCACACGTGCTCGTTTTTTGTGAATAAACTGCAATACCTTGCCACTAGACCACATGGGAATTTACAGTGTTGTGCAGTGTTATGAAGTTAGAATTCGGAGTGCAAAGATTAAGTACAGAGTGCAAATTGGCGGTTGAAACTGGCGTGGCGCAAGTAAGAACAGAGTGTGCATTGTTAAACACTTTTAACTTGCAGTGCAAAGGATTAAGTGCAGCACAACACTGGGTTACTGTACATGCTTCAAGAGCATTTTAACCACTGCCAGAGCCTTAGAGGAGACGGGTTAACCTTCATAACGAACGGTCACGGATATGTTGTAAGTACCCTGTACACTGCTAAATATTTTCCATACTCACTTCTAATTCTTCATTCTTTGGTTCCTTTCATTTATTTCTTGCTTTCTGTCCCTTATTTTTGTGAACAGGGTCTTAAATAGGTGCTATGCAAGTCTTGTAGGGAGTTAAGTAGGTGGTTTTCTGAGTTAGGGTGGGTTAGGGTTCATAAGTACCAGTCCAGGAGGCAGGGGCCCACTATCTGGATGAACCCACTTTCTGGACATGCCTTTGGCTGTATTACATCGGATAATGGGAAGGTTACTGTAATTTGGTTTAAAATTGCCATTACCTCATCTTGAATGCTGAACTGTAATATAAGATTAACACCAGGAAATCATGCTGGTCATGAAGAAGTGCTCTGTGAGTGTGTTGCAAAAGGACAAAGATTTGCACCAAGTGATGGAAATATAATGATTAATGATTTTTTTTTAGGTTGCAGTAGGCAGCTCTCTGAAGGCGTCTGTTGGCAAGCGAGTGCGAGTTCTTGGTGTTGGACGGGAGCGGCGTGAAAGTGAACGCAGTGGGCAAAGTGACACCAGTGGGACCAGTAGTGTGTCAGGGCCCAGCACTCGCGCTGCACGGGAACGTGGTCTTACACACCCGGACAGCCCTCCTACCCTAGACCATAGACGCACCAGACACTCTGGAGGTCAGGAGAAAGTGTTAGTTACAGTCATTCTAAAAAATTTTGTAGCCAGTTACTGACTTATAATAATGGAAAGAAACTGTCTTTGTCATCTTTTGATCATAATGAAAGTGTATGTGGGATAGTGATTGATGGTGGATGTGTTGTAAGGTCACGGTCTTAAGGCAGCTTATTGCTATAAAGCTTGTGTTGTGGATGAAAATCTCTCTTATGGTTTGTTGAATGTGTTTGTAAAATAATACAGCCATCAGAAAACTACAGATCCTCTGAATTCTTGTTGCAGTCCAGTATCATGCTGAAAGGTACTTGGTTGGAAGATTTATGAAATTTATCCTATTTTAACATATCCAATGCTGGTTTACTGTTTACTAATTATGATACGTAATAGATAATGTAAAATGATATAAGTATTAATTCAATGTGTAACATTTAAATGATAAAATTCGAGTGAGTCTTGAATGCAAGACCTGGAGAGCTACAGCCCATTAATTAGCTGATTGCCTTTCAAGCATGTTTTCTTCATTCATTTGTGTGTGTGTGTGTGTGTGTGTGTATTATTATTATTATTATTATATGATAATGGGAATCGACTAAAGGATGTGTGTCAGGAGAGGAGGTTGTGCATTTGTAATTCGTATTTCAAACACAAAGATGCACATAAATATATATGGTATAGAGGAAACAGGGATCATGTTGAAAGAAGCCTGATTGATTACGTGCTCATAGAGAGGTCGATGACGGGAATGGTTGCTGATACGAGGGCTGTGAGAGGACGATGTGGAGGTCTGTCAGATTGTGGTATGCAAGATCAAGCTGAGAGGAGTGAGGTGGATCAAGAGAGAGACGAGCAGTCGGGGTGAAAGACTGAAAGTTGAGAAGCTGAGAATCAAAGAAGTGGCAGATGAGTACAGGACCAAAGTAGAGGATGAGTTAGAATCAGTGAACTGGAATGAATGAGATCTGGACAGCCTGTGGAATGCATATAGGGATTGCTTAGTTAGGAATGCTAAAGAGGTGTGTGGTGTGGCATGAGTACTGTATCAACAAAAAAGAAGGGTACGGCATGTTGGGATGAGGAGGTTAAGAGAGCGGAGGAGGAAGAGAGAAAGAAGTGGCTAAAATGGTTACAGGACAGGGGTTCAGTTGAAATAAGAACTGAGTATATCGAGAGCAAGAAGCACATAGAGAGACTAATGAAGAGGAAGAAGAAGGAGGTAAATGATGATTTGGGAAGAAAAATTAATGCAAACTACTCTGAAAATAGGAAGTTATTCTGGAAAGAAGTGCGGAAATGTAGAAGTGAAAGTGGAAAGAAACGTGATAGTGTGAAGGATCCAGGTGGTAGATTAATAACCCATGAAGTAAGGACCAGATGGAAAGAATGTTTTGAAAGCCTGATGAATGGGAATAGAGAGAGCAGAGTGACTGTAAACATGATTAGTTTTGGGGGTGTGCAGAGAAGGAATGCAGTCCCAGGAAAAGTGACACTTGGACAGGTGAAGTGCACTGTGAAACAGCTGAAAAATGGGAAACCAGCTGGGGTTGATGAGGTGTATGCAGAGATGCTTAAGTGTAGTGGAGAGAGTGGAATGAAGTGCATGTTGGAGATACGTAAGAAGGCATGGATGAGTGAAACTGCCTGCAGAGTGGAAAAAGGCTGTGATTGTACCCCTGTACAAAATAAAGGTGAGTGAAGTGAGTGCAAGAATTATTGGAAAATGTGAGTACGTTTAAGTACTTGGGTAGTGTGATGAGTAAGGATGGAGGTTTGGAGGGTGAAGTGCTTGAAAGGGTACAGCAGGGAAGAAAGGTTGCTGGTTCTTTGAAAGCAGTGATAAGAAACAGGGAAGTGAGCATGGAAGTGAAAAAGTTACTACATGACAGTATTGTGATACCAACTTTAACGTACGGAAGTGAAGCTTGGACGTTGTTGGAAGGACACAAGTCAAGAGTGAGAGCCGTGGAAATGAGTTATTTAAGAGGAGCCTGTGGAGTCACATGGAGAGACAGGCTGACGAATGAGGATATAAAGGAGCGTTGTGGTGTTGATGTGGATGTGATAGGAAGCGTTATGAGGAACACACTGAGGTGGTTTGGCCATGTGGAGAGGATGGAGGGTGAAAGACTGACGAAGAGAGTGTATGTGAATGAGGTGGAGGGGGAAAGAGGGAGGGGGAGGCCGAGGATGGGGTGGAGAGGTATATGAGAGAGGGGGGTGTGAGTTGGGAGCAGGGGAGTGAAATGGCGGGGGACAGGGCGACTTGGAGGCGATTTGTTTGTGGCCACCCCAAACGGGATTGAGGCGTCTGGCAATAGATAGATAGATAGATAGAAGTTTATTGAGTGTGGTAGGGAAGGTATATGGAAGAATTATTATAGAGAAAGTAAGAGAGATATCAAAAGTCCCAGTGAGTGATGAACAGGGTGGCTTTAGGAGTGGCAGAGGATGTGTGGATCAAGTATTTGCAATGAGACAGATAGCAGAGAAGGCTTGTGAGAAGGACCATAAGGTGTTATGGCATTCATGGATCTGGAAAAAGCATACGACAACGTAGACAGAGAGGGATTGTGGCAAGTTTTGCACATGTACAGTGTAATGGTAAGCTGCTAGTGCTGTCAAGAGTTTTTATGATGGTAGCAAATCATGTGTAAGGGTTAATGGGCATCTAAGTGAATGGTTCACAATCGGTGTGGGCATGCAACAAGGTTGTGTGATGTCCCCATGGTTGTTCAATATATATATGGATGGGGTGATGAGAGAAGTAAAAATACGAGTAATGGAGAGAGGGATGGCGTTGGTAATGAATGGTGATGGATGGAATCCCGTAAAGTGGGGTGACTTTGGACGATTTTTACCTATTCTAAGTCTTAACTCAGCATGTTAAGCTTTATCAGGATTATTTCTTGCATGAATTTGTGGCTTAAGAACGTAGCTTTATGGTGAGGCAGGTAAAAAAAATTAACATCTCTGCTTGTATTTTTAAAAAATATTTATAATGCTGTCCGAAGTCATAATCGATGTGGGGTGACTTCGGACTGGGGTGGGTAACTTCAGACAGTCAATGCTTTTGCCCTTTAAATGGGAGCACGTGTATATGGCGATGGCTCCAGACACTGCTGAGGTGACTTCGGACACTGACGGAGGTTTTTAAAACAAAGAAACTGTGAAAAACATATTTTTGTAACCCCTATAGGACTAAATATAGATTATAATTTATTTTGCACTCCTTTTCTCACACTGATCACATACACATATGTGTGTTTGAAATAAACCCACATAAGTTTTTATCACAACTGAATTCTGGTACACAGAACGTGTAGGAACGTTTCCAACTTTAAAAAGTATATGATTATCTTTGTGAAATACATGTAATGATGCCTTGAAAGTTTAAGGCACACCTGTAACACAACTTCTCATAAAAATAAAAGTAATATTCTTGAGATAACACAGATAAATCTTAATTAGGTAGATATAAGTATCACAAGTAGCACCAGACTTGATACATTACAGGCCAAGTAATTTATGGCTCATTGTGCCATTTTGCTGTTGTAAAGATATGCAGAATTAAAGCCCGTAAAGTAAACAAATATTTGTATCACATGATTATCACTTTTCTTATTCATCCCCTTCTTCTACACCTATTAATCTAAACTTACTGATCATGTTGAGCCTCATTACCCAATAATTCTCTCTCTCTCTCTCTCTCTCTCTCTCTCTCTCTCTCTCTCTCTCTCTCTCTCTTTCTCTCTCACAGGCCAGCTGTTGACATCCACATTGAATATCATACATTTTTTGTCAAGTGTTGGCTCTGGCAATATTTTAACAATGTCATCCTTGTCTACATCACTGTAATCATCTATGGTAGGGTTAATGAACACGTTCTGTGTTCCGTTGACATGTTTGAGAAAACGCTTAATGTAATCATTCTGTCACAAAGGTATTTCTCATGTACTGATGACAACACAGTCTGTCCACCAGCTGCTTTGGCATTGGCTTTTTTTATGTGGTCTTCATCTACTTTGCTAGTATAGTTCCTCTTTTCACTTTTGGGACATATTTCCTAGGCATTTTGTCTCCTGTAAAAGAAGGACAACTTTAATATACAGTAATTTCACCTAGTAATGCACAGCAAGCATCCCGCAAATCATGTCAGCATCTGTCACCTTTCATAGTTAAGGTTTCTTAAGAAGGGAGCAAATGACAGATGTCATGATTGAAAAGATGCTTTCTTTGTATAGTTAGATAGAAATACTGTCTGTGTGCATCTGTGTGTCTGCGCATGCACACACACAGGTTGGAAGCTATATTTTTTTCCTTTCCCTGTCCAAAGTCACCACGTGTCCGAAGTAACCCCATTAAATCTAAAAAAAGTGGAAAATATGCTGTTAGGCCTCTGGACCTTGAACTACGGACACTGAGGCCAAAGTAACTATGTATCATATCGCAAATGTTTTTTGCGACATTCTGGCGATGGTCACATGTCTTCACACCTTCCCATCCTTTATGCTCAGTAGAAGTTTGACCGATACAAAAAAGCATGCCTTTTTTTATGACTTATTCAATGAATATTTACACATTGTGTAAATGGGATTACATTATTTTATCTAAGCTACAACATTCCTCTTTAACCCATTGACTGCAGCTGTATCATATATTATATCTGAGTCCAAATGGCTCTGGCTGTATCATATATTATATCTGAGTCCAAATGGCTCTGACTGCGGCTGTATCATATATGATTTCCTGCTTTCAAAAATTCCGCCGTCAGAAATGGCATGAAATAAATCAGCTAGCAACTCATGGCACACTATAGAATATTGTCATACATAGGTTATGAATTTTTATGAGGTGTAGAGCTCGGCTCGGTTACCTACAAAATACAAAATCTTCTCTATGCTGCTGCTAGCAGTAGCCCAAGCAAATATTGGATGAAATCTCTGGATGAGTGTAGTAATGATAGTGATACGTTGTTAGATGATGACGATGGTTTAGATGCTGATTTACACCTTATCTGATCGCAAGATTGACACTGACAACACAGTGCAACCATAACACATCGTTCGCCTGGCACCACCACACAGGGAATATTTATTCTTTTACGGACCTTTATTAGACGTAATTTGTTTGTTTGCTATATTGTGTTATATACCATTGAACTTTGGATTTTTTTCTCTGTCTTTTGACAATATTATTTTTTTCTAATATTTTTTCCTCAACATTTGAAAACTGCCGCACACAGGATGTACATATAAACGAACGCTGACGCAGTGAATGGGTTAATAATACTCGTATTTTTTTCACAACCAGATTTTCATTTCTCTGTATTTTAATTGGTTTACATTTTTTCCTGAAATGTCCGAAGTCGTCCCCAAGTCGAATTCACCCCACTTTACGGTATCTCAGATTTGTTGTATGCTGATGATGCAGTGTTGCTTGCAAGTACCGGACAAGAACTTGTTAGGCTAGTGCAGAGTTTTGCTGATGTCTGTGAGTGTATATGCCTTGGGAGTAAATGTAGAGGAGAGTAAAGTGATGGTTATTGAGAGAGAAGGTGACTCCCAGTGTGATGTCATAGTGAATGGAGAGAGACTGGAATAGGTGAGGGAGTTCAAATACTTGGGTACAGTGATAGAAGAGAGAGGAAAATGTGCAAAAGAAGTGGAAAGTAGAGTGACACAGGGAAGAAAAGTAGCTGGTGCTATGAAGGCCTTGATAAGAAACAGAGGCTTGAGTGTTCAAGCTGCACGAGGCTTACATGAGGGAGTGTTAGTGCCAACTCTAACATATGGGTGTGAGACTATGGTGTGGCTTGAAAATGAAAAGTCAAGAGTATGAACAGTGGAGATGGGACTGCTGAGGAACGTATGTAGAGTACAGAGGGTGGATATGATACGAAATAATGTGATTCGTGAAAGGTGTGGAGTGAGGAAGTCTGTGGACACCAGAATTGAAGAGAGTGTCCTGAGATGGTATGGTCATGTGGAGAGAATAGATAACAGTAGAGTGGTGAAAAAGGTATACCTGAGCTAATTTGAAGGAGGGAGGAGGCGAGGTAGGCCAAGGAGAAGGTGGAGAGATATGGTGGATGATTGTTTGAGGAAGAGAGGTTTGGAAGTCAGTGAGGCTAGGGAACTGACAAGAGATCAAGCTGGTTGGATGAATTTTGTGAAAAGTGCATGATCAGGGATTTTGGCACCTCTTGTGAGCATGGCAGCATCCGGATTGACTCAGTCAGATACGTTTGTGTGAAGCTGCAGAATGTGGTGAATGTGTTTGGCGTATCCGGTAGAGCCAGGATTCCGGGGGCTGAATGATGAGTGAATGGAATTGTGGCCTATTTGGATTGGGCAAGTTTGTGCTCTCTGGACATTGCTACTCCTCACCCTGCCCTAGGGTGGGAGAGGAGGTCCGGATGATGATGATGATTATTATTATTATTAGGCATGTGGGGGTGCTCACCATCTACTCACTCACTGTAGTGCTGCTCTCAGGTGTCTGCCCTTTCTTCTCTTCCATCCCCTTCTGTCTTTCCTTCATTCTTTCCATGTCCTTCTGCCTACAGGTGACTGTACACTCCCTCTTCTATCTTTCTTTCCTTCTTTCTTTCCTCTTCCTTCTGCCTATGGGTGACTCTACACTGAATGACAAGCCAAATGATTCCCTTTACACCAGGAAACCATATATTATGCTGGGTGGTTATATAGCTATAGCCAGATTTTGGCTCCTCATGGTTTAGTGGGTAATTACTGCTCTCCAATCAGATTGAGCTGGTGAAGGTTTATATCCAAGGGGTGGTTGGGGTTTATTGCACTCATAATGCCACTCAGGGATGAGTGAGGCTTGTCACTCTCATCTTAAATATGAGGACCAACTTGTCTAGCCCCGGGCTCCTACGCTCCTCGTTGGGTAGTGTATAATTGGATGATGATGATGATTTTATTATTAATAATACAGTAATCCCTCAATTGTTCAACGTAATAGGGCCGATGGCACATCTGGATAATGGATCCATCCGGGTTATGGACTTCTCCCTTGGCCCTCCCTTGTACATACCTTCCATTGTAAAAGGCCACTACAGTACATCATACAATTATTCCTGGTATTTACATTACTGTCTGGTCAAGCAGACCTATAAACTGCAGCCAAGCAATAACCATGGTCAACCAGACCCATCAACCACAGGCAAGCAATCACCGCAGCCATAAAAAACATGAAAAAACTGCCCCAGCCATGTGGAAATGTTCGTTTGGCCATAATTTCCACTTAAATGCAAGCATTTTCTCCGGATAAAATGGAAAAATGTACAAACAGTGGTTTTGAACAGCCAGATCACAGCATCAAGATAATGGATGATTCGGGTAATGGACGTCCGGAAACTTGAACTTGACATGCATACATCTCAAGCTGACATTTTTGTAATCTCTCATTCCACTCTGCCACACCTTATTCAGCAACAAAGCAACTCCTTCCTTGCATCTTCCTCGCCCATGCATGCCCAGTCTTACATATTTCACACCCTCCCACTCCTTCTCTTCACACCCTTTCATCTTTGTTTCACACAATGCCCTCACGGCATATCTCACACTCTTGAAGACATTGACCACTTCCACCCCCTTGCTGTCCTCATTCACACCACTCACATTCCACATGGCCATGCAAATCTGCCCATTTGGTTGGGGCCCTCGGCAGGTGTTTTCCCTCCAAGACTTTCCGAAACATTTGTCATGATTAAGTGAATTTAGATAGGGAAATCTGGGGGACACAACCAGGCCAAAAACCCCGATTATATGGTTACCACCCAGTGTAGTAAATGGTTTCCTGGGTACAAGAAACCATTTAGCTTGCCATTCAGTGTTGAGACCGTATGGCATCCCTATGTTAAGTGTATGATGGGCACCATTAAAATTTGGATTAATAGATTCTTTCAAGAGATAGTTAGACACAGAGGTATTAATTTCATTAAATATGAATGCCTCACATTCAGGAAATATTCATATTTTTGCATGATTCAAAAATGTGTTTAAGGAGAAATGATGTGAAATCATTTGACCTGTAATCATCCAGGAAAAAAAAGTTTTGTTTTGATGTATTTGATAAATTTTAATGCATAGTTATGTTTTAATGTATTAGTTATACAGTAAGGCTCTGAACTGTCAATTTGGTAGATCCAAATGGTTTCCTGTACACCAGGAAACCATTTACTATGTTGAGTGATAACCTTATAACCATATTATGGTGCCTGGTGGTTTTGTTGTTAATTAAGGCACTCCAGTCGAACTGAGCCTGTGTAGGTTTATATCCAAGGGGTGGTTGGAGTCTATTGCTCGTCTAATGCCTCTCAGGGATGAGTGAGGCTGGTCACTCTCAACTTAGATTTAGAACCAGTATCCCTAGCCTTGGGCTCCTATGTTCCTCATGGGGCAACACAAGCTTAGATGATGAATGAATGCATGAAAGTTTTTTAGTTTTTGTATTTGCAGCACTCTTGTAACTAATTATGTTTCTTCCAGGTCCAGTAGAAAGTGATAGTGATGACTATGAGTCGGACATTGATACCAGTTCTGAGAAGTCTCGCACTCGATCTTCCGAACGCCGTGGTGCTGTTGCATCTGCTTCCTCATCTGCATCTTCCACTCCCACATCAGAACCTTCCAATACAGCCAGTTCTGCCATGGACAAGTCATGTAAGGAGCCTCAGGTCAAAGCACAGCCTGTTGAAATAAAAGAGGAAGAAGAAGAAGAACAAAAACCTTGTGGTAAGGATATTGATTTGAATGCCATCATGTCAGAAATGAAAGGACTTGATAAGCCCTTGAAGAAGGAAGATGACCGTAGTATGAAAGAAGGAACTCCGAGACTTATGTCATCAGTATTGCCAACCACCTTCATTTCACCAGAAAAGAAACTGGTTGATGCTCCTGCCTCTCCAGCAAAGCTTTCTGTGGAGAACCTCTCTAAAAAGATATGTGACTCCCCATCTAAGTCAGTTGCACAGGAGCCAATGAAGCTTTTGTCACCAAAGTTAGAATCTGAGGAAGATGATATTTATGAGTTTAAAGAACCAGAGCCATTTGACTTTGGTGAGATGCGTGCAAGAAAAGATGTTCGAATTAAATCAAATATGGGTACAACTCCATCTGAGGAATCTGATCTTGATGTCAAAGGAAAAAAAAAGGGTAGGCCAAGACGAGATGGAAAGGAGGGAGATATTGACAAAGGAGAGTCAGATAGTGATACTTCTCCAAGTCCCCAGAAGAGACTAATTTTATCACGGGAATATAGAGAATCACCAGGTAAGCGACAGACTCCAGAAAACAGAGATATCATGTTGAGTCATTCAGATAATGTATCTCCAGAAAAGAAAGATGCTAGTTCAGTAAGCTCAATCGTTTCACCTCCTCGTAAGATTCTAGTGAAGAGAGAAAGTCCTCTAAAAGCTGAACAGTCTGCTTTACCAATTACAGAAGTAAAGGGAATCAAACATGAATTTCCTAAATGTCCTTCACCAAAAGCAAGTTCAACAGAAGGGTGTAAACCATTATCATCCTTGAGAGAACCAGTAAGATTGCATATGATTCCAGTTAAAACAAAATCTGTCACAAATTTAGAAAGACCAGCTGCATCCCACACTAAGAATGTCGGACCCTCTTCTCATCTTCTAGCTCAGGCAGTAATGCCTATCATAGAATCCAAGGCTTTAGCCAAACCAGTAACAAAAACATATGATGTTAAAAATGAAAAGCCTCCATTACAGATGAAAAGTGATGATAAATTAGAAGCTAAAGTTATGCCATTTTCACAGAGACAGCAGCACATTTTCCCACATCTTCTTAATCGTTCAGAACCTAGTGAAAAACCTAGAGATCCTCCTCAGAGAATTGCAGTTCCCTGTGTGCAAAGTCCACCAAGAGAAAGTGCTTCCTCCTGTGACACTGGTACAAGTCAGAGTGCAGCCGAAGTAGAGAGACTCAAAAGAGAGAGTTCTGTTGAGGAGAGCATAGAGGCTGTTGTGAAGCGGGCACGTCAAGGACAGGATGCACCGATTATAAGTGAAGATAATGTGAAATCCCCTGACAAGAAGCGAAGGGCATCAGGTAGGACCAAGAAACCTTTAAGCAGAGAGTTTGTGCCAGACACTTCAGAGGAGTCTGATTCAGATAGCAGGCTTTCCAAACCAGAAGTGGAAAGAAGACGAGGAAAAGGACCTGCAGAAGTAAGTGATAAAGTATCCGAAGGATCTAAAGGGCACAAGTCTGTATCGGAATCACGGAGGAAAAGTGTTAGAAAAGTTGATGAAATGGATGATGATGATGATGATAATGACTTAGATGATGATAATGATCATGAAGATGACGACGACGACGATGTTGAGGATGAAGATGAGGATGAGGATGAAGATGAGGATGAGGAAGAAGGTGAGGATGAGGAGGAAGATGGAGATGAAGATGTTTCAGTTTCCCTAGTTCAGGCATCAGCAAAAGGAAAAGAAGGTAAAAGGCAAGATGTGGGCATTGAGAAAGGTCAGCAGCATCAGGAGGAAGAAATGCTGCAACAGAGAAAAAAACCAAGAGCTACTGCATCAGCTACTCCTAAAAGATTAGAGGAAGAGGTGGAAACAGGCTTGGGTGATCTGTTGTGTGAGGAAACTATTCCTCCAGGAAGTCCAGTGACTCATGACAGTAATACTACTGAAACAGAAAGTCAGCACCATCCAGAGATGAAGAATGAAATGCCATTTGCTAGTGTTCCTACAGGGAGCAGTTTTAGTAAAAGAGGACCAATGCCTGTAGGACAGGCAGTGTCCTCGGCCTCTCATCAGACCTCTACCTCTCAGACTTCACCTTTACTGCTTTCTCAGCAGCAGCTAGCACATCAGTTGCAGCCTCAGCTGAAACAGGGTCAACAGCAACAGCAGCAGCAACAGCAACCACAACCACAACAATTGTCTCTACAGCAGAAACATCAGACTCTCTTGATTCCTCAAGTTCACCAGTCATGTCAACAAAAACTTCAGCAGCAACATCACCAGCAGAAAACAATGCATACACAAGTACAACATACACATATACAAAAACAAACAATACAGCAGCAGAGTTTGCAGCCCAGTCAGCAACTGCCTCAACACCTACCATTACAAGTGCAACAACAGCACCATCATGCTCAGAAGCAGCAGCTTAACTCAACTGGGTCAAAGCAGCTCACTGGCCCTGTTCACTCTCACATGCAGAGTCAGGCAGGGAGTGGTCAGTTGCAACATCAGCAGGCAGTATCAGGATCTCAACTTGGTGCTCACATTCATCCTCAGCTTGTGCAAGGAACCCACCTTAAACATGGCATAATGCAACAACAGCAGCAGCAGCAAGGATCACAAGTAGTGCAACACCCACCAACCTCAGGGCAACAGCCACAACTCAGTCCTCAGGTGCATCAGCATGTAAAAGTGCAACAGCAGCAGCAGCAACCACAAATACACCAGGGAGGCCACATGAAGATACATCAGCCTCACCACCATGGTCAGCAGCAACAGCAGCAGCCACAGCATGGACAAGTACAGGGTCAGGTTCAGCACTTGCAGCAGCAGCAACAGCAACAGCAGCACAGTGGTCAGTATAGTCAGGGGCAGGGCAGCCTCCACCCTCTTCAGCGGCAACAGCAGCAGCAACCAGACCCACCCAAGCACCAGGAGCAGCAGTACCAGCATCTGAGTAGGTCTGGCATCAGTGGTCCGGCACTCAACCCCAGTCTAGTACCTGCAGCATTAGCAGCTAGCACCAGATCATGTAGCAGTGGCCCTAATTCTTCAGTAGCTGCCTCCACATCTGGTTCAGGCTTGGGTATAGGACCAGTGGCTGGCCCAGGACCAAGGGTAGGAGTTGGGCTCCAGGCCTCAGCACAAACAACTGTCATGGACAACACTCCACCCACAACACCTGAGAGTATAATTTCAAATTTATCAGATTCTCCTAGAGGGTAAGTGTTAATTATTATAGTTGAGTACGTTAATCATTGTCACTGTCATAGTCATGATCATCGTTGTCATGTATTCGTCATTGTTGTTACTGTCTTTTCGTTTCACCTGGTGAACATCCTCCATAAGAATCCCCATTACAGAAATTGGATGTGACATTACTGTCATTCTGCTACTTCATCCATGCATATACAGGTACAGCACCAACTTTCCGGCATTGGATGGACTGGCATCTCACTTAATCCAGGCAGTCATGAGATGCCATTTGAAATTCCCATGGCTGCCAGACTAGTTTACTGGACGGCCATAGTGTTGAGTGTAGTGCATTATCACTTGGATTGCCTACACTGCATGTCATGTTGGTGATTTGTCTCATTCTTACCTATTGTTAATGACATTTAACACTGTTTATGCCTTCTAAGAAAGATGCAGTTGTCAGTGATGGTGTCAGTCTGTTCCAGTACAGTCAAACCTTGATCGTGGTTAATTGGGCCACAAAACTACCAGAGTGATGCAATCTCTTAATAACCAAATTATGCAATAAATGAGAAATAATGTTAATTGGTTTAGGGCTCACAAGTTTACACTTAGGTTTTTGCCTAAAACAAATAAAAACCCCTAATAAGACTGAAGGGACTTGATCAGCAGTGTTTACACCGATTCTGCTGCTGTCATCATGAACCAGATGACCATTTTCTCTCAGATTTCTCCTGACTAACTTAGTGAGCCGGCACGGTAATCAGTGTATTTTGTTTGTGAATATAAAATTCTGCAAGCACCTTCACCCTGCCTTAGGATGGGAGAGAAGGTCCTGATGATGATGATGATGATGATGTAAAATTCTTACAATTATCCATTCCTAGCCATCAGTTACTGTCCTTGTGATTCTCTCTCTCTCTCTCTCTCTCTCTCTCTCTCTCTCTCTCTCTCTCTCTCTCTCTCTCTCTCTCTGTCCCCCCCCAGTGTGTGTGTGTGTGTGTGTGTGTGTGTATACAGTACCCTCGCGTCCAAGACTGTAATATTGTCGCCTGAGGGTCCCATCTAGGACAAGAAATGTCTTGGACCAACACAAGACCTTATGGAAAGCCATTAATACGGTTCTATTCTATTCTATTGCCAGACACCTCAGTCCCGTTCGGGGTGGCCACAAACAAATTGCCTCCATGTTGCCCTGTCCCCCGCCATTTCACTGCCCTGCTTCCAACTCACACCCCCCTCTCTCACATACCTCTCCACCCCCCTCTCTCATATACCTCTCCACCTCATCGTTGGCCTCCCCCTTCCTCTCCCCCCCTCCACCTCACTCACATACACTCTCTTCGTCAGTCTTTCACCCTCCATCCTCTTCACATGGCCAAACCACCTCAGTGTGTTCCTCATAACACTTCCTATCACATCCACATCCACACCACAACGCTCCTTTTTATCCTCATTTGTCAGCCTGTCTCTCTATGTAACTCCACAGGCTCCTCTTAAATAACTCATTTCCACTGCTCTCACTCTTGACTTGTGTCCTTCCAACAATGTCCAAGCTTCACTTCCATACGTTAGAGTTGGTATCACAATACTGTCATGTAGTAACTTTTTCACTTCCATGCTCACTTCCCTGTTTCTTATCACTGCTTTCAAAGAACCAGCAACCTTTCTTCCATGTTGTACCCTTTCAAGCACTTCACCCTCCAAACCTCCATCCTTACGCATCACACCCAAGTACACACATATATATATATATATATATATATATATATATATGTGTGTGTGTGTGTGTGTGTGTGTGTGTGGAAGAAGGAACCTAAGGCTACGAGCCTTTATATATATATACACTGTATGTAGAGAGAGAGAGAGAGAGGTATGGATAGATAGATAGGTAATACAATTTAACCCTTTCAGTCTGCTGGTGACATACAGTATATATTTTTAATTTATTCATGCTACTTCAGATGATAGTATTACCAGGAAAAGCCCCTTGGAATAATAGGGTTCATCACAGTTAATCCTTTCACAGTGTGATTTCCTCTATTTTATGTAAACAAAAATCATTTGAATGTAGCAGAAATAAATATTAAATGCCACCAGATTGAATAGGTGAAATCTATCTAGTAGTGATGAAGGAATAAATCAACAGGGCAAATTTTTACAGGCATTTGTAATTTTTTCTGTAAAGTAACTGCTGTATTGTAATTGACTTTGCAGTTCTCTGGCACAAATATCATTTTAATTAGTGAAGACTAATGAAAATTATGTGTGCAAGCTTAAATAATTAACCAGTAGGTACCTGGTTTACAGAGGTTATGATAAACAGCTTGTCTTGGTACTCTACTAATATAATATAATGTAGCTGTCAGGAAGTTCTTAAATAATGACAAGGTTCATGTTTTTATATAATTTTAAATGATTCATTGTTGCCGCTTCATTACTTCATAAAAAACATTATTGTTTTATTCTTGGGTTATGATTTAAAGTGGCAGTAATGTTACAAAGACAGGACAGTGGCATAGTGAATGCATTGATGTGTATCTTACCATACATCTAACAGCTCACACCTTGGCACAGTATGTCAGAGTTGTTTGTTCTTGTATTTTATTCTTTCATGCTTAGTTCATATAAGGGAACCCATGTGACCCATACTATGTGGAAAAAGACAAAATAGAAAATGATTATGATATTGTAATTTTGTTGAACTGATGTGACCATAGTATTTTTCAGCTCTCACAGGCATTGGTTCAAGAAAACCAAGGTTACATGTATTGATATTGTGATTAATTATGAGGGAGTGGTAGGCTGATTTATCCCGTCCCTGCTCCAGGTGGTGTTAAATGGCAGTAACATTGTCTTGGCACCATTTTTATGTTATTGTAAAATCATGTAAAATGTACGGGTACTTGCAGGGATAATGATGCTGCAAAACTGGATGACACAAGTAAATCTGGACGAGACTCTTCTGAAGTTGAACTGGAAAGTTTAGGGGACAACACAAAGCTTGACCAGTTTTCCGAAGGTAAGAAATAGCATTATATTTTTATAATTGTTTTATTTTTTATTTTTTTATTTTTTATTCCTGTAAGGCTGAGATACTGTATCACTTTGTCAACTTTTTTATTTCTTTATTTTATTCCTGTAAGGCTGAGATACTGTATTCCTTTATGTCTCAGCTTTTTATTTTTATTTTTATTTATTTATTTATTTTTTTTTTTTACAAAAAACACATTTGGCCTTATGACCTGATAATGAACATCATGCAAATCATGACATAAAATGATATGTACATCACACTATAGTCGCAGCGCATGAGTCAAAAGGTGTCAATATCATACCCTGGCAACCTATCAATCAACAGTGTGTCTGATTTCGTATCATATTTTACACAAATCATATTATTATATGCGAATATTACTACAGTATACACAAACATGTACATGAAATCGGACACACTGTTGACAGGTAGGTTGCCAGGGCACAATAATAACACCTTCAGACTCGCTCACTGCAACTCTGATCATAAAGATGTATTTACAGCACTTTAACTTGTAAGGGTGTTTATGGAATGTATAGCATTTCCTGCCAACTTAATTCGAACAAGTCGTGTTACATTTACGGTGAGTCCTTGATATACGAAAGGGATAGGGACCAAAAAAAAAATTTGTAATTCGAAATTTTTTATAGCGGAATGATTTTCCCCATTGAAATATACGTATAAATGGGAGAATGCGTCCCAGGACCCCCTCGGACCCCCACCTAAACTTTACCCCCCCCCCATTAAGAAGTACGGTAAGCAATACCTGTATACAATTGTAGAGAAGGAGGTGGCCATATTCTTGTACATCTCCTTTTTCTTCATCACAGTCCCGATGGTGGAAACAGCAAGGCCTAAAGCATGCCCAATCTCCGAGACTCCCTGCCCATCCTCATGGGGTCTTATAATTTCCAATTTCCTTTCCAGAATTAGAGTACAGTGCTGCTGCTTCTTTGCAGCAGGCTCCCCCAATGCTGGAGATGATACAGGGCGCTTGGGAGGCATGGTGAAACAATACGAAAAGGTGAAGGGCTGCGAAAATATCCTCACGTACAGCGAGGCTGTGAGGAGAGGAGGGACGTGGACTCAACTGAGAAGCGCGCGAAAATTTGTTTACCAGAGAGGGGTTTGTTAGTTTTCTCGGCGAGCGAGTGCGGCGCTATGCACCGCGCCCATTTTGAATTTTTCATACAGTCTTCCATTAACCCCTTCATAGCTGCCGGCCTTGAACAACACTGTTTCGGTGTCAGTGACGTTGAGTTAGGACATTATAAAAAACTGCAAACAATTACAGGAAGGGAATGAAGGTCACTGGTGTGTGTACATGACCCTACTCTACCATCCCATCAGTCAGGCGTTCTCTTCACTCCAGATGTATTCGCCGATGTTTACATGCTTATGTTACATGCCCCCTAATTTTTTTTAGTAAGTTTCTTTAAGCAAGAGAACATAATTTACCACTGTCAAAATAGTCAGAGAAATGTAGAAGACAAACTAGAGGAATATGAACTGAATTGGTAAGGTCTTTAGGCTGTATGCTTACATGAAAGATTATGGGTTTTACAGTTTTAAGAAACGATATGGAACAAAAATGTTTGCTATGTTTGCTAATCAGAAAAAAATTACTCTTTCGTTCCACATGTTCTCGTAGTTTAGCATTCAGTTCCACATTCTTCGTTCGGTATCACTCTTCCCAATATATTTCGGACCAACTGAGCACAGATATTTCAGCTCCTTAGAGTTAGTGTACATTCACTGCTCATTCTTTTGTTTGTTCTTATATGTATGTGTGAAAGAGAGAGGACTGATACAAACAATAATGTATTCCATTATTGCTTTCATAGCTGCTGGCCCTGAACAACGCCTTACTGTACTGGTGTCAGTGACGTTGAGTTAAGGTGAGCTTTTAAAAACCGAGCAATTATGGGAAGGGAACGAGGGTCTCTGGTGTGTTTACACGACCCTACTCTACCACCTCAAGCAGTCGGTCGTTCACAGTTTACTTCGTCCCAGACATTTTCGCCGATGTTTACATGCTGATGTAACACGCATCCTAATTTTGTTAATTCTTACATGAATCATAGCAAATCACAGGATGGGTTTAGGGGAAAAAATAATAATTAAAAAAAAAAAAAAAAAAAAAAAAGTGTGCCAAACATACGTTATACTTTAAGCAGTAAAACCACCTTACCAAATCAGTTCTTCCTGATAGTCTGTTATATTTTTCAGATTATTTCTGGGTTGGTAAATACAGTAAGGTCCCGGGTTACGTCAGAGTTCCGTTCCTGAGACATGACGTAAGCCGATTTTGAACGTAACTCGAGTTTTATACAGTACGTCTTATGATTATACTTACCGCAATGCATCTTACAGGTTTTTCAACCATACATTGCATACTATACATGTAATAATCTTATAACAGGTATGTATAAGAAACATAGTCTTTTGAACTGATGATATTTATTGAATAAAATATAAGTTGTACTAGCTAAGAGTCTTCGTCACAGTACCGCATTCGCTGCGGTAACAGCACTTCTTATCGTCATGGCAGCAGAGTTACGCCACCACTGCCTCACCCACAACTGAGTCTGGCTGCCGCTCCCTCACTCTCCCGTCCTTACACACGTGCACACTGCCAACACACATTTATTCCTATATTCAAGCACTTTTCATACTTCATCATACAATAAAGTTTACTGTAAATTACTGCCGTAAAATATGAAATAAAATCATTACCAGCATGATAATGTAAGCATTTCTAACTTCAAGTTCGATGGCTTTTTTTTTTTTTTTTCTCGGACAGCAAAATTATTTCAGTGATAAAATGACCGATTACTGTATGGTACTGTAATAAAAGATTCATACTATGTGTCACTACATACCTTCTGACATCAACTTGACTCGTTACTGGGGTTGCGATGTGGAAGGCACTGCATCAGGGAGTCAGGGACCGGAGCAGGGAGTCCAGGGCTGAAGCAGGGAGTCCGGGGCTGAAGCAGGGGAGTCAGGGGCTGAAGATAGGGAGTCAGGGGTTGACGATGAGGATGAGGTAGCAACTGGTGGTGAAGTTGTGGCTCGGTGTTCAGTTCGCTTGAAAAACTGGAGAATTGAAGACTGCTTGGCGGCATATTTCTTTTCGTCATAGATTTGACGATAACAGGACACTGCATCCTCAATTCCCCTGTACACTTTGGCAAACCTCTCTGCATTTGGGTCCTGATCTTCAAATGCAGCCATTGCTTTTTCTAGGAAGTCGAAAGCATTTGCCATTTCCTTAATCTTAAACTGTCTTAGCGGTTCTGCCTCATCACTTTTTTCATTTTCCATTTGTTTTCCTAGGTATAGCAAGTCTTCATTACTCAGCTCTTGATCATGTGAATCAACAAGTTCATGTACATCACTCTCGTCTATGTCCAGATTTAAATCATTTCCAATTTTCACGCAGTTGCGCTTGACTTCATTTATACTATCTTCATCAAATCCTTTAAAGTCATTTACGAGGTTAGGGCACACTTTTTTCCACACTCCGTGCATATTTGTCTCAGTCACTTCAGCCCAACATTCTCCAATATTTTTAACTGCCTTATAGATGTTGAAATCTTTCCAGAATTCTTTGAGTGTTACTTTACCATTTTCTGTTGCTCGTATTGCCTGTCTGAATTTTTTTCTCAGGTAGTAAGCCTTGAAAGCTCTTATTACACCTTGGTCCATGGGTTGTAGGATTGATGTTGTGTTTGGTGGCATAAACACAACTTTTACATTAGGGTGCAACTCTGTCAGGCTTGAAGGATGACCAGGAGCATTATCAGTAATGAGAAGAGCTTTGAATGGCAGATTCTTCATAGCACAATACCGTTCAACCTCTGGCACGAAACACTTTGAAAACCAGTCAATGAAAATTGCACTAGTCACCCAAGCCTTTAAATTACTTTTCCAATGAACTGGTAGGCTAGCTTTAAGGATCCCCTTAAGAGCTCTTGGATTTTCAGAGTGGTACACTGAGTAGCGGTTTAAGCTTGAAATCGCCTGCACAGTTTCCCCCAAAAGTAGCGTTAGGCGCTCTTTGGATGCTTTGTGACCTGGCATGGTTTTTTTCTTCTTTAGCAATATAGGTTCTGTTAGGCATTCGTTTCCAGTTTAGTCCCGTTTCATCAACATTAAATATAAGTTCTGGAATGTAGCCTTCCTTCTCAATCAACTCCTCCAACTCTTTAACGAATGTTTTTGCTGCTTAAATCATCTACACTGGCTGCTTCTCCGAAAAATCTTTTGCTGGTTAGGTTTGCTCGAGCCCTGAAGCGAGGTAAACCAACCTTTTGATGCCACAAATGTCTCGTTGGTCTCACTTTCCTCACTTTTTTTCTTTCTTAAGGTCTTGGTAGAGTGTGCGTGCTTTTTCACAGATTAATTGTTCACTCAGAGGCATGCACCGTTGATTATTGTCCTCAATCCACAGCATTAGCATCCGTTCCATCTCAATCAACAGTCCCGATCTTTGCTTGGTAATCACAGTTGATTGCATGGGAGTTGCACCTTTAACGTGAGTCAAGATACGTTCCTTGTCTTTGAGGATGGTAGCTACGGTAGTACGGCTCATCCCAAGCGCACGCCCGATTGCTGATGCCTTTTCTCCTTTCTCATTACGCTTAATAATATCGACTTTTTCACGTAATGTGATGGTCTTGCGTTTCTTGGAGTCGTTGTGGTCACCAGGAAACTGTCTCTTAGGCATCTTGGAATCAGGATGGCGAAAAACACAAGAAAATGACGGTATCACTGTATCAGGCGGTGGTAGCAGTGAGACTGAGAGCGATTGTTAGTAGTCAAGCGTGAGGCGGGAAAACGCCAGAGACATCTCGCGGTACATAGCAACACTTCAAAACTCACGCTTTACGTATTTTTTCTTTATTTTCTTATATTTTAAAATTTCCACTCACGGACCGACTGTCGTAACCTTGAATTGACGTAAGTCGATACTGACGTAACCCGGGACCTTACTGTACAGTAAACGTTTCTTATTAAATCTGTTCCCCTGTCATTTTTAGCTGTTCTGTGTGACAACTCTTGTTTTTTTCCTTAACATAATAATTTTAACCTAACCTAACCTCCAGTTGGGAAATTGGGAAACATTATCCACCTTTGAGCATGTTGAGTTTCTTCCACTGTGCTGGAAGCGATCGTAGGGGAAAGTGACAATAATATTGTAACGGGGAGGAAATTTTTCAACAAGAAAAAGTAATTTGCCAAACTGAAAATTGTCAGAAAATTACAGAAACAAGCTGGAGGATTATGAATTAAATTGGTAAGGTCTTTCTGCTGCTTCAAGCGTACAATGAAAGACACAATTATCTTCCCAAATCTGACGAATATAGCGTGGAAAAATCGAACCATTTGAAACACACACTAGTAGAAACAGGATTTTCATTGTATTTCACCTGGCGTAAATTTTCTTCAGACTGAACTGGGAAGATAGTTGTGTGTTTCATTGTACATTTACCAGTAAATAAATCAATCTAACAGTACTTGTGTTTTGTTTTTGCCAGCTTAATCGTGATTTCAGACTATTCAGGCACTTCATCACATCATATAGTCTGGATAATCGGGGTATCTCTGCATTTCCTTTCATATCGGGTATCAATTTTCATATCATCGAGACAGATATTTTCGTACTGTGGAATTTGTCCATGTTAATCGTTTTCGTACCATCGAAAATTCGTACTTCAGGTTTTCGTATTTTGAGGCTGGACTGTATTCAGTATGCACTATTAGTGAATAATAATCATCTGAGCCTCACCAATATGTAGTGGTACAGTATCTGTTTCATTGAAATTATTTTGGTACAGTAAAACCTTACTAGAACAGACTAATTGGAGCCCAAACCATTACAAAACAAGTTAAACTCTGATAAGAATGACATAAGGACGTCCACTTGCTAAGATATTTTCATCCATCCATCCATCATCCAATCCTACGTTGCCCCATGAGGAGCGTAGAAGCCCAGGGCTAGGCAGTTGGTCCTCATATTTAAGATGATAGTGACCAGCCTCACTCATCCCTGAGTGGCATTACATGAGCAATAAACCCCAATCACCCCTTGGATACAAACCTTCACTGGTTCAGTCAGACTGGAGCACAATAATTACCCACTAAACCACCAGGCGCCAAAATTTGGTTATATGGTTACCACCCAGTGTAGTAAATGGTTTCCTGGTGTACAGGAAACCATTTGGCTTGTCACTAAGTGTAGAGTCACCCACAGGCAGATAAAATAAAAATAATAATAATTTGGTTTTATGCCAGGTATCCCCGAAGGGCTAAGGCGTTGACTCTGGGTAGAGGACTTTTGGACTGGAGCATGTAGCATTTTATGACCGGATGCCCTTCCTGATGTCTACCAGTGACCCTTGTGTGGATTCGATCCTCTGACCCTTCGGTCAGAGCGGAGCGCTGAAGGAAGAGAAAAGAATGAAGGAAAAAAAGACAGAAGAAGATGGAAGGAAACAAGGATGGAGGAGAGGACAGGGCAGACACCCGAGAGCAGCACTGCAATGAGTGAGTGGATGGTGGGCTCCCCCACCTACCTACTAAGATATTTTCATACATGAAAATCATTATGGCCACCATCCTGCTTCACCCCACCAGTTCCTTCTAACTCAGGGCAGTATTCCATTTGCCTCTTAAATTTTCTCAAAAGCCAACATAAATAATTTATTTCATAACGCAGTATAATTTTAGAAAGGCTTAGACACAATAAAACTCATAAGTAAGATATATATATATATATATATGTATGTATATATATATATATATATGTATGTATATATGTATATATATATGTATGTATATATATATATATATATGTATGTATATATGTATTTGTAATGCTAGGTGAAAAAGGCCCGACTCCTCGGTCCTAAAACACCTAACGTGTAGCGGGGTCCTGTTTTGTGACTGGAGCTTAGTGCAATGAAAGAGAGGCAGGACACAAAAACTCTAGGCAATGACTTTTTACACGTATATTCCCACAGCAGACACAAGACAAAATACAGATATTACAACACGAATAGTGTCACAGAAATAAAACCTTACATAGGATATTAGTATCTCGCAGGATACTGACTTAACCACTACGGTGGTCAATACAGAAAGTCTAGTGAACAAGGTGTACAGGGAACATGGGCATGTGAGAGCGGGAGGGGGAGTTCACACGGGGGGGGGGGGGACTCGTGATGAGCCGGAACAGAGTTATAGTAATATTGGGAAAGGATACGTCTTTCTAATTTGCTCTTAGTATCACTTGATAGAAAAAGGGTTTTGACATTTGATCTATCACTCGTTTATATTACGTTAGTTATGGGGAGGAGATGTTGTAGGGAGAGAGGGAATAGCGGGACACTGGATATTCACTGTATTTACGGTAATACAATGGGACGGATATTATTCTCACTTTCTATGGTTTTCTGACAGCAAGGGACATACGTATACTTTCACTACAGAGACTTCCTCAGTGGAAGAGTTCTTACTGGTTTTTTACGAGGGTGTCACTTATGAGTCAGAGTTCTCGGGATTCACTCACTGTTCTCATCCTTACTCACTCGCCCGTGATTTCACTCGCCCTGCTGCTGGACATGCATTTAGTCACTATATCACTGTAACCTGTTTTCTAGGGCAACGTCACACTTAATATAACTTCCGTCACTAGTCTTGGGGCAATACCACACTTGACATATATTCACTCGTGTCGATTGGGGGGGGGGGAGACACGCCGGCGTCTATTTAGCCGGGCTAGGGGCACCGCCAGGGGAAGGCGTGCCCAGAGGGCACGGGATGGCTCGCAGGGGCATCTTCTCTCATTCAGGGCTGCACGTGGCGCACAGGCCCATAGTCTCCGGGCTGGGATTAGGGATGTGGCCCTCAGGGCTGGGACCAAACAGGTCTAGTAGTCTCTGGCTCCTGTCTCAGCCAGAGGTGGAGGTCCGTCGCCGTCTCTTGGGCGTGGAGAGGTTGCGCCCGGGAGTCCTGGGGAGGGCCCGAGGAGGCTGAGGGCTGCGGTCCCCAAAATCAAGGGGCGCCGTCAGGTGGGGGCTGCGGCACCGTCTCATACTGGGGCCCGACAGGTGAGTCTTCTCTAGGGTCAGGCGTAAGGACCGGAGGCCAGGGGAGGCCGTTAGACCTCGCGGGGTCCCTCTGGTGCTGGGGAGCCGGGCGTCTGTCTCAAGCAGGGGCGATGTCGGCACCTTTGCCTGGCCGTGGGGCCCGGCAATAGGCTGTGGCTGTGAGGGGGAGTCAGCACACCTCTGGTCGTCGCTCCAGAGGCCGTGGGCTCGTCTTCTGCAGGAGGGGAGAGCAGCAATCGGCCATCTCAGGGGCAGCGCCTATGGAGCGGCAATAGGCCATCTCCTTCGGCAGGAGGGGTGAGCGGCAATCGGCTGTCTCGGGGGCAGAACCTCTAGAGCGCCAATCGGCTGTCTCCTTCAGCAGGAGGAGTGAGCGGCAATAGGCCATCTCGGGGGCAGCGCTTCCAGAGCAGCAATCAGCCGTCTCCTTCGGCAGGAGGAAGGAGCGGCAATCGGCCTTCTCGGGCAGTACCTCCAGAGTGGCAATCGGCCGTCTCAGGGGCAGTACCTCCGGAGCGGCAATCGGCATTCTCGGAGGCAGCACCTCCAGAGCGGCAATCGGCCGTCTCGGGGGCAGCACCTCCAGAGCAGCAATCGGCCGTCTCCTTTGGCAGGAGGGTTGAGCGGCAATAGGCCGTCTCAGGGGCGGCGCTTCCAGAGTGACAATCGGCCATCTCCTTTGGCAGGAGGGTTGAGCAGCAATAGGCCGTCTCAGGGGCGGCGCTTCCAGAGCAGCAATCAGCCGTCTCCTTCGGCAAGAGGATGGAGTGGCAATTGGCTGTCTCCTGGGGCAGAAGAGATGAGCGGCAATAAGCCCTCTCAGCAGAAACACCTTCAGTGTGACGCTTGGCTGACTGACGAAGGCGGGAGCGGCAATCGGCCGTCTCCAGAGGGGCGCTGACGGAAACTGAAATATCAGTTCCACCCCAGTCTGATTCGGCAGTCCTGCTTTCCGAAAGTAGTGACCTCTGTCTGCTATGGTGGCGGTGCGACGGCTGAGTGTGATAAGGGTGCACGGCCCGGGCTGGCTTATGCCATTGTCGTATTGAATCCCCTAGTGTGGGTGTGGCTACTCCGTGGGGTCCGGGTAGGGGTGTCGGTGTGTTTCTGGGGGCACTACTTTGTTTCTTTCTCTGTGTTTCTGGGGGCACTACGTTGTTCTTCCTGTTTCTCTTTCACTGTTGTTCATATCTCACATTGTCTCCAGGGGCACTGATTTGCAAGCCACGCATTTCAATATTTTTATATATATATATATATATATATTCTTATGTAACCATTTGGACTCACTTGGCTAACCCTACTCTCCCTCATACATCTTGCTGAGTGTATCGTCATTCAGCACCTGGTGAAGGATCCTTCAGAGCAAATCCTTCAAAATCATTACTTATTATCTTCAGGGTCATTGTCGGGGAACAGTGAATCTTCCTTCTGATTGTCTTCACTGGCAGGAGCTGAATCATGGACAGAAACTGGAGATGTAGCTTGTACCTTGCGTGTCGTGTAGTGTGCGTAATTTTAAGCTTTTTTTCAAATACTGTACTGTACACTTTATACACCAAACCCTCGTTTTTCGACTGATCGTTATTCGACAATTCATTTTTTCGACACTTATAAATCTATACCCTTTTTTGTTGTTCGGCATGCTTATCCCCTCCACTTCAACAATTCAAACCGCATGCTGCCAGACAGACTGGCTGAGCCGTGTGTCTCCTGCACTCTGCCCTGCTGTTCGGTCACTTCTTCATCCGTATGCATTTCTTTTTGACCTCATGGATTACTACAGCACCACCATGGCTCCACCCAAGACCCATACTGTTACCCATGTCACATGCAGTTATGTGCTCACCAACCTGAGTGAGTGTTTCGCCATCACATGATCAGGTGACGATCAAGGTTGCCAACTCTGAACTCGGCCGTATTACTGCACTCCTCAGTTTTCATTACCAAATTTAACTTTCCATTACCAAAGTCTTAAAGCAAGCATTTATTCTTCGCTGATTAAATACTGTATACAAATAGCAATAATCACTCTCCTTATAATTAACAGCCTGTTGATTGTTTTTGCACTATGTAGGCTAGCAGATTAATCAAAAAGAGCAGACAATCCACCGTCTTCATCCTCTGTATATTCATACGTGTGAAAAATCTGTTTGGTAACGGATCATGCTGATTCATTGCCAAACGAATTTTTCAATACCAAATTAGCCCACATTTGGTAATGAAAAATATCAAATGGCAACCCTGGTGACGATTGTCTCAATGATTGACGAATGTTCTTAATGCACGATACTGTATTTGTGCCAGTTTTACGGAATGTACATCTTAGTTTGCACAAGAGTAGGTAGGTTATAATTATTTGGGGGTCCTCGGGGCAAAGCTCCCCAGTTAGGTTTCAGTGCCTCCTTTTTTTTTTTTTTTTTTTTTTTTTTTTTTTTTTTTTTTTTTTAATGCGAGGAAGAAGGAACCAAAGACTGAGCCCGCAGAATTTTCTTTCCAAGAAGAAACAAAAATAATACAAAAGAGAGCCAAATTCAAGATCCATTCATTCATTTTGAGATGCCTGGACACACTGCATTTGAAAGACTGGAGATCATAGGAATTAGGAAATACAGACAGAGGGAGACAGTTCCAGGGTTGACCTGTTGCTTAAATGAAGGACTGGGAGTAACAGTTAACTCTTGCATTAGAGAGTTGGACAGAAAAGGGATGAGAGATTGTTGCTAGACAGGTGCTACGTGCCCGTTGTAGAGGTGGAGGGATGCAAGCAGACAGTTCAGAGGAGCAGTGACCATTGATGTAGCAGTAGAAAAGAGATAAAGATGCAACAGTGTGGCGAAGAGACAGAGGTTGAAGGGAACCAGTAAGAGGAGGAGAGTTGATGAGACAAATAACCTTTGACACCACCCTGTTGAGAAGAGCTGTATGTGGGGAGCCTTCCCACACATGAGAGTTGTACTCCACACAGGGGCAAATAAAACCTGTGTATAAAGTTAACAACTGTGCAGGGGTAAAGAAGGCATGGAGTCGGCTTAGCACACCTAATTTCTTGGAAGCTGATTTTACAAGAGATGCAATATGATCTTTCCAAGATAAGTCCCATGTGAATGAAACCCCAAGCATGTTCAAGGATGATGCAGGATTGAGCTGGATATTATTAAACATTAGTGGGTACTCCTGTGGAAGATTTTGTCAGGTTGATAAGTGTAAAAACTGAGTCTTTGATGCATTAAAAACAACAAGATTATTTTTACCTCAGTCAGAGATACGAGCCAAGTCAGACATTAGGTGTGCCAGAGCCTCATCCCTTGTTTGTTGAAGTACCTGCTGAGATGGACGTTGCAAGAACTGAATGGAAGGGTGAAGGGTGGAATCATCAGCACATGAGTGGATAGGGTTAGATGTACATCTTAGAAGATCGTTGATGAATTAAATGAAGAGAGTTGGTGATTGGACAGAGCCCTGTGGAACACCACTGTTGATAGATCTAGAACGTTGGCTGTCTACAACAGCAACTATAGAACGACCAGAAAGGAAGCTAAAGATGAAGGCCCAGATAGAAGGATAGAAACCGTAAGAGGGCAGTTTGGAAATTAAAGATTTATGCAAGACTCAGTCGAAAGCCTTTGAGATGTCAAGTGCAATGGCAAAGCTTTTGCCAAAGTCCCAAAAGGAGGAGGACCAGGAGTCTGAAAGGTAGGTGAGAAGATCGCCAGTGGAGTGACCCTGACAGAACCCATACTGACGATCAGAAGGAAGGTTGTGAGAGGAAAGATGCTTTAAAATTTTTCTGTTAAGATTAGACTTGAAAACTTTTGAGACACAGGATGTTAAAGCAATTGGACGATAGTTAGAGGGTTGGGAATGGTCACCCTTCTTTGAGACTGGCTGAAAGAGAGCAAATTTCCAGCAAGAAGGAAAGGTACAAGTTGATGGACAAAGACGAAAGAGTTTACCCAGGCAGGGTGTAAGCACAGAAGCACAGTTCTTGAGGACAACAAGAGAGACTTCATCAGGCCCATATGCCTTGTTAGTATTGAGGCCAGTGATGGCAGAAAATACATCAGCTGAAGAAATTTTAATGTCAGCCATGAGGAGGTCAGAGGGGGAAAGTGGTGGAGGAACAGCACCGGAATCGTCTAAGGTGGAATTGGAGGAGAAAATCTGAGCAAAGATATCTGCTTTATTAGTAGAAGAAATAGCTACAGAGCCATCAGAATAGAAAAGAGGAGGGAAGGATGATGTAAAGTTGTTAGAAAGGTTTTTGGCAAGTTGCCAGAAGGAGCGGAAAGAATTCGAGTTGGAGAGTTGAGAGCATTTGGTACGGATTAAATTATTTTTAGCATAGTGAAGAACAGACTTAGCACGATTCCGGGCAGAAACATAAAAAAGATGTGATTCAGGGGTGGGTTGGTTCCGGTACCTTTTATAAGCCCTCTTCTTGTTGCAGACGGCATTAGAACAGTCATGATTAAACCAAGGTTTTCTTGCATTAGTCAAAGGATATGGGAAAGGAATGTATGCTTCCACGCCTGAGAGAATAACCTTCGTAATGTGCAAGGCACACTCAGAGGGCTCCCAGCCATAGAAGCAATAATCATTCCAGGGAAAATAAAAGAAGTACTGCCTGAGGGCCTCCCAATCAGCAGCTTCAAAGTGTCATAGACGACGTTTTTTTGGAGGGTCCACACGCCGTACCGGAGTGATAGGACAGGTTAAGGTAACAAGGTTATGATTGGGGGAGCCCAACAGAGAGAGATGATGAACATTGTAAGCAGAAGGATTAGTTGTAAGGAAGAGGTCAAGTTTGTTGGGGCTTTCTCCAGGGTGGTCAGGGATACCGGTAGGATGCTGTACAAGCTGCTCTAGGTCATTAACTCATTGACTGCAGCTTTATCATATATGATACTTGAGTCCAAATGGCTCTGACTTTTGTGTGTGTGTGTGTGTGTGTGTGTGTGTGTGTGTGTCCGACTCTGGGCAAAGGCTCAGGGCCTATTTCTTGGGGGCAGTTGCCTATCCCAAGGCCCAGTAGTCCTCCTACACCTCCACATGTCACCACTTCGGCGCTAACACCCACCGTCCATATTGAATACATGCTAGGGCTGTCTCATACAGGACTGGTGTATTGGTATTAGCGGGGGTACTTTTACGACATGTCGGCGGGTCATCTGGTAGATCAGGAAAGTCTGCTTTTAGGAAATTCAAATCCTTAAACTGTTCCCTGCCCCAGCCGAGATTCGATCCTGGGTCCATTAGGACTGCAAGCCGCCTCTCTACCGATTCAGCCACCTCCTCCCCCATATAATAATATCATATATTATTTCCTGCTTTCAAAAATTCCTCCGTCAGAAGTGGCACGAAATAAATCCGCTAGCAGCTCATGGCACCCTACAGAATATTGCCACACATTGATTATGCATTTTTACGAGGAGCAGAGCTCAACTCAGTTACCTACGTGATGACGAAGGTAATGGTATGAAATCTCCATGCAGTAGCCCAAGCAAATATTGGATGAAATCTCTGGATGAGTGTAGTGATGATAGTGTTATGTTGTTAGATGATGACAGTGATGGTTCAGATGCTGATTTACACCTTATCTGATAGCAAGATTAACTTTGACAGTACAGTGCAACCATAACACATCGTTTGCCAGGCACCACCGCACAGGGAATATTTATTACTTGACAGACCTGTTTCAGAGGTTATTTCTTTGTGTGTTATATACCATTGAACTCGGGACTTTTTTTCTCTATCTTTTGACAATACTGTATATATATTTTTTTTTCTGATATTTTTTCTAAATATTTGGAAACTGCCACACACTGGATGTACATGTAAACAAACACTGACGCAGTGAGTGGGTTAGGGATAGAAAAGATGTAGGCTTGTTCACCAGGTGGATCAGTGAAAGGAGAAGAGAGCCAAAGGTGGTGGTGAGCATTGAAATCTCCCAGAATGGAGATTTCAGAGAAAGGAGAAATGGATAGAATGTGTTCCATCGTAGAAGTAAGATAGTCAAAGAATTTTTTTCAGTCAGTAGAATTAGGAGAGAAGTAAACAGTGCAGATATATATAGTCAGAGAATGACAGGAGAGCCGAAGCCAGAGAGTAGAGAGTTCAGAAGAATCAAGTTCAGGAACACGAGAGCAAGATAGGTCGTTGCATACTTATACACAACAGCCACCTTTGGCTTTGAAATGAGTATAGTGAAAGTAGGAGGATACAGAAGAGGGTTTGCTGTCAGTTGCTTCAGACAGCTGAGTCTTAGTAAGGAAGAGAAGGTGACGTTTAGAGGAGGAGAGATGGTGTTCGACAGAGACAGAGTAAGAGGAAAGGCCGCGAGTGTTGCAGAAATGAAGGAGTGAGTCAGGCAGTGGATCCAGGTAGCTCAAAGAGTTGTCACCGGAAGAGGGGCGGATGGTGGGGTCATTTATGGTCCCCCTTCCCCCGGGACTCCAAGGCTTCCATTGCTGTTCATGGTTTTATTTGAATGCATATGAGTTTTGCATATGAGTTTGCTTGGTGTGGTGACGTCATGTCCAGTTGGCAGGGTTGGCAATAAACGCACTGTCAGAGGCATTCAGGCAGCTTTCTTTAATATCACTAAGTAGGTATATTTTGTTTGTTTTCCAATATTTTTTTACTGTAAAACAAACGTCAGTCATCTGAGATGTATGTAGTACCAAAATAATTTTCCATGAGAACATAGGGCTATAAGAAAATAGCTCAAATCCCTGTGTCACTTTCATTCATATTTACCGGTATTTTTCCATCTTTATTGAATATTTTTTGAATGTCAAAGATGGTCAGGAACCTAATCCCCCTATTTCTGAACAGTCTTATGGGAATTTCGGTTCATTATTCGACCAGTTCATTATTCAACCACTTTTTATAGAATGCATCCCTGTTGAATAGTGGGGGATAGGTGTACACCTTATTATGTATTTACAATCTTACAAACTGAAGATGTTCACTGTGTCTGTATATTTCACTTATCACTCGTCACCCTTGAGCAGTATATCAGGGACTTCTGGGGAAATGATGTGGGTCAGACTGAGACAGAGCGCGAGGAGACTAGTGACACTGCCACCAACTGACACACGAACACAGAAACCACGAACCATGTGATTAATGCTTGGTGTCCTCTAATTTATGTTAATATTAATGCAGACACTTTTTATAGTTTGTTAGCATTAAGAAAATACTTTATTGGTACAACTTAATTTTAAATACGTTAAAAATACTGTTCTGTACTTTTCACTTTATACACCTTGTTATTTACCGTCTCACAAACTAAGATGTTCCCTTTGTATATTTCACTTATCACTTGTCACCCACGAGCGGCATATCAGTGACTTCCAGGGAAATGATGTGGGTCAGACTAAGGCAGAGCGTGAGGGGATAGTAGTGACATCTCCAGCCTGCCACCAACCGACGCACGAACGCACAAACTGTACAGACAATGTGGCCGCCCTAGCCTGAGGTTAGGCATTCCAAACCGCTTCTGGCTTTTTCAGAGTTTTCTCTATATATAAGAAAGTATTCCGGTCGGCTCCTCGACTCCGAAAAAGTGAATTCCGGTCTAATGAAGTCCGTTGTAGTGAGGTCATACTGTATATTATTATGTATGGTGTAAGTATTACATCACAGCACTTTCTTTTATTAGTATTCACAGACTACAGTAAGACCTCACTATAACAGACTATTTGGGGTGGACCAAAGTCCTCAAAGTCAAGGATCACCTAGACATGAGAGGCACCCAGTTCCTTGCTGCAGCCTCCACAAACCCACAACATCCACTACAGTACATGGCAGCACATCCACCCACACCAAGGAACATCAAAATAACACCCAGCACACGATATAATACACAAATACTGTCATCTCTCCCCCCTCGCCCACCTCAGACCAGCTTCCAGAAGCACATCCACACTCAGATCACTCCCCGCTCCATTCAGTCACTTAAAGACAATACACTGCTGCATGCATGGCCTCCTGACATCCACCCTTCTGAATCCTATCTTCCCCGTGAGGACAGGGTCCACCTGGCCAGGCTGAGATGTGGTCACCATCCAGCCCTCTTAAGCTACCAGAAGAGGCTGGATGACTCCATCGCTGATGCCTGTCCAGGATGCAACACAGCACCCCATACTATTAAGCACATTATGGAAGACTGCATTCCACACAATCACCTACACCAACAACACAACATACACTCTTTGAGAGCTCTGTGGGAAAGCCCGGTCTCGGCCATGGCCTTCTTAAGGGACTCGGGGCTGTTCGGCCAGACTGCCTAGGGAACAACTACTACTACTGCTACTACTACTACAGACTATTTGGGGCCCAAAACGTTCCGAAAAATGCGAAATTCCGATAAAAGCGACATCTGGACTTCCCCCTGCTAATCTGGACTTTTTCTGATATATCAGACATTAGTCTTGATCGCAAGAACAGTTTTTAAACTGTTTTGACTACCTTTGTGGTGCTGTATTGTGTTATAACTTCACTACATTAATCAAATAGTATAATATATACTGTATAATAGTACTGCACTGTATACTGATAAACATGTCTTTTATTTACCTTATTGTGGTGAACATAGCCGAGGTGATCAGGCAGTCCGGACGGCTTCTGGCTTTATCAGACTTTTTCCGATATATAGGAATTTAGTCTGGTAGCTCCTCGAGTCCGATAAAAGCAAATTCCAGTCTATTGAAGTCCGTTATATCGAGGTTTTACTGTATGTAAAAAATTATTACAAAACTGTGATTAATTTTACTCCAGTAACTTCTCTTGTATTTAATATTATATTGGCTGCACTACTTTGTGCCAGTTACATATTATGGCCATAAACCACTGTTAGCAGATTTGCATAAGTTTCCCTCACAGTTGCCTGAGGGTGACTGAGGAGGCCAGGAGACCATGGGATCTTAAGAAAGGATCCAGCACCCTTAAGCCACCAAAGCTAGAACCATGCATCTTTGAAAAGTGGCAGGAGAGACTGTGTGGTTTATATGCCATATCTACGGTTCTTGGGTCATAGTTGTTTCTAACATGTTTCTGTCATTTAGGAATTTGTGTAGGAAATTGCTCTTTATAGCTGACGCAGAGTTGAGAAGGGTTACATATTCCTTCCTTTTTCCTTCTCATATAGTGTTTTTCTGTTTTTCCTCATTGATGTGAATTAGGCTAATTTTTATGGTCTTCAGTCCAAGATTCCCATTTCTCTTTTCTCTCTTAGACCTTTATATACAGTTGGCTTTAGATGAGGAAACCCATTCTTGGATATTTATCAGGTATTGACAGATGGGGTTGATGATCATTCTTCAACCCCACTACAAGTATTGAAGTTGTGATACTACAGTGCACAAGTGCATTGTATGTGATTTACAGTCGTAAGAGCTACTATGTTATGCATGGTGTGCAAACTGTCTGGTTTAGTAAGAACCTAGCTATTAGTTGTCAATCCCAGAGGTGCTCTTGAGGTTCAGAAACACCCGCCATTTGAGCCAGCAATGTGTGAGTAGGTAATCCTCTGATGCTGTACTTAGACTGTTACCCTACAAATTACAGGCAGTAATTTAACGTGTGACATCAGTGTCATCATTTACATAAGATAGTTGTTTTAAATTATGGTATTTCTTTTTTGTTTTGTTTTGCTCCTGCATGTTTACAAATGTTGTCCTTGGTTGCCTAATGGTGCCTCTCCATGCAACTCAGTCTCTAGCAGCTTCTATATTCAGTTCGTTTTCCTTGAGGTCACACTGTATGGCGTCTTCCTAGTTCATTTTTGATCTGCCTCTGACAGCAGTACTCTCATTGTTATACCTCACACCCTTTGCTCCAAGTTGTCATCCTCCATCCTCTCAAGTCTGTATTTAACGGCCTACAGACAAGTACCTCAGAAGTACTACAAGATGACCTTGTTGTACAGAAGGTATGGAGAATAATAGAATGGCCAAAATAATGTGTAGTAGAAAAGTGAACTAGGGAAGGAAAACTGCATCACAAAAATGGCATGTGAATGTTAATCCTGTTAGCCTGTGAATATACTTTGTATTTGATTCCAGCTCATACCAAACAGTTTTATTTAGAGAGTCCTTTGGGTGAAGAGGTTAGAGGAAGTCACCATTAATCCCATCAGCTTGAGGATATATGTATGTTTGTTTATTTATATATATATATATATATATATATATATATATATATATATATATATATATATATATATATATTTATATATATATATATATTTATATATATATATATATATAGTGGGAAATGCCAGACAATTTTAATCAGCTTAAGAGATTATTTTGGGTGAAGGGATTCAGGAATATTTTCAAGAAAAGTTGGATTCATATGGTAGACTGCAGTTGGTCAGGGTAAGAGTGCATTTTTTCCCCCATGGTTGTCTTAGATATGATTTAAGTAACATGGTGTAAATACCATTTTAGACTCCAACACCATGGACAGCACAATGGGGAGTGATTCACAACGGCGAGGGCGTATGGGGCAGCTTAGCGGATCCATGAAGCGTCAGCATGAGGTAGCATTAGCCCCAGTTAGTCCAGTGGAGTGTGAGGGCTCAGAGACTGAAGAAGGCAGCTTGACAGCAGCTGTGTCTAAGAGGCGGCGACGTGGTCCACGGGCGCGTGCCAGCAATGACCTTGAGGATGACGACCCAAATAAGAAATCTGGCAGTCTTGTTCCAGGATCAGGACGCAGAAGACGACGACATTCTTCCTCACGCACAGGTCAGTCAGTACATTACTGTCTAGTATCTCACCATACTGTTCCATATTTCATATTTACTCCATCATGATACAGTTTGGGGAAGTGTACATTTCTCTTACATATGACCACAGCTATTAGCTGTGGTGGGTATGCAATGCACGTAAAAAAAAAAATAATAATAAATCTATCTATAGCCAGACATCTCAATCCCGTACGGAGTGGCCACAAACAAATCGCCTCCATGTCGCCCTGTCTCCCACCATTTCACTGCCCTGCTCCCAACTCACACCCTCCTCTCTCATATACCTCTCCACTCCATCCCTTCATCTCATTATCAGCCTCCCCCTCCCTCTCCCCCCCTCCACCTCACTCACATACACTCCTTGTCAGTCTCTTACCCGCCATCCTCTCCACATGACTACACCACCTCAGTGGGTACCTTCTAACGCTTCCTATCACATCCACATCCACACCACAATGCTCCTTTATATCCTCATTTGTCAGCCTGTCTCTTCATGTGACTCCACAGTCTCCTCTTAAATCACTCATTTCCAATGCTCCTACTCTCGACTTGCATCCTTCCAACAACGTCCAAGCTTCACTTCCATACATTAGGGTTGGTATCACAATACTGTCATGTTGTAACTTTTTCACTTCCATGCTTACTTCCCTGTTTCTTATCACTGCTTTCAAGGAACCAGCAACCTTTCTTCATTGCTGTACTCTTTCAAGCATTTCACCCTCCAAACCTCCATCCTTACTCATCACACTCCCCAAGCACTTAAATGTACTCACATTTTCCATTTCCTCACCATCTGACCTCACTGTACATTCACAGACTTCACCTCTCTTAAAGACCATCACTTTACCCTTCCCTGCATTCACCTTTAGATTCCATGTCATACACACACTTCCAAACTCATCCACCAAGCCTTGCAGCTCCCGTTCGTCTTCATTCAACAACACAGTATTGTCTGCAAACAACAGTACAGGGAGATTCCAAACACTGCCCTCTCTCACCAGGGCCACTCCAACATCCACTGCCCTACCTTGTACCTGTTTTATTACCCCATCCATATACAGACTGAACAGCTATGGAGACATGACACATCCCTGTTTCAACCCAACCTTCAAAGAGAAAAATTCACTCAGTTCACCATCCACACGTACTGCAGCCTTAGCACCGTCATACATACTCTTCACAGCATTCAACAACTTCCCATCTACTCCATATATTCTTAATACTTTCCACAATCCTTGTCTACCCACCCTGTCATATGCTTTCTCCAAATCCATGAAAGCCGCATACAACTTCTTTCCCCTCTCTAGAAACTTTTCCACTAAAGATCTAAGAATGAATATCTGATCCACACAACCTCTTCCCTTCCTAAAGCCTCCCTGTTCTTCTCCAACTAATTCCTCTGTTATTTCCCTAACTCTGTCAATAAGTATCCAACCATACACTTTTCCTGTTACACCAAGAAGACAAATGCCCCTATGATTACCACACGCTTCTTTTTCCCCTTTTCCTTTGTAGAGGGGAATAATTATACCTGACTTCCAATCCTCCGGGACTCTACCTTCCTCTCAGGCCAATCTCAACATCTTCCACATCCATCTACTACTATCTCTCCCCAATGCTTCAGCATTTCACCGCACACTCCTTCAATTCCTGGGGCTTTCCCCATTTTAACATTCTTCATTGCTTCCACAACTTCTATCCTACTGATTTCTTCCTGTCTTCTCACCTCCCTCCTTCTCCCAGCCATTATCCAGCCACTTATACACACATTACTTCCATCCTCTATGTTAAACAATTCCTTAAAGTGTTCTCTCTATCTGCTCACTTTTTCTCCCTTCTCCTCTAGTAATCTACCATTTTTATCTTTCACTCCCCTGCTAACTTCACTGCCACCCTGTCTTACTCTCTTCACCTCTTTCCAGAACATTTTTCTTAGTCCCTCCACTTTACACTCATATCCCCTCCAAATTCCTCATCCACTCTTTTCTTACTCTCTCTTACTAATCTTTTCACCTCTCTCTTCCTTTCTATATATAACTTTCTCTTCCGCCTCTCAACTTCTTCCACGTCCCTATTTCTCATCCATTCATTGTATGCTTTCTTCTTTTGTGCCACAGCCTGTCTCACCTCTTCATTTCACCATGTTGTTCCTTGCACCCCCCTCCGTCTTCTCTTCACACCACATCACATGCTGCACATATTTCTTCTGTGAATATCCTGCACACACCTTCCATGTCCCCCATCTGCTCCAGTTCATATTTTCCCAATCGTTCCTCCACTTCTCTCTTATATTCTTCCTTTTTCTCATCCTCTTGTAACCTTTCCACTCTCCTTGGAACTACTTCCTCCCCTCCTTCCCTTCTTCCATTTCTCCATCTTACCATCGTACTTGGATCTTGATTCTGGCCACCACCAAGTAGTGGTCAGGAAGTCCACTCCCCCAACCTCTATAAGCTCTTACATCCATTACACATCTTCGCATCCTTTCATCCACACACACATAATCAGTCATTGCCTTTCTTTCATTCAGTTCACCACCCACCCTTCTCATCACTCGCCATGTATACCTGTGGATCATTTTGTGCCTGAAGAGGGTATTGGCTATCACCAACCCCCTCCCGGCACAAATGTCCACTAACGCGCTGCTATTCTCATCTGTCTCAGTAGGCATACCCCACTCACCAACTATTCCATCCACCTTCACATTCCCTACTTTACCATTCATATCACCAATCAAAAACACTCATTCCTTCCAAACTTTTCCATGCACACTTCCACATATGTCCAGAACTCTTCTCTTACTCTGCTTGCATGATCTTGCGTTGGCGCATACACGCACACAATCGCCCACATTTGTATTCCAACTTTCAACTTTACCCACACAATCCTCGACCCAACTGATCCATACTCCCGTGTGCTCTTCTTCCATCTTTTACTCACAACAATACACACTCCTTTTGCCCTTTCATTCTCACCTACTCCTGCACATATACCCCATCCATACTCCTATTCTCTCACTCTCTCCCCTCCATTTAGTTTCAGTTACTCCACATAAATCCACTTTCGCACCTTCAAGCACCTGGACAATCTCTCTCTCTTTCACCTCATCATTTGCACCCCTTACATTCCATGTCGCGATCCGTACCATATCCATTGTCTGGTCCTTGGTCTTCATCTTTTGGTCAGTCCTGGTCCGAGGCTTCTTGTTCGTCTTTTTAGTTAGCTGTTCAGGGGAGGGGCATTAACCCTCTGCCAACCCTTTTAGTCGCCACATATGACAAGCAGGGATACTGGGAGAGTATTCTTGAAAACCCCCGTACCCCCAGGGGAATTAAATAAAAAATAAACAAATGCGGTTGAATCATATACTGAGTGGGTTTTGCTCATCTGAATAGAGTTGGCTGGCATTTACTGGAATACAATGCAAGATTTGTATTTCACAGTCAGAGGGTTAAGAAATGGTAGGCTTATTGTTAATGTGATTGCCTTTGTTAGTTAATGTACAGTATCTACAGTACTTATTACTAAAATCATTGTGTAAGCATAGTATGTGTATTGCAGGTGCACCTCTTGAAGATGACCCTGAAACAAGTGGTCTGTCAGCATTGTCTTTGGCATGCAGTGCTGCCAGGAGATCAAGATATAATTTCTGTCAAGAGCTAGGTGAGTATTTTAGTAAATACCATACTGGTAACATCTTGGTTGGTCAGTGAACTTTGACTTCTGTGAATTATAAAATTATCTTGGCTGGAGCACCAGCTGATCAGGGTGGTACTCCCAAGGAGAATGGGAATGCTGGTGCTAGGGAGAGCTGGAGATCCTGTTTCACTAGCTACCAGAATATCTTACCATCCCCCTTTTGCTGACCTTTTCAGTGTGAGACTAACATGGAGAGTAGACCAGCATACTCTCCCAAACACTTCCTCTTAACTACCTCATGCACTACCCTGCATCTGTCTATCTATCTATAGCCTGACGCCCTAATCCCGCAAAGGGTGGATGCAGACAAAATGCCTCCAAGTCGCTCTGTCACCCACCATTTGACTACCCTCTTCCCAACTCCCCCCCCCCCCCCCCTCCCTCATATACCTCTCAGCTCCATCCCTCTACCTCATCCTCGGTCTACCCCTCCCTCCACCTCACCTACATGCACCCTTTTAGTCAGTCTTTTATTCTCCATTCTTTCCATATGTCCAAACCACCTCAGTGTATTTCTCCTAATCTTCTCAACCACATCCACATCTACCCCACAATGTCCCTTCACTTCTTTATTTGTCAACCTGTCCCTCCATGTCACTCCACATGCTCCTCTCAAGTAGCTCATTTCCACTGCTCTCACTCTTGACTTGTTTCTCTCTTGCAAGGTCCACGCCTTGCTTCCATACGTCAGGGTAGGGATCACAATACTAAAATAATATAGTGCATGTAGGGTAGTTGCCACTACCCTACATGCACTGTACATATCACACAACATACCTCACTACGTCACAGAGGTTGACGCCAGCAAGGGCCTGTGGCCATAAGACTTTGCCCCCGCCACCTAGTGGCAGATGTATTGAGGGGAGGCGTGATGAGGGCTCCGCCAGCATAGATTTTGGGGCTGGGATGGAATGGGGCACGGATCTGTGCTAGAGGGTACAGGGCATTGCGGTTTCCAGGCTCCCACTTCCACCCAATAGAGAGAGGCCCAAACCTGGGAGTAGCGCCCCAGGAGGCTGCCATGTCAGTGGGTGAATAATGGCGAGACAGTTACCATGCCAAGATTCGCTTGGAAAGTGTCCTTGTAGCTGTCCTGGCAGGGTGCCCCTAGGCCACTGCCACAGCCACAGGTCACGGCGGGTGGGCTATACGTCCCAGATCCCATGCCTGAACTTGGGACCGTGCGGGTGAGTCGGACCTATGGTCTGTCTCTCCCTATTAATTTTGCCGATTATGACAGAAAAGAAAGGGAATCAAAGCAAGCCTGAGGAACTAAATCACCCAGGGGAATCAGAGCGGTGTCATGGAATGTGAGAAGTTTGAGGGATGGAGCAGGGGAAGTAGTTGAGGCATTGAGTAGGTGGTGGATGGATGTTAGATGTGTGCAAGAAGGCAGATATAGAGGAGGAGCAGCTGGAATGATTGTTGGGAGGGATTGTTGTTACTAGTTATTTTGGCAGGGTAAGGCAGATGCATATGGTGGTGTGGGTGTGTTGGTAATGGAGAAATGGATGTAATATTTCATGAATGTAATGAGAGTAAGTGAAAGAATAATAGTATTGAAAATTTTGTTCAGTGGGATAATGTTTTCATTTCAATCTACTTATGGTCCACTGGCAGGCTTGGATGAGGTAGAGAAGGATAGATTCTGGGATGGCTTAATACATATAGTAAGTGGTATGGGGGAGGGGACTTCAATGGCCATGTAGATGAAGGAGTAAGTACATGGGGGATGTGCATATGGTACAAGAAATGAGGAAAGGAAAGGATTCATGAGTTTGGTGAGGCAATGTACTGTACATGATTGAACACACATTTTAGGAAAAGAGAGTAGGTTGATTACATTTGAGTCTGAGGGAAACAGCAGCCAGATAAGACTATTTCCTGGTCATGAGAGCTGATAGGAGGTTAGTGAGGAATGTTAAAGTTACAGGGAGTGAAGAGTGTGTGCAGCAGTGCAAGTTATGTGACATGGTGCTTAACCCTTTAAGACCGCAATTGTTTCAGGCAGGGTACCTCCCACAGCCGCAATTCGGGGGTGTTTTGGCGACATCCACCAAGGGCAAATTGACTGTGTTCTGACTAAAGAGGAAGAATTTACACACCTGACAACGCAATCCGTACCCCCTTAGGCCTAATGGTTACTGCACAATCACACATCAAAGTTAAAAAGAAAGTTTATGATAGTTACCCCTTGAAAACAATCGGAAACATGAAAATTAAGATAACTACCTATTTTTCTTATTGAAACAGGTCATTCCAAAGTGTTTTGTCACACCAATCATGAAAACAGGTGTATGTAGGTGTGGGGAGATAAAGTACGCTGTGGAGAGTAGGCCTATAGGTACGGGGGTTGGAAATAACCAGCTTTTCGTATGAAAAGAAGAGGAATAGACTGTAGCACCAGTCGAGCAGGGCAGTACTCCCAAGGTGGATGGAAAGCTGATGATAGGGAGAGCTGGAGCTCCCGTTTCATCAGCCCTCGGGACTAGGTCCCGACCATCCCCTTTTGCTGAACTTTTTCAGTGTCTCAGTAACACAGAGAGTAGGCCAGCATGCTCTCCAATACAAGTTTCTCCAACTATCAGTGACAAACTACATGCACAGTACACACCATACTTCCTTTTCTAAAATTAAAAAAAAAATCATGGCAGCACAAAACATGGCCTCTGAGTCCCCAGGGGGGGAGACCATAAATGCCCCCACCTTCCGCCCCTCTCCCGGTGACAACTCGAGCTGCCTGGAACCACTGTCTGACTCCCTTCTACTTCATTTCTGCAACATTCGTGGCCTTTCCTCTAACTTTCGCTCTGTTGAGCACCACCTCTCCTTTTCTAAACCTCACTGAGACTCGGCTGTCTGAGGCAACTGACAGCAGAACCTTTTCTTTATCCTTCTACTCTCTCATTACTCATTTCAAAGCCAAAGGTGGCTGTAGTATATCTATACACAACGACTTATCTTGCGCTCGTATTCCTGAACTCGATTCTTCCGAATTCTGTACACTCTGGCTTTGGCTTTCCTGTCATTCCCTGACCAAATATATCTGTGCTGTTTTCTTATCTCCTAATTCTTCTGACTATCAAAAATTCTTTGACTATCTTACTTCTTCGATGGAACACATTCTATCCATTTCTCCTTTCTCTTAAATCTCCATTCTAGGAGATTTCAATATTCACCACCATCTTTGGCTCTCCTCTCCTTTCACTGATCCACCTGGTGAACAAGCCTACACCTTTTCTCTCCTTAATGACCTAGAGCAGCTTGTACAGCACCCTACCTGTATCCCTGACTGCCTTGGAGAGAGCTCCAACATACTTGACCTCTTCCTTACAACTAATCCTTCTGCTTACGCTGTTAATCTTTTCTCTCCATTGGGCTCCTCTGATCACAATCTTATCACCTTAACCTGTCCTCTCACTCCGGTACGGTCTGTGGACCCTCCAAAGAAACGTCGTTTGTGGCACTTTGGAGCTGCAGATTGGGAGGCCCTCAGGCAGTACTTCTTTGATTTTCCTTGGAATGATTATTGCTTCCATGGCCGGGAGCCATCTGAGTGTGGCTTGCGCATTATGGAGGTTATTTTCTCGGGCATGCAAGCATACATTCCATTTTCATATCATTTGACTAATGCAAGAAAACCTTGGTTTGATTACGCTTGTTCTAATGCTGTCCGCAACAAGGAGAGGGCCTATAAAAGGTACTGGAGCCAACCCACCCCTGAATTACATCTTTTTTATGTTTCTGCCCTGCATCGTGCTAAGTTTGTTCTTTGCACTGCTATAGATAATTTCATCCATACTAAATGTCCTCAACTCTCCAACTCGAATTCTTCCTGCTCCTGGTACCTTGCCAAAAACCTTTCTAACAATTTTACCTCATCATCCTTCCCTCCTCTTTTCTACTCTGATGGCCCTGTAGCTATTTCTTTTTACTGATAAAGCAGATCTCTTTGCTCAGACTTTCTCCTTCAATTCCACTTTAGACAATTCCGGTGCTGTTCCTCCATCACTTCCCCCCCTCTGACTTCCTCATGGCTGGCATTAAAATTTCTTCAGCTGATGTATTTTCTGCCATCACAGGCCTCAAGGCATATGGGCCTGATGGAGTCCCTCCTGTCATTCACAAAAAGTGTGCTTCTGTGCTTACACCCTACCTAGGCAAACTCTTGTGCCTTTGTCCATCAACTTTTACCATTCCTTCTTGGTGGAAGTTTGCTCTCATTCAGCCAGTCCCAAAGAAGGGTGACCATTCCCAACCCTCTAACTGTCGTCCAATTGCTTTAACATCCTGTATCTCAAAAATTTTCGAGTCAATTCATAATAGAAAAATTTTAAAGCATCTTTCCTATCACAACATTCTTTCTGATCGTCAGTATGGGTTCCATCAGGGACGCTCCACGGGTGATCTTCTCACGTACCTTTCAGACTCCTGGTCATCCTCCTTTCAGGACTTTGGCAAAAGCTTTGCCATTGCACTTGACATCTCAAAGGCTTTTGGTCGTGTCTGGCATAAATCTTTAATTTCCAAACTGCCCTCGTACGGTTTCTATCCTTCTATCTGTGCCATCATCTCTAGCTTCCTGTCTGGTCGTTCGATAGCCGCTGTTGTAGATAGCCATCGTTCTTCTCCTAGATCTATGAACAGTGGTGTTCCTCAGGGCTCTGTCCTGTCACCAACTCCCTTCCTTTTATTCATCAGTGACTTTCTAAGCTGTACATCTAACCCTGTCCTCTGATACGCTGATAACTCCACCCTTCACCTTTCCATTCGGTTCCCGCAGCGTCCATCTCAGCAGTTACTTCAACAAACAAGGGATGAGGCTATGGCACACCTAATGTATGACTTGGCTTCTATCTCTGCCTGGGATAAAAATAATCTGGTTGTTTTTAATGCATCAAAGACTCAGTTTTTACAACTATCACCCCGACAAAGTCTTCCACAGGTTTACGCACTGATGTTTAATAATATTCGGCTTAATCCTGCATCATCCTTGAATGTGCATGGGGTTTCATTTACTCAGGACTTATCTTGGAAAGATCATATTACATCTCTTGTAAAATCAGCTTCCAAGAGATTAGATGTGCTAAGCCGACTCGGTTCCTTCTTTACCCCTGCACAATTGTTGACTCTATACAGGGGATTTATCCGCCCCTGTGTGGAGTACAACTCTCATGTGTGGGGAGGGTCCCCACATACAGCTTTTCTCAATTGGGTGGAGTCAAAGGGTTTTCGTCTCACTAACTCTCCTCCTCTTACTGACTCCCTTCAACCTCTGTCTCTTCGCTGTACTGTTGCATCTTGATCTGTTTTCTATCGTTACTTCATTGGTCACTGCTCCTCTGAACTGTCTGCTTGCATTCCTCCACCTCTACAATGGGCGCGTAGCACCCGTTCAGCAACAAACTGTCATCCCTTTTCTGTCCCACTCTCTAATGCAAGAGTTGACCGTTACTCCCAGTCCTTCATTTATGCAACAGGTCAGTTCTGGAACTGTCTCCCTCTGTCTGTATTTCCTACTTCCTATGATCTCCAGTCTTTCAAACGCATTGTGTCCAGGCATCTCAAAATGATCGGATCTTGAATTTGGCTGTCTCTTGTATTTTGTTTCTCTCTTGGAAGGAACAATTTTGCGGGCCCGCGGCCTTTGGTTCCTTGTTCCTCACAAAAAAAAAAAAAAAAAATCATTGTGTTCTGTATCATCTACCATGAAAACAGATGTGCTTGTAGGTGTGGGGAGTAGGCCTACAAGGCCTTGGTGGTACTTGAGGTGAAAAATTTTGGCAACAACCAAATTCTCTAGTGGAAACCCTCCATGTCAATGGGATTTGTCATTCCAGCCATAAAAACAGGTGTGTATGTCGGTGTGGGGAGATAAAACGGGTGTAGGGAATAGCCCTACAAGACCTCATAGTCGTTCCTAAACTAGCACAGACACATATAAATGTTTATAACCATCAAGGACATCAAAATAATGTTGAATAATGCTATAAATGCATGCATAAGAAAGGGGAAAAAAAAGCAGTAATTTGTTTCCGATTTCTCTTTTCACTGTACCAACTTCTCGTTACACATTTGTCACACCATTACAGTTATCACATTATCATTACACTTCATCACACTTATCATTACAGTTTCAACAACAACCAAATTCTCTCGTGGAAACTCTCCATTTCATTGGAATTTATCACACCAGCCATGAGAACAGGTGTATTTGTATGTGTGGGGAGATGAAACAGGTGCAGGGAGTAACCTTACAAGGCCTCATAGTCTTTTGAAACTAACACAGATGGACACTACTCAGAGGTGCTAATCTGGGCAGAAAAAAAAAAAAAAAGAAGTAGATGCGTTGTATGTAGTACAACATACAGCATTCTCCAACTACGTACGTACAGAAACTGGTAGGTATGAAGTGAGAAATGAACAGAGTGAGGTGTAAAAATTTGGGAAGAAGTAGAAATAATATGAAACAGGTACGTACATAAGGCCTGACACTCGGGGGGCCTGTTTGGGGTTGGAAGGGTAGTGAGGGACAAGGAAGGAGAGATGGGGTGGGGTTTGGGGGGGGACGAGGCTAGCAGGGAGGGAGGAGGGGCAAGAGAGGGTGGGAAGGGACACAGGTTGTTGTGGGAGGAGAGATGCAGTTGCGTGGAGGGGTGGGAGAGTGATGGGGGACAAGGAGGGCATGAGGAAGTGGAGTAGAGGGTGGCATGGAAGCGGCCGAGAGGGGGGTGTCCCCTCACTGCCCGGGTTGGCCCGATCCCCCCTCATGCCACAACAGGGTCGAGTTCTCATTGGCCTGAAGCCATGTACGTCATAATCGGGGTGGAGAAAGCTCTCCGCAGTTTTTTACAGGCCACATTCACTTGAAGCATTTAGGCATTTTGGCATAAAACTCAAATTGCATCAATTGATGTGATTAGAACTTAAGGGGCTAAGGAGTGGGTGGTGAAAAAGAGGACCTATGCACCTAGGATGAAAGTATGGAAGTTGAAAACCAAGCAGTAAGGGATGCCTTCTGTAGCTAGATGAGTAGAGTGGTGGCTGAACAGAGCCGTTGACAGTAGTGTCAATGAACAGCTCAGAGCTGTCAGTAACAATCTCCTGAGAGTTACTGATTCAGTGTGAGGATGGACAAGGTTCTCCCCACCCCACCCCCACCCCCAAACACAAACACAAACACAAAGTAACTTGTTGGTGGGATGAGGGTGTAGAAGCTGCAGTTAAAGAGAAAATAAGGCTTTTCCGGGAATGGAAAAAGAGTGGTAACAAAGAAGAATACTTGGCTACCAAATGTAGGGCTAGAAGAGAGGTTTGCAGGGCAAAGTCTGAGTCTCGGAGACTTTTACTTGATAACCTATATATCCTAGTATGGAAAGGAAGAATATGGTATTTAAGGTGGCAAATCAGATGAAGAAAACAGGCATATCATAAGTGAGCAGTGTGTGAAGAATGATGAAGGAAAGATAGTGGTGAACAGTGGGGATATTAAAGACACCTGGAGAGAGCATTACTGCCAGTTGTTGAATGAGTCGTTTGACTGGGACAGGGAAAGTTTGGAACCAGCAGAACCAGTGTTTGGCCCTTGGCCTTTGATTGACACTGCTACTGTTAGCAGGGCAATAAGCAGGATGCTGGTGGGGAAGGCAGTAGATGTCTCTGGGTAGTAGCAGTAGTAGTAGTAGTAGTTGTTGTTCCCTAGGCGGTCTGGCCGAACAGCCCCGAGTCCCTAAGGAAGGCCACAGCTGAGACCAGGCTTTCCCACAGAGCTCTCAAGGAGTGTATGTTGTGATGTTGGGGTAGGTGATTGTGTGTAATGCAGTCTTCCATAATGTGCTTAATAGTATGGGGTGCTGTCTTGCATTTTGGACAGGCATCAGCAATGGAGTCATCCAGCCTCTTCTGGTAACTTAAGAGGGCTGGATGATGCCCACATCTCAGCCTGGCCAGGTTGACCCTGTCCTCACGAGGGAGATAGGATTCAGAAGGGTGGATATCAGGAGGCCGTGCATGCAGCTGTGTGTTGTCTTTTAAGTGACTGAATGGAGTGGCAAGTGATTTGAGTATGTACATGCTTCTGGAAGCTGGTCTGACGCATGCGAGGGGGAAGAGATGACAGTATTTGTGCATTATATCGTGTGCTGGGTGTTGTTTTGATGTTCCTTGGTGTGTGTGGATGTGCTGCCATGAAGTGTAGTGGATGTTGTGGGATTGTGAAGGCTGTAGCGAGAAATTGGGTGCCTCTCACGTCTAGATGATCCTTGACTTTGAGGACTTTGGTTTCTTGACCTAGGTGGTCTGTGGGTGTAGTAGCTGTGCAACCTGTGATTATTTTTAGGGCCTTGTTCTGTATGGTCTGTAGTGTGTTTTAGTGAGGTTAGGAGCCCAAGCAGGGCTTGCATAATTCATCACTGAACGTATGTATATATTGTTTGTATTCCGTGGTGGTGTCCAAATGTTGTATGGGCAAGTGACCTCAAGGCATTGAGTCTTGGTGTTATTTTATTTTTATTTGTGATGTGTTGTTTAAATGACATTGATATATGTTACACCAAGGATTTTGTGTGTGTGTGGGGGGGGGTATTGTTTATGGTGAGGTGTGGAATGTGATTGTGTTCTGCTGTCCAGTTTGTGAGAAGGGTCACTTTAGATTTGGCTGGGGCTATTTTGAGCCTGTTTGTGGTGAACCATTCATGTAGTATGTTGAGGTAAGGTTGGAGGATATGTGCAGCTGTGTTTGCATTTTGGTGTGTACATGTAAGTGTTATGTCATCTGCATAGGAAGCTATATGTATCTGTGGTGTGTGGGGTTTGGGTATGTCGCACATGTATAGGTTAAAGAGTGTAGGGGACAAAGCAGATCCTTGGGGGATGCCATTTGTGAAGTTTCGTATGTTTGAAGACTGACCAGCAAATGTTACATGTGCACATCTGCCTGCTGAGTAGTTTGCCAGCTGTCTTTTTGTCTTATTCTGCATGTCTGTGTTGAATATTTTGTTTGTGAGGTTGTGGTGGGGGATGGTATGAAAAGCTTTGCTAATGTCTGGTGTGACTAGGAGTGTTCTGTGTGGTGGCCTAGCTGAATTCATGCCATCAAAAACTCTCTGTGTAAGGTATGTAAGAAGAGTGTGTCTGGGTTGACTGCTGATATGTTGAAAGCCATAGGAAATATAGGAGTGAGGGTAGTCCCTGACTTGGTAAATATAATTATATATGAGTGTGTTGTCCCAGATGATTGGCTGAAGAGTGTATTTGTAAATATGTACAAGGGGAAGGGTGATGCCCTGGAAAGAGGATATTATTTGGGCATAAAACTTTTGGACCAGATATTGAAGGTAATGGAGAGAGTTCTAGAAGACATGATTAGAGAAAGAGTGAATATTGATGAGATGCAGTTTAGGTTTATGCCATGCAAAGGGACTACTGATGCCATGTTCATTGTTTGACAGCTTCAGGAGAAATACTTTATATAGGAAAGAAGAGGGATTTGTACTTTGTTTTTGTTGATTTGGAGAAGGCCTTTGACAGAGTCCCTAGAGAGGTGGCGAAGTGGGCAATGAGAAAGCTGGAGATCGAGGAGTAGCTGGTTAGGGTGGTTATGGCCATGTATGTGCGTCCTCACACCTCGGTAAAGATGAATGGAGATTTGAATGATGAGTTTTCCATGAATGTTGGTGTGGATCATGGTACTTGAAGCCCTCTCACGTTCAGAAATGGACTCCCGTGGGAGACGTTGTGTGCTGATGATTTGGTGTTGATTGCAGAGAATGTAAGGGAGGTGTAGGAAATACTTAGGAAGTGGAGAGATGGTATAGGCACAAAGGCTTAAGAGTAAATAAATACATAGGAAGTGGAGAGATGGTATGGGGCACAAGAGCTTAAGAGTAAATGCAGATAAAATAAAAGTGATGGTATCTAGGGCAATTGACAGTACTGTCAAGGAAGAGGGAGAGTTGCCTTGTGCAAAATTCTTCTGTGGGAAGTAATTCCAGCTCATGCAGTGTTTGTGGTCAGTGGGTGCATAAGAATTGTAGTGTTATTACAAGTAGACTGCGAGATAATGCTGATTTCATGTGTGTGGTGTGTCGGGGAGATCTTGTGGAGATTGTCAGGCATAAAAAGGATTGATCTTGCTGGTGAGCCTCTTGAGTGTGGAAGAATATTATTTGGGAGACCTGTTAACTGCAGGAGGTGGGGCTGGAGCTAGGTCTGTGGATAGAGTGAGGAGTGGTTGGAAGAAGTTCAAGGAGCTTCCCTCCGTGCCAAGGGATCTTTGTATGCGGCGTGTGTTAGGAGTGTAATGCTATATGGTAGTGAGACCTGGGCAATAAAGGGGGAGGATATTTGCAGGCTTAAATGTACAGCAGTGACAATGATTAGGGGGATGTGCAGTGCATATCTGATTGCGAGGCTTGGGGGGACTAATTTTACAGTGGAAGAGTTGAGAGGTAGGATGAGACTGGAGCATAGCCTATTGGTGTTGTGATGAAGAGAGGTAGATGAGGTGGTTTGGGCATGTGAAGAGGATGGGGGGTGATAATTGGGTGCAGAGAGGGAGAAATGTTAACATTAGGGGTAGGGTTGTGAGAGGTAGACCGAAAGAAGCCTGGGATGAAGTCATTGGGCGTGACCTCTGGGATAAGGGTCTGAATAGAGAAGCTGCCTGAGATCAAGCAGCATGGAGAACCACCATTTCGTGACCAAGGCTGATGCATGTAAGCATGTTTGAGCCTTTAAAAATGATACGTGAAGTAGGAAACCTTGCTGCCCTCAAGCAACCTTGAAGTTTCTGCAGTGCAAAAGCAAGGAGATGAACCAGAATGTCCTCTCCTGACACATGTTTCAGAGAGATCTGAGAACCAAGCTTCATATCTTTTAACTACAAGTGAAAACAGAGAAGCATGATTACTTACCGAGTACACTATAATTAACATTGGCATTGTCAGTCTTGATAATAACTAACTGACTATGTGCCAGCTGTTCAAGTGGGCCACACAGTCGTATGCACATTATTTGAGTCAACATAATCAAGGAAGTGTTATTGTAATATGAGCAGATAGAGTTTACAGTGTGTTATGAGGTCCTGGGTGTTTCATGTCCATATAACTGTGAAAAGCCAGTTTTTAATCCTTTCATTTATAGTTATTGATGCAAAACAAAAATTCCATTTTATGGCACTGTAGCAGTGTGACGCAAAAAAACAAATAACTTGAAAGTGCAGAATAGATCGATATTTTTGCTACTTATGGATAGTAAAGACTTAAGATAAGTTGCATGCTCTATTTTCAGATCCAGATTTAGATGCTACCAAGAGAATAGCTGTGCTTCAGTCCAGAATACAAGAGCTGAAGAGAACTTATATGCAAGTTAAAACTGAGCTAGCATCAGTGGAGCGGAGGCGAAAGAAGCTGCGCAGGAAAGAAAGAGAAAGTAAGTTAATTTGACTAGCAAACTTATCATCATCATCCGGGCCTCCTTTCTCACTCAAGGGCAGAGTGAAGAGTAGCAATGTCCAGACAGCCCAAATTTGCCCAGTCCAATTGGCCAGGCTTCCATTCATTCATCATTCAAGCCTTCGGAATCATGGCTCGATCTGATTCACCACGACCTGTAGCTTCATATAAACGTATCCAATAGAGTCAAATCGGATGCTGTTGATTGCAGAGAACGAAAGGGAGGCAGAGGAAAGGTTTAGGAAGTGGAGAGATGGTATGGTGATTGCAGAGAACGAAAGGGAGGCGGAGGAAAGGTTTAGGAAGTGGAGAGATGGTATGGTGCTCAAGGGCATAAGAGTAAATGCAGATAAAACAAAAGTGATTATATCTAGGGTTGGTGGCGGTCAAAGACCAGGGAGAGAGAGTTTTTTGTTTTTTTTTTTTTTTTTTTTTTAATGCGAGGAAGAAGGAACCAAAGGCCATGAGCCCACAGTAACAGTTCCCTCCAAGAGAAAAACAAAATACAATAGAGAGCCAAATTCAAGATCCGATCATTTGGAGATGCCTGGACACTGCGTTTGAAAGACTGGAGATCATAGGCAGCAGGAAATACAGAGAGAGGGAGACAGTTCCAGAGTTGACCTGTTGCATAAATGAAAGACTGGGAGTAACGGTTAACTCTTGCATTAGGGAGTTGGACAGAAAAGGGATGAGAGTTTGCTGCCAGACGGGTGCGTAGCACCCGTCGTAGAGGTGGAGGAATGCAAGCAGACAGTTCAGAGGTTGAAGGGAGTCAGTAAGAGGAGGAGAGTTAATGAGATGAAAACCCTTTGACTCCACCCTATTGAGAAGAGCTGTATGTGGGGAGCCTCCCCACACATGAGAGCTGTACTCCACACAGGGGCGGATAAAAACCCTGTATAGAGTCAACAATTGTGCAGGGGTAAAGAAAGAGCGGAGTCGGCTAAGCACACCCAATCTCTTGGAAGCAGATTTTACAAGAGATGTAATATGATCTTTCCAAGATAAGTCCCTAGTAAATGAAACCCCAAGCATGTTCAAGGATGATGCAAGATTAAGCTGAATATTATTAAACATTAGTGGGGGTACCTGTGGAAGATTTTGTCGGGTTGATAGGTGTAAGAACTGAGTCTTAGATGCATTAAAAACAACCATATTATTTTTACCCCTGTCAGAGATACGAGCCAAGTCAGACATTAGGTGTGCCATAGCCTCTTCCCTTGTTTGTTGAAGTAACTGTTGAGATGGGCGTTGCAGGAACCGAATGGAAAGGTGAAGGGTGGAGTCATCAGCGTATGAGTGGATAGGGTTAGATGTACAGCTTAGAAGATCATTGATGAATAAAAGGAAGAGAGTTGGTGATAGGACAGAGCCCTGAGGAACACCACTGTTGATAGATCTAGGAGAAGAACGATGGCCATCTACAATGGCGGCTATAGAACGACCAGAAAGGAAGCTAGCAATGAAGCCACAGATAGAAGGATAGAAACTGTAGGAGGGCAGTTTGGAAATTAAAGATTTATGCCAGACTCGATCGAAAGCCTTTGAGATGTCAAGTGCAATGGCAAAGCTTTCGCCAAAATCCCGAAAGGAGGATGACCAGGAGTCTTAAAGGTAGGTGAGATGATCACCAGTGGAGCGTCCCAGACGGAACCCGTACTGACGATCAGAAAGAAGGTTGTGATAGGAAAGATGCCTTAAAATTTTTCTATTGAGAATTGACTCAAAAACGTTTGAAATACAGGACGTTAAAGCAATTGGATGATAGTTGGAGGGTTGGGAGTGGTCACCCTTCTTTGGGACTGGCTGGATGAGAGCAAACTTCCAGCAAGAAGGAAAGGTACAAGTTGACAGACAAAGGCGAAAGAGTTTGCTTAGGCAGGGTGTAAACACAGAAGCACAGTTCTTGAGAACAACAGGAGGGACCCCATCAGGCCCATATGCCTTGTTAGTACTGAGGCCAGTGATGGCAGAAAATACATCAGCTGAAGAAATTTTAAAGTCACCCATGAGCAAGTCAGAGGGGAGAAGTGATGGAGGAACAGCACCGGAATCATCTAAGGTGGAATTGGAGGAGAAGGTCTGTGCGAAGAGATCTGCTTTATCAGTAGAAGAAATAGCTACAGAACCATCAGAGTAGAAAAGAGGAGGGAAGGATGATGAGGTATAGTTGTTAGAAAGGTTTTTGGCAAGGTGCCAGAAGGAGCGGGAAGAATTCGAGTTGGAGAGTTGAGAGCATTTAGTACGGATGAAATTATTTTTAGCAGAGCGAAGAACAGACTTAGCATGATTCCGGGCAGAAACGTAAAGATGATGTGATTCAGGGGTGGATTGGCTCCGGTACCTTTTGTAGGCCCTCTCCTTGTTGCGGACAGCATTAGAACAAGCGTGATTAAACCAAGGCTTTCTTGCGTTAGTCAAAGGATATGAGAAAGGAATGTATGCTTCCATGCCCGAGAGAATAACCTCCGTAATGCGCAAGGCACACTCAGATGGCTCCCGGCCATGGAAGCAATAATCATTCCAGGGAAAATCAAAGAAGTACTGCCCGAGGGCCTCCCAGTCCGCGGCTCCAAAATGCCACAGACAACGTTTCCCTGGAGGGTCCACAGGCTGTACCGGAGTGATAGGACAGGTTAAGGTAATAAGGTTGTGATCGGAGGAGCCCAACGGAGAGAAAAGATTAACAGAGTAAGCAGAAGGATTAGTTGTGAGGAAGAGGTCAGGTATGTTGGAGCTCTCTCCAAGGCAGCCAGGGATACAGGTAGGGTGCTGTACAAGCTGCTCTAGGTCATTAAGGATAGAAAAGATGTAGGCTTGTTCACCAGGTGAATCCGTGAAAGGAGAGGAGAGCCAAAGGTGGTGGTGAACATTGAAATCTCCTAGAATGGAGATTTCAGAGAAAGGAGAAATGGATAGAATGTGTTCCATCGTAGAAGTAAGATAATCGAAGAATTTTTGATAGTCAGTAGAATTAGGGGATAAGTAAACAGCACAGATATATTTAGTCAGAGAATGACAGGAAAGCCGAAGCCAGAGTGTAGAGAATTCAGAAGAATCGAGTTCAGGAACACGAGAGCAAGATAAGTCTTTGCATATGTATACACAACAGCCACCTTTGGCTTTGAAATGAGTATAGAGAAAGTAGGAGGATACAGAAAAGGGTTTGCTGTCAGTTGCCTCAGACAGCTGAGTCTCCGTTAGAAAAAGAAGGTGAGGTTTAGAGGAGGAGAGGTGGTGCTCAACAGAGCGAAAGTTAGAGGAAAGGCCGAGAATGTTGCAGAAATGAAGAAGAAGAGAGTCAGACAGTGGTTCCAGGCATCTCAAGTCATCACTGGGAGAGGGGCGGATGGTGGGGGCATTTATGGTCCCCCCCCCCCTCCGGACTCCGAGGCTTGGTAAAGAGACGCCATTTGTTAAATTTTGAATAGGAAGTGTAGTGTGTACTGTGCATGTAGTTTGGTGTAGATAGTTAGAGAAATTTGTACTGAAGAGCATGCTGGCTTACTCTCTGTGTAACTGAGACACTGAAAAGGTTCAGCAAAGGAGGATGGTCAGGAACTAGTCCTGAGGACTGATGAAATGGGAGCTCCAGCACTCCCTGTCATCAGCTTTCCATCCACCTCGGGAGTACTGCCCTGCTCGACTGGTGCTACAGTCTACCCCTTAGATCCTCAAAAGCAATGACAGTACCTTCTTTCATCTGCAGTAGCCTAACCAGACAACAAGTAGTCTAAATTGTATTATTTTAAGCATTAATCCTCATGCGTTTGTGATTTGAAATCAAATCTCTCATGAGAAAATTTAACACGGGATTGTCCTTGTGGTGTGCATGCGTTAAGGGAGTGAGCAGAATGAGTCCCAGTATTTACTCAACATTAAATTTCTGCCCACTTAGAGACTGAATGAGTCAAAGTACCCACTAGACATAATTTAATCTGAACAAACTGTGTTTTAAGAACTTAACTTGCACTAAATGTAGCAGAAATTAAATAATATAGGACCACTGAAGTGGCGGGCTGTCATCACATGCCATCAATGATGTTTTAATTTTCGGTTATGATAAATATAAACACTTCACATTATGTTATATATACATGTTTTATTTGTACCATTTATATTATGGTATATGACATTACTATGATTCACAGTTTCACACAACTGTGTAGATATTTAACAAAGAAAAATATCTTTTTTAAACAGCACAGGGAATGTGTTTGTCCAAATCATGGAGCCATCTAGCAGAATACTAGCATTGAAAGCACCGCATTGCTGATTGTTATTAAAGAAATATTTTGAGGTGGTATGAATGTGTACAAAGAATGCTTATAGAGTGCTAAAGACAGTTTGTGAATGTGAGATAAAGGGCAGTGTTTGGTAATGGTAGAGGCAGACATTATTTAGTATGGAAGAAGGTAATGGAACACTCTATTGGTAATAGAGAAGGAAGAAGATGAGTGTTTAAGAGAGTGAGAAAGGTGTGCGAGGTCAGTGTACCATGGAGTTGTTTCTGTCACAACCATTCCCTGTCCATTGCTTCTTAGAAGAAAGCAAGGCAACGATGATGAGGGAATGGGATGATGATATGTGGTATGGTGTCAATAGTGTGCCCTATTTCATGCACCTTTGTTTCTGAAACCTGCCTCACCTATCTTAGGTGGAAAGCATGGTCAGGATGATGATATCTATGTGTGTGAATGTGTAAGGATGCTTGTAGTCATTTGTTTGATATGGGAATACATATATTTCCATATCTGATCAATAAATTTTCTTTCTTTCAGAAGAGACCAAGACTGAACCAACGTAACAGTTCGAGTGAGTTAGTGAAGCCCTGATCATCTGTGATCTGTTGTGCTTAGCATAGTTCTGTAACATGCGGAAAGATATGGATCTCAATTTTGTGTAAACTTCATCACCAATAAATTTAGTTTGCAGGGAATATTTGAAGTAGTTTATACAGGTCAAGGTGACTTTTTATCATAAGTGATTATGTTAAACTAATGTTTTAATCAAATTTCAAAAAGCATTTTTTCAGGAAGAAATAATCAGGCTGGATGGAGTGCCTTGGTAATTGTATTAGGGCTTCTTGTAGCCTCGTGTATGTTGATATGAATGTAAAGCTTTAAACTGATATGTATTGTATATGGATGATACCTGGGTTTTTCACACAGGCTTGAGAACTTATCGTACGTTTAGAGTCAGTCCGTTAGGGGAGTAATTTTCCCTGTCATTTGATGGAAGACCTTCTCTTCCCATCTCACTCATGTACAGCAAATGTATTACTTGTACATAAGATATCCAGAATTAAGTGATATTTCCTGTACTTTTTTTTATTGTTGTCTTGTATAGAGTAGAAAGCTAGAAAACTTTTAGTTCTTTTTAGTATTACTAACTCTTAGAGATTGCCTTGGTAAGTTCTACTGGTATGAGTATAGTGAAAGGTGTGGCTGAATGATTGTGTGATAATAAATTGAACTTTCACCACAAAGTATTTATGAAATTTTGTAGTATTTTTTATACAATTTTTTTTTTTTTTTTTTTTTTTTTTTTTTTTTTTTTAAATACTATCTTCCTTATTCATAAATGAAGTGTATCCTGCGAAGTACAATTTGCACTTGCATACATTGATGTACTGTGTAAGATCTTATAACTGTTTAGGTTTTTTATAATTGTAATTTTATCAATTGCCAAATGGTGTGTTTTTCCTTACTTCATACTTTCCAGATACGTAACATGCTAAATCAAGTTGTGTTTATTTTTAATCCAGACTGGGTTGCAGTTTTGAAATTTTATTTGCGCAAGATGTCTGCTTTCAGATTTGTTTATGTTACTGGTCCTTGGCATGTGTTAAATAACAGTAGATATCCTTAATTTGTATTCTCTCTCTCTCTCTCTCTCTCTCTCTCTCTCTCTCTCTCTCTCTCTCTCTCACACACACACACACACACACACAGACACACACAGACACAGACACAGACACACAGACACAGACACACACAGACACACACAGACACAGACACACACAGACACAGACACACAGACACAGACACACAGACACAGACACACACAGACACAGACACACACAGACACAGACACACACAGACACACAGACACAGACACACACAGACACAGACACACACAGACACACAGACACAGACACACACAGACACAGACACACACACAGACACACACACAGACACACACACAGACACACACACAGACACACACACACACACACACACACACACACACACACACACACACAGACACACACACACACACACAGACACACACACACACACACAGACACACACAGACACACACACACACACAGACACACACACACACACAGACACACACACACACACACAGACACACACACACACACACACACACACACACACACACACACACACACACACACACACACACACACACACACACACACAGACACACACACACACACACACAGACACACACAGACACACACACACACACACAGACACACACACACACACAGACACACACACACACACACACAGACACACACACACACAGACACACACAGACACACACACACACACACACACACAGGGTTACCAAATATAGGTTAAACATTACGTTGTATTCCCAGTACTTTTTAATTAATTGCTAAACAAATGTTGCTCAGATGATAAATTTATTTCAAGATATGCTGTTTCTTGTGCACACTAGTGGCTGCAGCATGCACCGGTGAACATGTTCTTTCCTAGAAATTTGTATTCTCAGGAATTTTTTACGGTTGATACTAATAGCAGATATGCTACAACCATGTCAGACAAATAAGGATGTAATGATGATAAATGTGAAAAATGTTAAAAACATGTAAACAAAGCTTGTTATTTGATACTGTATTTTATTATTGTATTCATCACTTGTCATGATCATTTTTTGGTAACTTGGTTAAAATGCAATGCTGCATTCCTTGATATCACATTATTTATGATCAGTAGTTACTGAGTTATTCCATGTGACCTTTTAGAGGTAAACATATTATAAGCAATAACTTTGGTAGACTAGTGATGTTTCCTTCATACCTCAGCAACCAGTTCATCATTCAGCCAACTGATATACTGTATTTAACTTGTCAGTCAGGGGTTTTCACAGCAGTGGAGAAATTTGTTTGGGAAAACTTAGGCTTTCTGGACGTTGCTACTCCTCGCTCTGCGCTAGGGTGGGAAAAGAGGTCCGGATGATGATGATGAATAGAGGAAAGTCCCGAGTGTGCCATTGACCATGGAAATTTTTCATCATGATGATGGTAACTTATTGCCTGTGAGGAGCAGCCCTCATTTAATATGCCTGTATCTGGTAGTATCCTAAATAGTATCTTATTTACATCCTTGGCCAGGGGTTAAGAGAAAAATCCCTTCAAAAGTAGATGTCAAGATTCATTTCATGTGGTATATGTTGCATTCATTGTTATTACTTTAAAAAAAATCTATGGCAGTGTTTATTTATCAATACTGCCATTATTGTATCATATGCACAAATTCAGCATCACATTTACATACTGTAACAATAAATTGGAACCTTGCTTTATGTTGGAGGCAGTCACAGTATTCAGTAAAACATGATTGAAGCATTGTAGCTAATTAAAATCGTACAGATTTGAAAATTATTACTTTTTAGAATTTAAACTGACAGAAAAGATCCAAATTATATGGCCAGTTGAACAGTAAACAAACAGGTGCAAAGTGCTGATGGTACAAATGTCTCAAAGAAATGTGAGGCCAAGGTATGATTATGTATTTTTTCAGGCAACATGAGGTCAGTTAAGTGGATCAAGCATATATTCTGTGCACTACTATTTTGCTGTATATTTTGTGTGCTGAAAGGACTGCCAATTATTTTGTCATGTATGAGAAATTACTTGAGAAAAAATACTAATGCCATTTATATAACACAAGAACTGCCAAGTACATCTTAAGCTGTTACCAGGAGGGCTGTTAATGTACATCATATGAACTGGTCTGAAAATCAGATTTTCCTTTGTGTTGGTGTCCATTATGGCTAAACAAGAGTTCCAGTAACTATTGACAAGGAAATTTGCACTCTGTATGTAAGCATGCCTTCTCCCAGTTCATACACATGAAACTGGTCTTTAAAATATATATATATATATATATATATATATGCTGAAGAATACATAAATTTAGGATACTTTAGCAGCTGAACTATGACATAACAAGCAATAAATTTAAGTACATTTTCAGTTAGCCAGTGTGGTCAAACTCTGTTTGAGATTTATTTATTTATTTACCATGGCCACAGTTTTCTTTAATGGTGCAAATTATAGGTTAAAGCAGTAATTAGTAATATTCTCCCAGCATAATTTTTGTCATAATTTTATTCAAATTATTTACTGCCTGGTGGGTTAGTGGCTAGAATGCTCTATGGTCTAGCATGGGTTTGATCCCCAAGAGGTGAGAACAGGTTTTTTGATCATGTATTGCCAACATGGGAGGTGGTCAGGTTGTCTTCCCTTAAGTGTACATAGCTGCAGGCACCTGCATTGAACCTTAGAGGAGATAATTGGGAATAGGCTGTTCATCATCATCATCTTCATCCGGACCTCCTTTCTCATCCTAGGGCAGGGCGAAGAGTAGCAGTGTCCAGACAGCCCAAGTTTGCCTAGTTCAATGGGCCACTCTTCCATTCACTCATCATTCAAGCCTACAGACTCCTGGCTCTATCTGATACGTCAGAAACATTCACCACATTCTGTAGCTTCATATAAACGTATCTGATAGAGTCAGTCGAGATGCTGTCATGTTAAAAAAGGGTGCCAAATCTCTAATCATGCACTTCTCACAACATTCATCCATCCAGCCTGATCTCTTGTCAGTCACCTAGCCTCACCAACTTCCATGCCTCTCTTCCTCACGCACTCATCTGCCTTATCCCTCCACCTTCTCCTTGGCCTGCTTCACCTCCTTCCTCCTTCAGATTCACTCAGATATACCTTTTTCACCACTCTGTTGTTATCCATTCTCTCCACATGACCATACCATCTCAGTACACTCTCTTTGATTCTTGTGTCCACCGACTTCCTCACTCTGCATCTTTCACAAATCATATTATTTCATATCCTATCCACTCTCTCTACACTACATACATTTCTCAGCAGTCCCATCTCCACTGCTCTCACTCTTGACTTTTCATTTTCATGCCACACCATAGCCTCACATCCATATGTTAAAGTTGGCACCAACACTCCTTCAGGTAAGCCTCGTGCATTTGCAGCACTCAAGCCTCTGTTTCTTGAGAAGGCCTTCACAGCACCAGCTACTTTTCTTCCTTGTGTCACTCTACTTTCCACTTCTTTTGTACATTTTCCTCTCTTTTCTATCACTGTACCCAGGTATTTGATTTCTCTCACCAGTTCCAGTCTCCATTCACTGTAACATCACACTGGGAGTCACCTTCTCTCTTGATTAACATCACTTTACCCTTTTCTACATTTACTCTCAAGGCGCGATGCTCACAAACAGCAGCAAAACTCAGCACTAGTCTACTGAGGTCTTGTCCTGTATTTGCAGTTAGTACTACATTATCAGCATACAACAAATTTGAGATATTCCATCCATCACCTTACCAATGCCATCCCTCTCTCCATTACTCAAACTTCGCTCATCACCCATCCATAAATATATTGAACAACCATGGGGGCAGCACGCAACGTTGTCGCATGCCCACACTGATCGTGAACCATTCACTTAGATGCCCATTTACCCTTACACATGCTTCACAACCATCATAAAAACTCTTGATGTCACCTAGCAGCTTACCATCTATACTGAACATGTGCAAAACCTTTCATAATCCTACTGTGTCTACTTTATCGTATGCTTTTTCCAGATCCATGAATGCCATAAACACCTTATAGTCTTTCTCATAACCTTTCTCCACTATCTGTCATAGTGCAGATATTTGATCCACACATCCTCTGCCACTCCTAAAGCCACCCTGTTCATCACTCACTAGGACTTATGATACCTGTCTTACAGACTCTGTAGTAATTCTTCCATATACCTTCCCAACCACACTCAATAAACTTAAGCCATAATAGTTTTTGCACTCACTTCATTCACCTTTATTTTTGTACAGGGTTACCATCACACCCTTTTTCCACTCTGGTGGCACAGTTTCCCTCATCCATGCCTTCTTACTAGTCTCCAAGAAGCACTTTATTCTGCTCTCTCGACTACATTTTATTATTTTTGCATACACCTCATGGGAAACTGCTTTAGCTCGTCTGAGAATTGACCATACTAGGTTTAATCACTTGATGTCTGGTGACTTCTGTCCCGTCTGCAGTTATTGCAATACCCTCCACTCCATGCACCATATTTTACTTGATTATTCTCTTTACATTTTACAGCGCTGTGTTGCTTTTCCTTTCTTGACTCACCTTAGACGTCCCTCCCTTCTGGAGGACTTCCTCTGAGAATCGACATATTTTTCCTTCCGTAATATCATGTCCTTCCTTGCCTCTATAGGTATTCTTTCTGACATTTAATTCCATTTCCTGTTTCGGTAGTTATGCTTGTAATATGATGTATCTCTTCTGTTAATACATTTCTTTAACCATGCCGTGTCAGTGTTCATGGCCCTCCAAACATACACAACTTGTAGCCGATGATTCTGCTTTGAGCTGGATTTTGGCAATAGGTTCTTCTTCTTCTTCTGCATACAACTCATCAACCCATGGTGCTTTCCCATTTTTCAACTGTTTCACAGCATTCACTTGTGTGTCACATTTCCTGGTACTGCACTCCTTCTCTGCACACCCCCAAAACCAGTCATGTTTACAGCAGCCCTTCTTTCTCTATTCCCAATCATCAGGTTTTCAAAATACTCTTTCCATCTGGTCCTTACTTCAATCCCCATGGGTTAATAATGTACCACTTACATCCTTTAATTTCACATTTCTTTCCATTGTCACTTCTACATTTCCACACCTCTTTCCAGGATGATTTCGTATTTTCAGAGTAATTTGCGTTCATTCCCCCCCCCCCCCCCCAAATCGTCAGTAGGCTGTTAACATTATATTTTTGTTGACAGCTCTAAAGCTGTTTGCTCACCATGCTGCACTGGACAGTTTAAGCTTTAGGTTAGGTTTAGTTGGCAGCCTTAAAATACATTATTTTCACTCAAACTTGGCCAAAATCGCCATCTGTCCCTCTTGAATGTTCATTTGTAACTAGATTAGCGTTAGAATGTGACAGAAATGCTGTGGAAAGGATATGAAACCATACTGTTGTCTTACTCTGTCTCTGAGCTAGGTGAAATAAGCTTCAAAAGAACTTAAGTCTGAGTCAGAATAAGTTTAAAGAACTGTGGGAGTGTTTAACCTCAAAGGAATACTGATGCAGAATATTTTGAATATTAAGCCCTACATGTCAACAAGTGGGTTGGCGGAAGGTTAGTTCCATCCATCCATCCATCATCCAATCCTGTGTTGCCCCATGAGGAGCGGAGGAGCCTGGGGTTAGGCAAGTTGGTCCTGACATGTAAGTTGAGATTGACCAGCCTCACTCATCCCTGAGTGGCATTATGTGAGCAGTACACCCCAACCATCCCTTGGATATAAACCTGCACAGTCTCAGTCCGATTGGAGTGCCTTAATTACCCACTAAACCGCCATGAGCCGTAATTTGATTATATGGTTACCACCCAGTGTAGTACAGTAAATGGTTTCCTGGTGAACAGGAAACAATTTGGCTTGTCACTCAGTGCAGAGTCACCCATGGCAGAAGGAATGAAAGAAAGAAGAGGGAGTGTAAAGTCACCCGTAGGCAGAAGGAAGTGGCAAGAATGAAGGAAAGACAGAAGAAGGAAGGACGAGAAGAAACCCCCCTAACACCAAGCCCGTTGTAGTCGTGGGGGGGTTCAGGGGTCTGGGGTTGGGTCCTGATGGTGGGGGTGGTGTCACTATGCCCTGCTTCCCCTGCCCTTGGGTCCCAGTCCTTGACCCTACTAATTTTGCTTGGTCCTTTCTCTTCCTTTCCCATCTTTTATCTTCTTTTCTTCTCACCTTCCTAAGGTGTGAGAGCCGTGCTGATGGGATGCAAGGCTGTCTCTTTTGTGTCAGTCGCGAACGGCCTCAGGGAACCCTGGGTACGGTAGCCCTTGTATTTTTTGCTCTTACCCAACTCGGGCTCTCAGGAGCGGACCTGTTTAATTCCCATTGAATACAATAGGCTTACCATGGCCAGTAATGAACTTTCAAAACCTACCCAAGGAGCAACGGGAGATGCTCCTCGAAAACCTTCTCCCGGTCAGGTGGATCCCCCCCCCCCCACCCACTTTTCTGCCCCTTTCTTCCTCTTCCTATCCTTCTGTTTCTTCTCCTGCCCCTCTCCTTCCTCCCCCCCTCTTTCCAAGTCCCCCATCATTAACATCACTTTTTGGTCGCCAGACGTGGCCCAAGTATTTTAACATTCAACCGACAACAAATGACCTCACTCTCCATCTCTCTCTCCTTTGACAAGTAGGTCCCGATGTCACATTCACATCATGTCCTAATGGAGACCGCCTCTTGACCGTACAAAATGAGCAGGCTGAGAAGGTGTTATCACTTACTGATCCCTCTGGTCTCCCTATCTTGGCAGTTCCAGATATCCACCTAAATTCTACCACCAGAACTGTTCTATCTATCTATCTATTGCCAGACGCCATAATCCCGTAAGGGGTGGCCATTTGACTCTGAGTTATTTGTTTTACAGGGAGGGGCACTAACCCTCCACCAACCCACTTGTTGACATGTAGGGAGCACGTATGGTTTGGTTATATGGTTACCACCCAGCGTTGTAAATGGTTTCTTGGCTTACAGGAAACCATTTGGCTTGTCACTCAATGTAAAGCCACCTGTAATGGAAAGAAAAGCAATAAGAAGTGATAGGAAAGATAGGAGAAATAGGAAGAGAGGAGGGCAGGCACAGGAAAAGAATGATAAAGGCCAAGGAAGAAGTAGCCAGTACTACATCAAGTGAGTGGATGATGGTCGCTGATCTCATCATATATAGTCATAGGAGACTGCAACTTTTCAGAATGTTCCGCTGACGTACTAGCAATCTTGTCAGCCCAACACCTTCCAGTACTCTCTGTCCAGTGCTACACGCTTTCCCCTCGGGGGCGCCGCAAATACTCGGCTAACATCGCCAAAATCATCTTTAAGGACCGTGATCTTCCCACCTCTGTGATTATTGGTGGCACACGACTCCAGGTGAAAGAGTACATGCCTCGTCCTCGACAATGCTCTTCTTGTTGGCGTTATGGGCACCCAGCCAAGTACTGCAGGTCAGAGGCAGTGTGCCCTACCTGCCCCCAACCCGGCCACACCTCCTCAGCCTGTGTAGCAAAGATCCAAGTCTGCCTGAACTGCCAAGGCTGTCATACTGCTTCATCCCGGAATTGGCCAGTATACGTTTTCGAATCCGAAGTTTCCAGGATTTGCTGGAAGGAAGGTCTCTCCCTCTGTGCAGCCGGTCAATGTGCCCGTGACATGGGATTTTCTTCCCGTCTGACTTATGCTCGAGTGGCCCATCCTGTCCCCACAACCTCTGCCGTTTCTCAGTCCCACCGCATGGCAACCACTACAGCCTCTAACTCCTTTTCTGCCATCATCTCCCTATCTGACACACCTGCCCCTTTGGTTTCGCCAGTCCCCAGTTCCTCTGCTGCCTCCTCCTCCTCACCTACTCCTCCGACTGTCACTGTTATTTCCTCTACCTCTGTCTCTGCTCTCCCCTCTTCCACATCCCTTTCTCCCTCTTCTTGTTTTACTTCCTACTCTCAGACCCCTTCAGTTTCTCTTTCCAACACTTTCTCTGTTCTAGACACTTCTACTTCAACCTCCTTCTTGTCGCCTCTCTTGTCCAATCCTCTCTCTTCTCCTCATCGTCCTTCCGGTTCTGCTGATCCCTCTCGCTCCTCCTCTTCTCTCCGCCAACAATTAATCCCTCTGCCACAACGTGATGCCCGCCGTCCACTTCTCTCTGGCAAATGTGGGCTGCCTCCCACAGCATCGGACACCAAGGGTACCACAAAATCCACACATTCTCCCCCATCTCGTAAATTGCGTACAGCTCGTCCCTTGCTCTCCGCGACACCTACTTCAACAAAGATTCCAGTCTCGACTCAACGATATGGTTCCAACTCTACCTCAACTCCGCAAGCCACTCCACAACTGGCTCCAACTCCCCAGTTGACACTCCCAATGGATACTGAGAGTGAAACCCTCACAGACATCATGGAGTTCCTTGCGACTCCTTTACAGGAACCATTGAGTCCACAAAAAATGCTCCATACAGCAGAAATCCATTCGGCTCCTTCTGATCCCCCTCCTACTCCCATCCCTCCTTCCCCTTCTGTCCCCCTCTCTTCTTGTCCTAATCCCTCTCCCAATGCCACTGGGCTATAGTGACCGTCCTGCTCATTCGCCTCTTCCACCCTCTGCACCTATTCCTACTATCGGACCAACTCGATAATATAGTATGTGAAACCCGTCCGCCATAAATTCGTTTTTATTTAAAGTTTTTAGTATATCTTTCTTATAATGGAACATACTTAGTTTTACGGCCCATCGTAAACTTCCGAAACCAGACCTCATTCTTCCAAATTATTAGTTTTATTTTACATCATGGCTCCCATTATACAATGGAATATCCGCGGTTTTACCACACATCGGCCAGACCTCCGGTTTTTAATTTCCCAATATAACCCACCAATTCTTAGCCTACAAGAGACACGCCTTACCACCCCCTCTCCCTCCATTCCATCTTATTCATATCTGTGTCTACCCCATTCCCAGTATGATACCTGTCTCCTAATACATGTTGATGTTCCTTATCAAACCCTTTCTGTCACAACGACTATCAAGTGTACCTTTGCGAGAGTGTTTCTATCCAGGTGGGTTACAGTGGTTTCAAAGTATCTTTCTCATCAGTACCTGTCAATTTTAATGATCTCGATCAACTTTTATCTACTCTTCCCCCTCCTATCCTGCTTTTAGGTGATTTTAACTGTTGGAACCCCCTCTGGGGTGACTATTTTAACCGCACGTGGGCGCTCCTTGGAGGATTTCTTCCTTGCCCATGATTTTTACATTTTTAACTGATTCCCCAACCCATTTTGACACCCGTACTCGAACTTTCTCTGCCATTGACCTATCCGTCTGTACCCCAATGATTTCCCTGGACTTCACTTGGTCGGTCCTGAATGATTGTTGTGCCACGGACCATTTCCCAATCCTCCTAACCCCCACGTCTTTCTATCCGATCCCTGGTCCTCCTCGATGGCGCTTCAATAGGGCAGACTGGACGACTTTTACATCCCAGGCTGTTCCTCCCACTCCTTTTCCGCTCTCCCATGATCTAACTGCTTTGCTTTCCTGTTTCCGAGCCTTTCTCTTTACAGCTGCCTGAGCCTCTATTCCGCGTACCTCCCGTCTCGTGTCATCGAAATGTGTGCCATGGTGGAATGACCAATGCAATTCAGCACTCCGGGTCAAGAGGGCCAGGTGGAAGAGCTTCCGCAGAAAAAAGGGCACTGCGTTGGAAATCCAAGCTTTTATACTTTTTCAACAGGCTAATGCTCTCCTTCACCGCACAATCCGTCGAGCAAAAAAGAACAGCTGGATTTCTTATGTCTCTACTATCATCTCGGACACACCCATTCCATGTATATGGTCCCGCATCAGGAAAATAGCGGGTGAACGGTCACAAACCCCGACTCCAGTCCTCACCACCAATGATGGAGCCATAGGCGATGCTTTTCAAATTGCCAATATTCTGGGACACCATTTTAGCCAGATTAGCAGTGGGTCCCATCTCCCCCCTACTTTTTTAACAACCAAAAGACGTTCAGAACGGACGCCCTTACAGTTCACGCTGTCGTCAGATGCGGCGTACAATGCCCCTTTCTCCAGCTCGGAACTCTAAGCAGCTCTAACTGCTTGCGGCTCTACCTGTGAGGGACCCAATGGTGTACACTACAACATGATAAAACATCTGTCCCAGACAACCCTTCACTTTCTGCTTAGAATATATAATACTATATGGTCCAATGGGAACTTCCCTAATGAATAGAGACAGGCCTACCTCCTACGATTCCTTAAACCTGGCAAATCTGGGTTGTCACCTGGAGATTATCGCCCTATTGCTCTTGTTAGCTGTCTGTGTAAACTGATGGAACGTATGGTAAACTCTCGCCTAAGATGGCATTTAGAATCACGCGGTACAATTTCACCCTTACAATATGGTTACCGCAAGGGCCGGAGCACCCTAGATCCCCTGATGAGGCTAGCAACCTTCATCCGACAAGCCGTCACTAACTCATAGGTGGTCGTAGCAGTGTTTTTTGATCTCGAAAAGGCTTATGATACAGTCTGGAGGTATAATATTCTCCGTGTCCTACAACACTCAGGAATTAATGGCAATATGGGGGTCTTCTTACAGAACTTTCTTTGTAACCGGACCTTCCGTGTACGCCTTGAGAATGTCTTATCCCGGTCCTGTGTACAGCATGAGGGTGTCCCATAGGGATGTGTGCTTAGTACTACTCTTTTTATCCTTGCAATAAATGATATTGTTTCATCTCTCCCGCATAGTGTTCGGGCTTCATTATACGTAGATGATTTTTCTATACATATGCAGCTGGAGCGGACTTCCTGGCCTTACGAGCCCTGCTTCAATCGGCTATAGATGCCGCCGCAGGGTGGGCTACGGATCATGGATTTAAATTCTCCCCCACGAAATCCTGTGCTATAACTTTTACAACCCGTCATTTAATCCCTCAACCCCCTCTTACACTATATGGTACCCCCCTGCCATACCGATTATCAGCCCCTTTCCTTGGCCTCCTCTTTGATTCTCGACTGACTTGGTCCCCGCATCTCACTTCCCTTAAGACCTCTGCTTCCCTCATACTTCGGCTATTACAAACTCTTAGTCATATGTCCTGGGGTGCAGACCGTACAACTCTGCTCCGTCTCCATACTGTCTTAGTTTTGTCAAAGATTGATTATGGCTGTCAGGTTTATGCATCTGCCTCATCTTCCTTTCTTCGGCGCCTTGATTCTGTTCACCATCATGGTTTACGTCTGGCGTTGGGTGCTTTTCGCTCCACCCCGGTTACGAGCCTGTATGTCGAATCGGGTATGCCTGCTCTGTCCTCCAGACGTGACAAGCTAACTCTCCGTTATCACATTCGCCTTCTTCAACACCCATCTACTGGTTTCCCCTCTGTTACGCACCTCTCCCCTCCTTTTCTGCCCTCGTTAGCTTCATCTTTTCCTTGTAGGGTCTCCAATTTACTTGCATCCCTTTCTTTCCCTGCTATTTTAGTTCTCCCTCTGCAAGAGTCTATGTTCCCACCTTGGCTTCTTCCTCGCCCTACTGTCTGTGATGGTTTGCTCTCTCGTCCAAAGTCTTCTTCCACCTCACAGGAACTTTACCATCTTTTTATGGATCATATGCGGTCACTCCTCAGCAACCCCAGTGTACACAGACGGCTCTAAGTCTTCTGTGGGCTCGGGTTTTGCTGTTCTTTTCCCAGACCATACCTATCAGATCCGCCTTCCACCAGTCACCAGTATTTTCACTGCTGAACTGCTGGCCATATTACTGGCCCTTCGTGTTATATACCGATCAAGGCTACACACATTTGTTATTTTCACAGATTCACTTAGTGCACTACATAGCATTCAGTCCATCCTGGCCAGCAACCCACTAGTGTTAGAGATACAGGAATGGTTGTTCCGTATTAACACCAGATTGAAGTCTCTCCTTCTGTTGGGTCCTAAGCCATGTTGGGATACCGGGTAATGAGAGGGTTGACTGCCTGGCACATACAGCTGTCACCTCTCGTTCTGTCACACCTCATCTTATCCCAGCAACTGATTATCTCCCGATTGTTACCCGTCTCCTTGGCCAGAAGTGGCAAGCTGAATGGACGTCTACAACTAATAATAAACTCCGCTCCATCAAACATACTATCATTCCCTGGCAGTCGTCCTTCCATCACAACAGGCGTTGGGAAACAGCCCTAGCCCCTCTGTGCCTTGGTCACACGCGGATCACACATGGCTTTCTAATGTCAGGAGGCACTCCTCTGATCTGTCAATGTAGTTGGGTCCCACTCACGGTCCACCATCTTTTGCTTGACTGCCCTCGGTTCCAGGCCATGCGCAGACGGACTCTTCCGTTTCTTTACTCCCTTGGACGTGCCCCTACCTAAGCCGATCTTCTTGGTGAATCCCCTGTGTTTTCCATCACACACCTCATGCTCTTCCTATCTCAAACCCATATATTGCCTTACATTTAGTGTCTTCCCCACCTTCCCCTCTACCTTTATTCAACCATAACATACCTGTCCTCTTTACGCAGCGGTTTTTGTGCCACATAGTCCTCTTGGGCTTGGTGCTAGTCCTTATTACTTACTTACAAGAAGAAAGGGAAGACACTCAAAGCAGCACTACATCGAGTGAGTGGATGGTGAGCGCCCCCAGGTACCCACAGGGTTAGTGCCATTCACCATAAAGAACTAACTCTAAGATAGATGGCCACCATTTTCGGGATTGTGGCATCTGGCTATAGATAAATAGAAACTCTTCACTATATGGCTGTCTTTTTATCACCCACCTCTAGCAAGGGGGAGTGATAATATTTTTGTCCATATCTGTGTGTGTGTGTATCCTTTACCATTTTATCTCGTGAACGGCTTGAGCTATCAACGTGAAACCATCAGGGTATCGAGATATGGCCAAAATCTTGGACGAGTTCGAAAATGGGCACTGGGTCAAGGTCAAGGTCACCAAAATGGCTGCCAAAGGTCAACTAGTTTTTATCGTCTGCCATTATCACCATTATATCTCATGAATGGCTTGAGCTATCAACATGAAACCTTCAGGGTATCAGGATATGGCCAAAATCTTGGACGAGTTTGAAAATGTGCACTGGGTCAAGGTCAAGCGGCTGCCAAAGGTCAACTATGGTCCTTTCGCAGCAAGAAGTCCGTTCAGGGTGGCAGAAGTTGGGATTTCCCTGAGTGCGACGTTGCCAATTTGACCACCAATTATCGGATTATCACTGTGTCCCTACCTACCCCCATCCCACCTGTTTCTCTCTCTCTCTCTCTCTCTCTCTCTCTCTCTCTCTCTCTATATATATATATATATATATATATATATATATATATATATATATATATATATATGTGTGTGTGTGTGTGTGTATTGTATATATTTATTATTTATTTTCAACTTTTTTTCCACTCCACCTATGTGGTAAAAGTCTAGGCACGTTTTATTTTTAAGAGGTTTCCCCTGTAGGCCTAATCCTCTCTCTGACCCTGGGTCCCTCGCCGACCTCGGCGTGGCAACATGGGAAAAAAGCATTGCCACGTGTCATAGAATTCATTCAAATCGTTGTTATAATTCTAAAAAGTGATACTCAGTGTACTATATAGCTTCCTTTATTATAGACAGAATATAAAAAACAATTTCAAATAGCACACAGATGGGAAATAAGAGAGAGAGAGGCATGTACTACGGTTGATTTGGCAGTATCGCTAGAGGTGATACACCAGGTGGGCCCCACCCTGAACGTACTTCTTGCGGTGAAAGGACCATAGTTTCTTTATTATGAATTGGCTTTTTGTGAAACACGGCGACTGAATTCCGTAGAGTTTTGCAATTCTTACGTTTGGTTTGTAAGTAGCTTGTAACTTGGCCAACAGCATATTCTGGCTGGCAATTAGCATTCGGCTCCCGAATACTTTTATTTCATATTTTATGTGGGCTAACCAGATGAGTTTATTTAGGGAAGACTTTTTAGAACTGGATTTGGTTAGATAGCTGTAACTCTCACTTTGTTGGTAGCCAGACTAAAATGAGCCCCTCACAAGAAGAAGTTAAGCATTTGTTTTTTTTTCTCTGTAACATTAAAGCAAATGAGCGTTAAAGATCTTGAAAGCATGCAGTAGGTCAATATCCCCTCACATTCTCCGCAAGTAACCTCAGGGAGCAGGACATGTTTGCACAGGATATCCATGATGCAGTGAAGAGGATGGAAGTGGAGCATGTCTGGGGGGGGGGGGCGAGAATTAGGCAGTGCAAGCTGAAGTGCTTAGGATGACATGCAGTATGTGTGCTTTAAATCATGGCCTGTATATGGCACTTAGTAGCTGTATGCCGCTATCTCCACCAAGCACCATGGTTCCATGCAGTCTATGTACTGTACTGTAAACGTTTGAAAAAAAAGCAAAGAAAGTTTGTTTTTATAATACTTCATTAAGCAGCTGGAAAAGGTAACTATTGAGGGGAAAAAATCCAACTGGGCATGCGGTAAACCGGGGTTCAGCAGTAATCTGCTGAACAAAGTTTGCTAGTTTACTATTAATGACAACATTTTTGAAGTTATATGTGCTAGCTATGATATATATGTATTTCATAGAACAAGTTGCTCTATTTAATTGCCAACTAATAAATCAAAGCGCTCATTACAGAAAATTAAATAGTAGTTAAGAATACATTAATGTGGTCAGTATTGTTTTTTTAATATTCTATATTTGAGATTTAAAAATAATTATTAGAGCATTGAAATATGAGATGTACCAACGGGAGAACACAGAGAGGCACGACAAGAGAACGAGCAAGACAGGCATACGTCCCCAACCACCACGTGCCCCTCTTCCCTTCAACGGAATCATAGAGAGGTATGTCCCCCTGCTGCATTACCCTCTACCTAGACCAGCGCTCACCAAGATCGGGGCAGGATCTCCGTCCCAACAGACTCCCCAAGTAGGACCGCGACGATGCCAACCGTGCTTGTCAGGGAAAGCGACACCCATCGTGCTCCTTTTACCTAGAATCACCAGCAGGATCGCAATGATGCCCACCGTGTTTGTTGAGGAGGGAACGCCCATCGTGCCTCCCTCACCTGCAGCCCCCGCCGGGAGCAGGACCATGGCAACGCCCACCGTGCTCGCCGGGGAGAGGACGCCCATCGTGCTTCTCTCACCTGCAGTCCCAGGGCATAGCAGAACCATGGCGGCACCCTCTGTGCCTGTTGGGGAGGGAACGCCCATCATGCTTTCCTCATCCGCAGCCCCCACCATTTGCAGGACCATGGTGATGCCCACTGTGCTCGCCGGAGAGAGGACCCCTACCATGCTCCTCTCACCTACAGTCCCAGGGTCTAGCAGAACCATGGCGGCGCCCACCACGCCCTCTGGGGAGGGAACGCCCACTGTGCTTCCCTCGTCTACAAACCCTGCGGCATCCACCAAGGGTCATGCTCCTTGCCCACCTCACTCCTCCAGAGGCTGAGCAGGACGCTCCTACCGCTCTCCCCTCACCACAGGGGGCAGAGCCAGCTCCCCAGCAGTCGCTGTTGAAGGGTCTGGAGCGGCCCTTTAATGAGTCTGGGGGTACAATCGCTACAACCAGCGCCTGTTGCTGTCAGACTTCTGGAGAAGGAGGAGCCACAGGCAGCCCTTGCCGGACTCCCGACGAAGGCAAGAACGCAGACACCTGTCACGAGGGATGGCCCCAGGACTCCCGGCTGAGACCTCCCCAGACAAGTTGGCAAGCCGTCTTCCACCAAGGGTACGCACAAGGCAGCATGCCTACTCGATGTATTTGGCCCCAGCCCCAAAGGCCGACACACCTACAGAGGACCCTCCAGCAAAAGGCCTCCCTCTACACCACCCAGCAGCCCTCACCCGATGATCCGGCGTACGATAGTGGTCCCGTGCCCCACACCTAACGGGGCCCCTCCCACACCTGGGCGCCACCTTCAGTTATCCTATCAGCCCTAGTCTCAAACTCCAATCCCTGTATCTCCCATAATGTGTGTAATCTATCACATTGTATTGTGCCAAGTCACTGTACTCTTTAGGTGTAATATACGTGTAAGATCGGTTATCCTGTGTTTTTGAGCCCTGTTCTTCTGGTTGAATGCTCTGGCCCCGGTCTTGGAAAGAATCTAATATCAGACCCTCGTACTCAGAGAGCAAGAAGTTGATCTCGGAGCACGTGGCACAACTAGATCCGGTCAGGAGAGTGCAACTAGGAACGAGAAGGATAATCTGAGAAAATGGAAGCCAAACCACATGTACAATTACCAAAACTTGACCCTGAACAGTTCAATATAGACACATCCATGTGTATGATGAAACCACTATTGGATATTGGACTTGAACATGACAAAGAAAAAATAGCTGTAACTCTACCGCATTCGGGAAAAACAGTCCTGCCTCTCGCCACAAAGATCATCCCCGAGCTGACATGGACACAATTTACATGAATTGTGACACAAGCAGTCACATGAATTGTGACACAAGCTTTGTCCCAGCTTGATGCCCTCACCTACGACAGCAACCTGGACGACACACTCATCCAGGCTAGGCGACTAGTCACCGCCGCTTACCGGAACTTCGGAAGGCCGACACAGCCTCCTGGGAACAACATATTTTCAACACTGTTAAGGATCCTCCCCTGCACTGTAAAAGAACATTCCACAATCTGTGACCCCACGGGAGGCCTTGTCAGAGATATTCAGCTAGTCATCTCGCCGCCCACACCACACCACAACACATCGGCGCAGTGAGCAGAGTCCCGAAGCATAAAGTGCAACAATCAAAACCTTGGACGCCCCCCACCTGCACCGTTTAACCAACACTATCTAGTATGCCCAGGATGCTCCCCACCAAAAGGTGCCCCCCCCTCCCCATGGAGAATACCAACCTGATCTCATAAATCCATGGGAGTTTTCAGCATGTAATCACTGGTGCCCCATTCATGACATACGGGAACAACTTATAGCTGCCCAACGAAAAACAGCTACCCAGGGGCACCACAAAGTCTCCTCCATCCAATATCACGACACTTCTCGCACATACCGGAATTGCCACGCGCCTCTTCCACCCCTCACCACCCACCTCCCCCACCCCTCACCACCCACCTCCCCCACTGCCTCTCGACCACACTGCACCCACTCCCCCACCCAGCAAGCCGCACAGCCATTCACCTCCCCCAACTACATACATGTGCCACCTCACACTTACACACTTCTCACCCTCACACGCTCCTCATTCCACACTCACACCCCCCACCAACTCCACACCCTCCCCAAAGACCCCCCCCCCCGGCGACCTCACCTCCCAGATCAACAACCACCGTCACCCCCAAACACAAAGACGCCGCCATCCAGCCCAGGAACCCCCACCCACCCCAACCACCTCACGTCGTGACCTGAGCTCCTCTCCACTTACACCTGTCCTCACCTCCACCACTACCAGATCCGGCCGTCTTTCTCGGCCATCAGCAAGATACACACCAACACCCTCAACACCACCTAGACAAGCCACCTCCAGCTCCCCCACACCAAACACATCCTCCATAGACCTCAAAATACATCAGGTGGGAGGGAAAATTCCAGTGGCCAGACCAACCAGGACTATTAAAGTGTATCAGTCCTGTACTTTTCCACCCGCGCGACCTCATAAAACCCAGGTCGCCTCACCCATCTCCAGCAGTCAGCCCAGAGTCACCAACCAGTCACTACACACCACGCCTCCAGAAATGAAAATCAAGCACGTGCTCTGGACTTATACCCAGGGAAACAAACAATGCCTCCGAAGGACACCACAACTTCTGCAACTCCTGTGGAAGACCACACACACCTCCACCCTCAGTTAGTGTACCAACCCCACCAGGAGCCAGATCTACCCACGCAGCACTGGATCTCACTCCTCCAACACCTCACGCCAACCAACCAGACCACTACCTCTAACGTGTACCACCTCCAATCACAAGGATGTGACTTCTTCAGCCGCAACATTGGTGAACTATGGGAGATACCAAGGGGAGACCACAGAGAGGTGCAACAAGAGAACGAGCAAGACAGGCATACGTCCCCAACCACCACGCACCCCTCTTTCCCTCAACAGAATCCACGAGAGGTATGCCACCTTGCTGCATTACCCTCTACCTGGACCAGAATTCACCAAGATTGGGGCAGGCTCTGTGTGCCAACAGACTCCCCAAGTAGGACTGCGATGATGCCCACCATGTTTCTTTCACCTACAGCCACCAGCAGGACTGCAAAGACGCCCACTGTGCTCGTCGGGGAGGGAATGCCCACCGTGTTTCCCTCACCTGCAGCCCCCACTGGGAGCAGGACTGCAGCAATGCCCACTGTGCTTGCCGGAGAAAGGACACCCACCGTGCTTCTCTCACTGCAGTCCGAGGGCATAGCAGAACCGCAGCAGCGCCCACTGTGCCTCGTTGGAGAGGAAACGCCCACCATGCTTCCCTCATCTGCAGATCCCACCGGGAGCAGGACCTCGGAGACGCCCACTGTGCTCGCCGAGGAAAGGACACCCACCGTGCTCCTCTCACCTGCATTCCCAGGGCATGGCAGAACCATGGCGGCACCCAACGTGCCTATCGGGGAGGGAACGCCCGCTGTGCTTCCCTCATCTGCAGACCCCACTGGGAGCAGGACCGCAGCAATGCCCACCATGCTCGCCGGGAGAGGACGCCCACCATGCTCATCTCACCTGCAGTCCCAGGGGATAGCAGAATCGCGGTGGCGTCCAATGTGGCCGCCGAGGAGGGAACGCTCACCGTGCTTCCCTCATTTGCAGCCTGCACCGGGAACAGGACCGTGGCAATGTCCACTGTGCTTGCTGGAGTGAGGACGCCCACCACACTCCTCTCGCCTGCAATCCCATGGTCTAGTAGAACTGCGGCAGTACCCACCATGCCTGCCGGGGAGGGAACGCCCACAGTGCTTCCCTCGTCTGCAAACCCAGTGGCATCCACCAAGGGTCACACCCCTTGCTTGCCTCGCTCCTCCAGAGGCCAAGCGGGATGCCCCTCCTACTCTCCCTGCACCACGGGGGGGCAGAGCCAGCTCCCCAGCAAAGTCACTGTTGGAAGGGTCTGGAGCAACCCTATAATGAGTCGGGGGGGTACACTCACTACAGCCAGCGCCCCTACATCACCAGTTGCTGTTGGACTCCTGGAGAAGAAGCCACAGGCAGCCCCTGCCGGACTCCCAACGAAGGTGAGACCGCAGACACCAGTCACCGAGGGACACCTCAAGGACTCCCGGCCGAGACCTCCCCAGACAAGTCAGCAAGCCATCTTCCACCAAGGGTAGGCGCAAGGCAGCGCACCTAGTCGACCTATTCAGCCCCCACTACCAAAGGCCGATGCACCTACAGCGGACCCTCCAGTGAAAGGTCTCCCTCTACACCGCCCAGCAGCCCTCACCCGACAATCCGGCATACGATAGTGGTCCCGAGTCCTTTCAGAGGGCGCACACCTAACGGGACCCCTCCCATGCCTGGGCGCCACCTGCAGTTATCCCATCAGCCCTAGTCTCAAACTCCAATCCCTGTATCTCCCACAGTGTGTGTAATGTATCACATTGTACTGTGCCAAGTCACTGTATTCTTTAGGTGTAATATACGTGTAAGACTGGTTATCCTGTGTTTTTGAGCCCTGTAGCTCTGGTTGTATGCTCTGGACCCTGTCTTGGAAAGAACTCAATATTAGACCCTCGTACTAAGAGAGCAAGAAGTTGATCTCGGAGCACGTGGCACAACATTGATGATCATAATTGTTGCGTTCATTTTGCTTTTTATGTGTGAATGGTGTAGTTGCATTAGAGAGCCAAAAAGGATTAGTTTAAATTTCCTTTAATTTTTAATTGTAGTTACAGCGAAATCAGCAGGTTTGCCTCAGAGAACTACCTCGTGAGCCTAAGATTGCAGATTGCAGGGTTAGACAGTCCTTTCCCAGAGATCCAGTAGTCCTCCATCCTCCATGTCACATCCTCACATGTCACCACATAGCACTAGTACCACTCCATAATGAATACTGTACATTCTAGGGCTGTCTTATTCAAGACTCTTGTGAAGGTATTAGTGGGGTATTTTTATGACCTGCCAGTGGATTTTGTGAAAGATCAGTAAACATAGTTTCATCAAAATTCAAATCCACAAACTTCTTGCCTCACGCTGGGAGTCGATGTTGCAGGCTTTCAGCAAGCAGCACACTGTTCTCCCCATTCCACCACCACATTCCTCGCTTTCTCCAGTGTCATGATATTTAATCACTTTACCCATCATCCACTCATTGAGTTAGTGCTGCCTACTTGTCTTCATGTTTGTAATCATTTTTCTGTGTCTCTTCCTCGCATCGCATTTTTCCCATCCTTCTTGTTACTGTTTAGCATCATACTCTTCTCTCTACTTAAGGTGGCTGTACAATGTGTAATAGAACAATTAGTTTCCAGTAACACAGGAAACCAAATACAACACTGGGTTGTAGCCATATAGCCAGGTAACAGGGTGACATGGAGCCAACTATGGTACCCTAAGTTAAGTGTGGGTGAAGAGAGACAAATGCAGCATCCACCCAGAAACCAAACCTTCACACTAAATCCCACACCTTGCCGTGGCAGGACAATGTTATCCACATGGGAATGATGGTTCACTAAACAGGACAGCCTTGCAGGTACAGTTTCTTGACTGCATTTGATGGGTCTGCACAATCAGAGACTGGGATAGCATAACTATAGCCGAAACTTTCGCGAGACCATTACAAACCCTTTGTTTAATGGTAAGCCTAACAACCGGTCATATAGTACACCATTGTAGGTATAGAAGCTTTAGGGTGGAGACTACACAACGGTACTAAATTCTGTACATTTAAAGTAATGGGCCATGGTTTATAAATAAAAGTTTTAAAAGCTATAAAACCTTACTTTTGACTTGATGATACCAAGAGCATACGAGTTGTAAGTAGATAAACAATGTATGCAACCCCAAGAATGAAGTACAGCATATATAACTGCATTTAACTGAAGAACATAAGAAAACAGAATAACTACGGTTGGCTTGGCCCATGCTAGGCAGCTGTTATGTGACTTAAATACTAGAACAAAACAAGGACAATATAAGAAGTTTCCTCAACCCACCAAGCCTCCATGCCAAAACAGCCAGGAGAAAATTGGTAAGGAGCACTTATAAATGCAAGATGGCCGAGTGCAGATTAGAGGTGGGATGGTATCCAAAAATTAAATGGCATTAGTCTTTGCCTTGACCAAGTATATTATATTTTCAGGAGGTACAGATATTATACATAGAATGCAGTATATCACCGAGAGCAACCCAACACCCCCAGAAGGATCCCACAGAGGAGCATATACAGCATACCTGGACTCCGGGCGACAGGGACATAAGTCCACCCGGGCCGCGCGCCCCTATGACCCGGAGCTCCCCCGCCGCCACCATAGCAGGAATACAAGACTACCTTCCGGGTAAGCCGACCACCGACAACCACAGGGTGGAGCTGTTACTCCAGCTCCAGTCAGCACCCCTGAGACGGCCGGTAGCTGCTCAACCCTCCTGCAGGAGACGGCCTGCAGCCGCTCTGGAGGTAACAAGGAGACAGCCGGTAGCTGCTCCCACCTTCGTCAGGAGGCTGCCAGAAGCTGCTCTGAAGGTGCCCCTAACGAGGCGGCCAGTAGCCGCTCGACCCTCCTACAGGAGACGGCCTGCAGCCGCTCTGGAGGTAACAAGGAGATGGCCAGTAGTCGCTCCTGCCTCCGTCAGGAGACGGCCGGTAGCCACTCTGAAGGTGCCCTGAACGAGACAGCCAGTAGCCACTCGACCCTCCTACAAGAGACGGCCTGCAGCCGCTCCGAAGGTAACAAGGAGACGGCCAGTAGCCGCTCCAACCTTCATCAGAAGACGGCCGGTAGCCACTCTGAAGGTGCCCAAACAGACGACCTGTAGCTGGTCGACCCTCCTACAGGAGACGGCCTGCAGCCACTCCGGAGGTAACAAGGAGACACCCTGCAGCCGCTCCGGAGGTAACAAGGAGACGGCCAGTAGCTGCTCCCACCTTCATCAGGAGACGGCTGGTAGCTGCTCCGAAGGTGCCCCTGAGTCAGCCTATAGCCGCTCCCTTCCCCAGACCATGGCCAGTAGCCGGACCCTACGGTAGGAGACGGCCGGTAGCCGCTCCTCTGTCAGGTGCTGACTCCTGCCCACCAACCTATGACCCAGAGGGAGCCCCCAGCCTGGAGGAGTACTGGAGAGGCCCTGTGACTACCACCGGGCTCATCTCCCTGCAGCCAGTTTCTGAGAGGACTCGCCTGATGGACCCCGACGTAGGCTGACGCCGCAGCCCCCTCCTGACGGCATCCCAAACTGCCGAGGACTGCAGCCCTTGGGACTTCCAGACCGCCCCCAGGACCTCCGGGCGGGACCTCCCTACACCCCGACGCCGGAGATTTTTGTCCTCCATCAGGCTCCTGATTGAGAAGTTCAGGCAGCTATTCGGCCCCAGCCCTAAGGGCCAGACTCCCCCCCCAAGCCCTGAAAGCGCGGGAACCCTTGCCACCAGCAGCCCCAGACGAGAGAGGATGCCCCTACGCGTGATCCCATGGCCCCTGAATACAGAGGCCCCTGGCGGAACTCAGCCCCGTCAGTAGTGAGGCTAAGTCACCTCCGCCTCCCTTGTACCTGACCGCCACTACACCCAGACCCGAAAGTGAGTGATAGTGAAAGCACAGCGTCCATGACATAGAGAAGTAAGGGCAGAGCAGTGAGTTAACAGAGTAGGGGAAGTCAGTGAGAAAAGTATCAGTAATATAAAAGAGTGGTGGAATAAGCAAGGTAACGGTGAAACAGTGAACACGGTAAGGCAGTGAAATGCGGGTCTATCTCTGTGAACACAATACCAGATGGTGACACCACCTCACACTAAGATCATACGGAGGCCCCAGTGCAGGAGTAATAATTAACGACCTGACCAACAAACCCGTTAGCCTACCTGCTGTGAAATAGTGCCACCACCTCCACTAGTACACAGAACCTAGACTTTCCTACAATAATAGTGCATATCCTCTCTGATCTTGTCCTGAGTAGTATCCTGCACGATACTGACACCCCACATCTAGGCCTTAGAAATATAATTGTCCAGTATACATGTATTTGTAACATCTGCTCGTTCCACTGCAGAAAGAGAACCCAGCTGCACACAAGATCCTTAACGAGGGGCGAGCAGCTAGAGGTCGTCTCAAGGAAGACACCGAAGCGGCTACAGGCCGTCTCCTGACGAAGGTGGGAGCGGCTACAGGCCGTCTCCTTAAAGAGAGATGAGCGGCTACAGGCCATCACTGGGGTGCTGGCAGGAGCTGGATAGGCAGCTCCACCCCTTAGATGGTTGGTGAAGGCTCGCCCAGAAGGTAGTGTGGTATTCCTGCTATGGTGACGGCAGGCGGGCTCCAGGTCATAGGGGCACGTGGCCCGGGCTGACTTAGGCCGTTGTCACACCGAGTCAACGGCACACTGCTGCTGCTCCTCTGTGGGCTCCTTACGGGGGTGTCTGGGTGTTCACAGGGGCATTATGTTTTAGGTTCGGCTTCGCATAACGTATAGCAGGGCTCTCTTTCGAGTCCGGGGCTTAGACAAATAAGAGAGAGGCAGGACACAAAAACTCCAGGCAACAACCTTACACGTATATTGCTTAGTTGGACAGGGGAATAAGTAGATGTTACAGGCACATGGATACTGGGCGATTATAAACTCTAATGTCTAGATATGGTTAGTAGTATCTCACAGGATACTGTTCAGAGTCACAGCGAATAGCACTTGAGGCAGAGCATTCTTAATCCAGGGAGTCCAGGGTCTCTATGCGGGTGGAGTTGTTAGGGTTATTTCTCACTGGGGGAGGCTGTGTAAGGCACTGGGGTCTGATTATGATTATAGTATTACGAGATAATTTAGGATGGCAGCGTGTTTATTACCCTCAACTCGTATTTTGCCTTTAAACAGTTATTATCACTTACTCCACCACTTTGATATTATTACTGAATTATTCCGTACACTGTCCACTGTGTCCATTCTTCTCTCCAACACTTTGGTACTATCACTGTCAATTCACTATTCTGCCTTGGCACTACTTGATCACAGTCCTTGCACAATTATTGTCACTCCGGTTGAATCTGGCGCCATGGCGGCCAGGGGCACAGGCGGACGGGTGGCACAGCTCCGCTACTGATGGGGCTGGGCACCACCAGGGGCCTCGGTACCCAGAGGCCACGGGATCACACGCAGGGGCATACGTTCTCGTCCAGGGCTGTGGGTGGCGAAGGGTCCCGCACTCTCAGGGCTGGGGACAGGGGTGTGGTCGTTCAGGCTCCTGACAGAGGATGAGGACCTCCGCTGTTGAGGTGTGGGGAGTTCCCGCCCGGGAGTTCTGGGGGCTGTCTGGGGTTCCCGAGGGCTGCAGTCCCCAGGGCACAGCAGCGCCGACAGGAAGGGGCTGCGCCACCAGTCTGCATCAGGGTCTGTCAGGTGGGTCTTCTCCAGAGACAGTTGTACAGAGCAGAGGCCGGTTGAGACTACAGGGCCTCTCCAATACTCCTCTATGCCCGAGACTCCCTTTGTGTCAGGGGTCGGGGAACAGGTGTCAGTTCCAGGCGGCGGAGTGGCTACAGGCCGTCTTCTGCCGTAGGGCCTGGCTACTGGCCGTGGCTTCCTGGGGGCACGGCTACATGCCGTCGCCAAGGCCCGGCTACTGGCCATGGCCTGAGAGAGTGGGTGGCTGCCAGCAAACCCAGGGACTCCTTTGGAGGGGCTACAGGGCGTCTGATGAAGGCGGGAGTGGCTACAGGCCGTCTCCTCATTACCCTCAGAGCGGCTACAGGCCGTCTCCTTCAGGAGTGGTGAGCAGCTACAGGCCGTCTCCTTCAGGAGGGATGAGCAGCTACAGGCTGTCTCAGGGGGAACACCTTCAGAGCAGCTACAGGCCGTCTGACGAAGGCGAGAGTGGCTACAGGCCGTCTCCTTCAGGAGGGGTGAGCGGCTACAGGCTGTCTCAGGGGGAACACCTTCAGAGCGGCTACAGGCCGTCTCCTTCAGGAGGGATCTTGAGCAGCTACAGGCTGTCTCAGGGGGAACACCTTCGGAGTGGCTACAGGCCATCTCCCAGCGAAGGCGGAAGTGGCTACAGGCTGTCTCCTCATTACCCTCAGAGCGGCTGCAGGCCATCTCCTTCAGGAGGGGTGAGTGGCTACAGGCCGTCTCAGGGGGAACTCCTTCGGAGCGGCTACAGGCCGTCTCAGGGGGAACTCCTTCGGAGCGGCTACAGGCCGTCTCAGGGGGAACTCCTTCGGAGCGGCTACAGGCCGTCTCAGGGGGAACTCCTTCGAAGCGGCTACAGGCCATCTGATGAAGGTGGGAGCAGCTACAGACCGTCTCCTTCAGGAGGGGGTTTGAGCGGCTACAGGCCGTCTCAGGAAGAACACCTTTGGAGCAGCTACAGGCTGTCTCCTGACAAAGGCGGGAGCGGCTACAGGGTGTCTCCTTGGAACCCTCAGAGCGGCTACAGGCCGTCTCCTTAAAGAGGGGTGAGTGGCTACAGGCCGTCTCTGGATAGGCCACTCCATCCCTTAGCTGGTTGGTGAAGGCTCGCCCTGAAGGTAGTATGGTATTCCTGCTATGGTGATGGCGGGCGAGCTCCAGGTCATCGGGGTGCGTGGCCCGGGCTGATTAGGCCGTTGCCGCACTGAGTCCCGGCGCGCTGTCGCTGCTCCTCTGTGGGCTCCTTGTGGGGATGTTTGGGTATTGACGGGGGCACTATACTGCATTTTAGAATTTATAGAAGAATATAGAAAACTTGTGGTTCTATGGGATATACGCTTGGAACAATACAAGAATAACCAGACTAAACTAGATGCACTGCGGGGATTAGCCAAGAACGCACACACACACACACACACACACACACACACACACTCTCTCTCTCTCTCTCTCTCTCTTTTGACTTTTGTCGCCTCTCCTCTCTCTTCCCTACTTCTCTCCGTTCGCCCCCCTCCCTCTCTCTCTCCGCCAGTCCTAATACTGTGCCAACACTAGCTGGCTCCCGGAGGTGGGTGGCAGGAGGAGAACCGGTGGTCACTCCTCCTTCAGTAGATCCGGAGGACACTACTGTCCCGCTGCTCCTCTGGGGCATAGGAAGACGTGAGGCTCCAGTGGAGTCACCTCCTCATCTAGAGGCAGATCCGGTGGACACTGCGTCTGAGGACCTGCTTGGGACTTGGCTGTTGCAAATCTCACCCTGATTCTGGCGAGTGCTCTCTCCGTCGGAGTGTAGTGCACTCAAACTGAATACTGCCTGGTGGTCCGGCTGCGTGGAAAAGGGGCGTTGGGTCACGGGGGCTAAATGCCGTTTCCGCTCGGAGAGCGAGAATACCTCCCTGTTGTCTCCTTGCGGGGTGAGGGTTACCTCCCTCCCGGGGTCTTGGTGTTGGGCTCGCTCCGTCGAGCGGATATTTCAGTGGCCATGCAGAAAATATTCAGTAGTGTGAGTACTGTAGCCTGAAGTGTGTCACAAAGCTTAAGTACGTTAAACCATACTTGTACTTCCAGTTTAAGGCAGATTCCGAGAAACAGGCAATGGTGCCTCAGATAAATTAGTGAAATACTATTACTTAGACACAAAGCAATGTCTTATATTTATATATATATTTTTTTTTCACCCAGGCGAAGATGCACTTGACAGATTGGTGATGACTGGCTGAATGCAACATTACTTCATAATCTCTTTATTATTAATTGACATGTATCTGATGGGGAAATTTGGGTTAGTAAATGTTATTCGGACATATTGCATTCAGCCAGTCGTTACCAACCTATCAAGTGCATCTTCGCCTCAATAAAAAACAAAAAAAATGAGTATAGGTGTCTCGCACTGACAGAGAACACAAAAACAGAAGTATCTATTGCAGAATGACCACCAAATATTTTAATTCGCTTCCGATCTGACCGGCTGAAGAAGCATGTAGTAGCCTTTCAATTATTATGCCCAACTTGAATTTTGAAATATAGAGAATAACCCACCTAAAATTTTTAAAATGAATAGATATAGTATTATTATTATTTACATTTGTCCTTTTATTATTTTATGTCCGTATTCCACAATTAATATGGCGGTCATATAGCGTACGGGAATCGTCGTGTTGGTTGTTGCTGCTGTGGTAAAGTGGCGTAAGTATTTAAAGTAAGTTATGTGATATGGTATAATAATTACAGTAATTTGGTATATCACGATGTAGAGCATGCTCATCGTGTTATAATAACGTTTATACGGCATTTATTAATTTCTCACGATGTAGTGCTGCCTACTTCTTCCTTAGCCTTTATTTTATTTTATTTTTTTTTTTTTTATTGTGCCTGTCCTCTTCTCTTCCTATTTCTCCCATCTTTCCTGTCACTTCTTATCGCTTTTCTTTCCATTATAGGTAGCTTTACATTGAGTGACAAGCCAAATGGTTTCCTGTAAGCCAAGAAACCTTTTACAACGCTGGGTGGTAACCATATAACCAAACCATACGTGCTCCCTACGTGTCAGCGAGTGGGTTGGTGGAGGGTTAGTGCCCCTCCCCGTGAAACAAATAACTCAAAAGTCAATGGCCACCCCTTCCGGGATTATGGCGTCTGGCAATAGAATAGATAGTATTTATATCCAGGGTATTGGTGAGTGGGGTGGCTCATTGGTAGAGCTCTGAACTTAGATCGCTGGGTCGAGAGGTTGCACCCCGGCCGAGTAGCTGGCTTTGCTGGGAGAGGTAGCGCTCTCCTGTAACTCTAGCAGGGCTATATGAATTATTTGGGTCTAGCTCTGGGGAAGAATCTCTTTCCAGGGTACCAAAGCACAGCTTCAAATCCTGGATCAGTTTGGTTGCTGGACAACTCTGTGAAGTTTCACATTCGCTCAGTTGTTAACGAATTCACTTTGCCTGTGGTGTTAGGGCATTCCGCATATCAATATTTATGCTGCATTGTGCCCAGGCAACATAAAGCGATGTTAGTGTGTCCACCACTTACTTTATGCAGATTCAGGTGATTGCATTTCTATAAACAACCAGTGAAGGGGAGCCTTTGGTGATGCTGTGCACCCTTTGTGAAGCAGGTGCAGCATCCACCCAGGAGGCAAACTTCCCAGTATTTCCCTGTGCCGTCCCAAGAAGGATTTGAATTTTTTCCTCCACAAGGAATCAAAGACCAACGTTCAAATTCATTGGTCGAATACCATCACGTGACCTAAAGTCTATTAGTGGATGATACAGACGTAAGAGACGCATTTGCAGTCGAAGGGAAGACAAACACACGTATGAACGCACGCATTTTTAACCCAGAGTGGCCGAGTGAAGATCCAAGGTAGGTTTATTTGGAATTTTAAATTAAATTCATTATCTTTGAAAATATCAATTTCCGAATGGGGTTATGGGGGTTCATTATGATCCTTAGGGACTATACTATACGTTAATGGTGCTATAATTCCTAAACTGCGTATTGTCCACTTGTAAAATAATACCATCAAACCTAACCTTCAAGAGTAAAATAGAAATAATTTGAGATAAAAATGCAATAGAAGAAAAGTGCCTCAGAATTGTCTGAAATAACGAAAAAAAGGATCATAAGTCTGTTTTTGGCTGAAACTATAATAATATTTTGTCATTTTGACATTGACGTACAGTACATAAATCACATTAAAAGAATATCAACATCTTGGCAGTAGGAAAAAAGAAGAAATGTTAAGGAATATTTGGTATTTTCACTGAGAGCCACCTAACCGGGTTGGTCCATTGACTGAGAGCCACCAAACCTAACCTACCCTTGCTTTTCCAGTGGCCCTCGATATCCCTTAATGACCCTGAGTGAAAAGAGTTATCATGGTGAGGTTTTGTCATCTACAAGGAGTTTTTGGATTCCAACATAGTATAGGGAATGTAATGTACAGTACCTGCAGGATGGTCCCACAGAAGCAGTTGCTGCTTACAGTGGTCAAAGGGTTTGCTAAACCAGCTAGTCCAGGGTTAAACAACAGCAAATATTGGAAGTAGCTACTTTTTTATGGGAAATTTTCATGTTTCAGCCCATGCATGACTTGGTGATTATCTTTTTTTTTTTTTTTTTTTTTTTTCATTGTTCTGGGTGTGAATCATTCAGTTTTTATTTTAATTTCTATTGGATATGATCAGTTTTTAAATATGGCACCATCCCAAATACAGTAAACCTTCGATATAACGAGCCAATTGGGGGGAGGGGTGGGTCATTATATCTGAAAGTTTTCCATATCCAATGGTCGTTATTAACCGAGGGATTACCGACCCAAGGTCACTACAGTATATCCATGGAGTTGTTCCGTTTCACGTGTGCAACCACAACCTACTCCGTGAAGTTTCACATGGAGAATTCAAAGGATTATGTAAATGTACAGTACATGTACAGTAAATACCATCCTGTATGAAGTTTTACTGTACATAAATACAGTGCCTATAATGTAATGTACTGTTACAGTACACTTACCATGCCAGGAAGTGCGAAGAAGTGATCCTGTAATCACCACAGGAATAGGAGGGAGGCGGGAGGGGTTTTCTGAAGAGGTTAGATGCTGGGCATCACACAGTACACCAGAGCACATGACATTGTACACACCAGAAAATTTTGTACTGTATCACTAGGGCACTGTTCTTAATTTTACACTTAACAATACAAACTGAACACTTCAGAACAATATTTACACTTCAGTACAGAACTGTATACACCATATATATACTTTACATGACACTTTATTCACTCATTCATCATCAGATTCTGCAAAAATAATTTCTGGTGGCTCTGGTGTCACTTGTGTCAGGGAGGAAGGTGTGCTGGTGCCAGAAACCAAACTGGGGAGGCTCAGAGAGGACGTCGATGCAGTAAACGCACTCGAGGTCACTGACAGTATGATTCTTTTTTCTTGGAGGCAAGGCGATATGCTTAAAGAAGTCTGATATTTTCAGCTGTACTTGCCTGGCTTGGTTTCTCCTCATAAGGTCCAGCCTAATCAGTCAGAGGAGTTCATAATTCTCCCCCAGAAAGCCACCAATGTCCTCTGCGACTGCCAAGAGCGTGTCTGCTGCATCAATGGCGGCCGAGAGGGATGGCCCATGTGGCCTCTCCTATTCCTCTTCCACAGGTGGTTTAGGCATAGTCAGTTCCTGCACTATTTCCTCCTCTGTCTGGTGGTGGTACCCAGGCAGACCACCATCCTCTTCCAGTCACTCTTCCACCTCTTCTGCAGGGATGGAGCCTTGACCAGCTGCAGCCAACATTTCAGCTGCCTTTGGTGGCTCAAACCCCTCGAAATCTGGCTTCTGGACTGGAGTCTTTGAGGTTTTCGGGAGGTTACACCACGCGTTGTGGAGAGTAGTCACTGGCACTTTCCTCCAAGCCTCTGCCCAGCTAAGCCCAGTTCAAAATTGCATCCTTGATATTATACTTGCCAACGGCCATACCACGTTGAGTACACCGCTTCCCGTCCGATCAGTGAAGTTAAGCAACGTTGGGTCTGGTTAGTACTTGGATGGGTGACCGCCTGGGAACACCAGATGCTGTTGGCATCCCTACGTGTCAAGTGGGGTTGGTGGAGGATTAGTGCCCCTCCCTGTAAAACAATTAACTCTAAGCCCTTGGCCACCCCGTTTGGGATACATGGCGTCTGGCAATGAAAAAAAAATGAAATATTATACTTAAAACTGTCTAAGGTCGTCTTCCCCCTGGTGTCCACATACCCCTCCTCCTCCATCCCATCCTCTGTCATGACTAAGCACTGGTCCAGGTAAATATTCCAGTAATGCCTTTTGGCACTTTCTATCACCCCCTGGTCCATAGGCTGAAGTAGAGCTGAAGTGTTGGGAGGTAAAAATATTGCCCGTATTTTCCCATCCTTTGAACACAATTTTGCAGTGGAAGGGTGGGCTGGGGTGTTGTCTAGGAGGAGCACAGCCTTGACATCCTCCTTACTGATGCCAAACAAGGCCTGGTGCTGCCGAACGGAGGGGTCAAAACTTTGATGGAACAAGGTCGTGATTATCTCTTGAGTAAACCAGGCAGAAGGGGTGCTGTGGTACTCGGTAGGAAGCTTCTCCAGGATGTCTTTCAGAACCCTTGGCTTCCCACTCTTGTCCACAATGATTAGTTTCAGGCGATGGGCCCTGTCGGTGTTTGCGCACACCAGCACCAATATGTGGTCCTTTGCACTTTTCCTCCCCAGAGTGCTGCTGATTGTCTTGGAGGCCTGCATATTTTGGGGGAGTGACTTCCAAAAAATGCCAGTTTCGTCAGCGTTATACATTTGGAAGTTGTGGAGGCCCTCCTCCTCCTTCAGCTGACGAAAGTGGTTTATGAAGGGGTCCACTGTGTTGGTGTCGGCGGTGAGAAGCTCACTTGTTATGGCCTTATTTACGATGCCGTGACGCCGCCTAAAGTGCCACAACCAGCCATCACTACACTTGAAATTGTTTTGGCCTAGGTGACCAGGAAGCCTCTGTGCTGCATGCTGAATGTTGATGCCACGAAGTGGAACACTCTCTGCTCTCTCCTGCATGTACCACTTATACAGCGTCTCGATGAGATTTTCCATGGGAAGTCATTGCTTGCAGTACAGTTCCTTCCCCTTCTTGCTGGCCTCCACTGCTTTCATGGCCTCTTTTACTTTCTCCTTCCCCTTGATGAGGTCATGGACTGTCGTTTTCTTGAGGTTGTACTTATTCTGCAGTTGGCTTCTTGTAGTCCCTTCCTCAAACTCCTTAATAATTTGGAATTTTTCAGTTAGAGAGAGAATCTTCCTCTTTCCCTTGCCTGAGGAAACAGGGCTCGTTGATTTAGACGCCAGTCTTGCCGTTATTCGGAAGTGTTGGTGAGTTACGCATGGTACGAAAGGTCACGCACACGAGCGGTAAGGCAGGAGAGAACCAAACAGAGCGTGTACAATGCACAGACTGAGGAAGACCCAGCACTGAAAGGGTTGAGGCACCTGGGCTAACTAGCCTACATGACTCGTTGTGCAGGTGCTCCCTCAACAGTGAGTCACGGGAGCCGGGTGCACGCAAACTTCTGGCGGAAGTTCACTCATGGAACACTGGGTTATGAACTTCTGCCACATACACTGACCAAAGGTTGCTATTTCCAGTGGAAGTTCGCTCTGGGAAGTGTGGGTCGCGAACTTCCGCCTCATTCATTGACCATTGGTCGCTATATCTGGCAGAAGTTTGCTCTGGAAATGGTGGGTCGTTATGTCTTCGCTATAAAAAGGTTCATTATATCGAGGGTTTACTGTAATGAAAATCGAGACCCCTAGCAGTTCAGTCCTAACCAGAACAAATCTCAAACTTAATCTTGGTTATTGGCCTCGCATTGTTGAGAAAATGAAGGACTGGGAGGGAGCCTGTTGGTTTCACAGAGGCTGTGGCAAAACTGAGTTGCCTGGCAGCAGCTCGGCCAGTGATTGACTAGAGTGAATGTGACTCATCCTGGCTGCCAACTGGCAAAATTAAATGTTACCACTACATCTCCACTATTATAGATTTTGAACAGAAGTCTCATAGAGGGAGAGATGTTAGCACAGGGGAGATTAACTATGGAACACCTGAAAAATAATGGGACTGATTATGGTCTGAAGTGAGATAAACTCTGTACCTTTTAATGCACCTGAGTTAGTAAATAGGGAAGCAGGGAGAGTGTCCATGTACTCCTGCCATTTGTGGAGCTGTGCTGATATTAGGTTCGGTTATGGCTACATTTTGTTCCAGTCAGATACAGTGGCCAGTTTAGCCGATTTTAATATAGATGCAGTAGTGGATGGAGGTAGGAGCTGGAGCATTTCCCTCCTTCATCTACTTAAGCCCTAATACAGGAAAGCACTTTTGATGAATAGTTATGAAAGCAAGTGTTTAGAATTTTGGAAACAGAGTGGTGTGCTTATGAATTTCAATGTCTGATCATTAGGTTTAATTCTGGAAGTTTACCCACACTGCCCATTTATTGAATTTCAACATAAACATGATGGAGGTGGTAGGGGGTGGCGACCATCATCCACTCACGTGATGTAGTGCTACCTACTTCTTCCTTTACCTTTATCATTCTTTTTCTGTCTACCCTCCACTGTTCCTCTGTCTCCCATCATACCTGTCACATTATTACTCCTCTTTCCTTTTCAGGTGGCTTTGCATTGAAAGACAAGCCTAATGGTTTCCTGTAAGCCAGGAAACCATTTACAGTGCTGGGTGTTAACCATATAACCAACCCATATATGTTCTTTATGTGTCAATAAGTGGGCTGGTGTGGGTTAGTGTCCCCCTTCGTAAAACGACTACTCGGAGACAAACAGCCTGCCCTTAGGGAATTATGGTATCTGGCTATAGATAGATACAGTAAATAGAATATGATGGGTGGGAGCACGTACCATCAATTCATGTGATAAAGTGCTGCCTTCATGAAGGTCTTAATTTACATCAGATGACAAGATACATTGTTTCTGTGACCTAGGAAACCATATATTGTGTTGGGTGTAGTCATAACCTATTTGGGGCCCATAAGGATTTATATCTTGGAAGTGAGTGGAGTTTGTTGTTCACATTGTATCAGTCAGGGGTGAGTGAGGCTGGTCACTTTCATCTTAAATGTCAAAACTGAGCAGCCTAACCCCAGGCCCCTATGCTCTTGATGGTGAAAAAAAAAAAAGGATTGAATGGTGATGATGATTAATACTGTATATTGATAGTTCTGCTGTAATTGTGTACTTTCCTACATTCTGTTTCTGGATCTTTCCCGCCTTTAGGATGATGATGATTTACAGTAGCGTTATGAATGTTACCAGTATGCTGTTACAGTAGCTAGTTTATTGTGTTTTAGCCAACATGGAGTCGTGGGATTTTGGACAGCAGCAGAAGAATACTATGAAGAGTACCAAGAGTGACCTGGATTGGGACCAAGTAGATAAACTGTCAGCCTGTGTGACTCATATACACCGCACCTTTGCAGAGCATCGGGAAAGGTGTAACTGTAAGTAAAGATTTCTGAGTTCAGGGGGTTAGATATGGAGGCAAGATGTTAGTGGGGTAAGGTGTAAACTGCAGACAAACAGTTTTTAAATAACTAATAGCAGCCTTAGTAAATTAATCTGATCTAACCAAATCGTGACCATTGAGATGGCAACTTAGTTATTCACTTGTAGTTCAGGCTCTAAAGTATGTTAGAGGGATGCTATTCAGACTTTATGTAAGAGTGATAAACGTCAGTTAATGTTAGCCATCATTTCAGGCCTGGAGGAACTTCTTTCTAAGGAGGATGCAGAGGAGGGCCAGTTGGAGAGAGAGCTGCACAACTTAAAGCTCTCTACAGCAACACAAGCCATGAAGGTGCTACAGCAGTCAGCCACAGAAACAAAGTGAGTTTGTTTCATTTTTAAAGGCTCCAACATGCTTGCATGCGTCGGCCTTGGTCACCTAATGGTGGCTCTCCATGCTGCACGATCCATTGCAGCCTCCCTGTTCAGTCCCTTAACCCTGAGGTAACACCTAATGACCTCGACCCGTCTTTCTTGGTCAACCCCTCATAACCCCACCCCCAATATTAACACTTCTCACCTTCCTCACCCAATTATCATCCCCCATCCTCTTCACATGCCCAAACCATTTCAATCTACCTTTCCTCATCACAACACCAATACACTCCAGTCCCATCCTATCTCTTAACTTTTCCATCATAAACCCAGCCCCCCCAGACCTTGGACGCAGGGACGCACTACACATCCACCTAATCTTTGTCATTTCTGTACGTCTGAGCCTGCAAATATCCTCCTCCTTTACTGCCCAGGTCTCACTACCATACAGCAATACACTTCTAACACATACTGTATACAAAGACCCCTTAGCACGTAGGGAAAGTCCTCTCAATGTCAGGAGAGGCAAGAGCTCCCTGAACTTCTTCCAACCACTTCTCACCTTAGCCAGAGAGCTAGCTCCAGCCCCACCTCCAGCACACAACATGTCTCCCAGATAACAAAACTTTTCCACACCCTCAAGAGATTCACAAGCAAGTTCAATCCTTTCACGTCTGACAATCTCCACCTGCTCACCCCGACGTGCCATACACATAAAATCAGTATTATCTCGCAGTCTACCTCTGATACCACTACATCTCTTGTGCACCCATCAGTCACAAACACCGCACAAGATAGAATTACTTCCCACGCCCTTGTGGCAGACTGCACATGACCACTCTCCCTGGTCTTTGATAGTACTGCCACCAACCCTAGATATCATCACTTTTGTTTTATCGCATTTACTCTTAAGCCCTTGTGCCCCATACCATCTCTCCACTTTCCAAACCTTTCCTCTGCCTCCCTTTCGTTCTCTGCAATCAACACCAAATCATCAGCATACAACATCTCCCACTTGAGTCCGTTTCTAAAGTCACGTGAGAGGGCTTCAAGTACCATGATAAACAACATGGGACTTAAAACTGACCCTTGATGCACACCAATGTTCAAGGAAAACTCATCACTCAAATCTCCATTCACTCTTACCTGGGTGCAAGCACCCACATACATAGCCATAACCACCCTAACCACCCACTCCTCCAAGCCAAGCTTTCTCATTGCCCTCCTCACCACCTCTCTAGGGACTTTGTCAAAGGCCTTTTCCAAATCAACAAAAACAAAATACAGATCCCTTTTCTTACCAATATATTTTTCCTGAAGCTGTCGAACAATGAATATGGCATCAGTTGTCCCCCTACTTGGCATAAACCCAAACTGCATCTCATCAATATTCACTCTTTCTCTAATTGTACTTTCTAAAACTCTCTCCATTACCTTCATTATCTGATCTAAAAGCTTTATACCTCTATAAATTCCTCTTTCCAGGGCATCACCCTTCCCATTTTACACATTTACAGTTACACTCTTCAGCCAGTCATCAGGGACAACACACTCATAAATAATCATATTTATCAGGTAAGTGACTAACCTCACCCCTATATCTCCTGAGACCTTCAACATTTCGGCAGTCAACCCAAACATGCCTGCCGCCTTCCCCACCTTCATCCTGCCTATTGCCTCACTCACAGTGGCAGCATCAATCAAAGGCCAAGGGCCAAACACTGGATCTGCTGACTCCAAACCTTCCCTGTCCCAGTCAAACTCCTCATTCAACAACCGGCTATAATGCTCTCTCCGTGCAACTTCAATATCCTCACTGTTCACCACTACCCTTCCTTCATCTCTCTTCACACACTGTTCACCTATAGTATCCTGATTATCCTTCTTCATCTGCTTTGCCACCTTAAATATCATATTTTTCCTTTCCCCTTGATTTAGGTTATCAAGTAAAAGTCTCTGTGACGCAGACTTCGCCCTGTATACCTCTCTTCTAGCCCTATGCTTGGCAGCCAAGTATTCCTCCTTGCTACCACCCTTCTTCTATTCCCGGAAAAGCCTTCTTTTCTCCTTAACTGCAGCTTCTACACTCTCATCCCACCACCAAGTTACTCTGTGTCCTCTTGTCCAACTACACATTACATCAGTAACTCTCAAGAGATTGTTCTTGAGGGCTCTACTGTTCATTAATGCCTCTGTCTACGGCTCCCTGTTCAGCCACCACTCTCCTCATCTTGCTTTAGAAGGGATCCTTTACTACTTGCTTTTCCAGCTTCCATATTTTCCTCCTAGGTACGTAAGTCCTCTTTTTCATCACTCGTTCTTTAAGCACCATATCACAAATCAATAGTTTGTGCTGCTGCATGCACTCCTCACTTCCTATAACTTTAACATCCCTCACTAACCTCCTATCAGCCCTCCTAACCAGAAAATAATCTATCTGACTTCTGTTTCCCCCAGACTCATACGTAATTAACCTACTCTCTCTTTTCCTCAAATTTGTGTTGCACACAATCATGTCCGTTGCCTCCCCAAACTCGAGTATCCTTACCCCTTCCGCATTCCTTATACCATACGCACATCCCCCATGTACTCCTTCATAACCTTGTGCTACATCACCTACATGACCATTTAAGTCCCCTCCCAAAACCACTATCTCATCATCAGTGTCTAAAGAATTATCACAGTACTGTACTGAATTTTGGAATTCTGAATGATATAGTGTTGTTGAAAATACAGCACTGTAATGTAAGCAGTAACACATTCAGCACAAAAAATGGATGATAGTAATAGTGATACAGTACAGTGTTATAAAATAAAACTGCCGTAAACTTAGGCTTTAGGATTTGCTATTGGACCCCTGATGGAGAAAAAAAAAAAAAAAATGGTTTACTTACGTCATACCAGTTTCACTCCTTCGATATGAAAGAGGATATGTTAAAGTAGTAATATCTCTAATATAAACCCCTTATATCATAGTTTAGCCATAATGCCATTGAATTCTGTGGTTTTCTCCAATATCAAAATAAGCTTTTATCATCACAGATAGTATTCAGTATGATTAGATGAAAACTATTTTAAAAGTATTGGAATGTCAGTTTTTAGGTCAGCATCTAACAACACTAGTATAATCATGGTGAATGTTTCATGGCTTGAAGTATTCAGTATGAATAGATGAAATCTATTTTAAAAGTATTGGAATGTCAGTTTTTAGGTGAGTATCTAACAACACTAGTATAATCATGGTGAATGTTTCATGGCTTGAAGGTTAGAGGGGACTGGATCAAATAATATTACTTGAAGAAGGGGAGGAAATGAGTAGCAATGAATAAGGGGAGGAGATGAGTAGCAATACAGTGCAGTTCCCAAAATCCGAGTTCCAGTTAATCTGAAATTTTCCAAAGGAATTTTGAAAGAGTAAGGTTACAGAAATATATTTGCTACCAGAATACTGTACTTTTGGTTTAGTTTCCAGAGTTTCTGTCATATTGAAAGTGTCACAGTTACCTATAGTAGCCCAAACTTGCTCAAGCTGGACACTCAAACCATGAGAGTTATTTCATAATTATTTATTTTGTACCTCTGTCCCCATTGGCAAATGTCATTATTAATTGCTAAGAGTTCTCACCTCATTCATATGAACGATCTCTGGTCTGTTATAGGACCGGACGACTAGAAACCCGCTAAGGAATATGATAGCCCGCAATACGAGGATACCAGGAAGTAAGGGTAGTAGAAGTGGCAGAGACTGAAGGAAAATAATGCACGTATGAGGTGAAGCAACAGTTAAGGCCTGGATAACGTGGCATAGCAGGATACCATAGCTGTATCTTAATTGTCTCATAATATTTTGTGTTGTTTGTATCTAATTTCATCTTGTTATAGTAAATTATTGGAGAATGCTTTCCGCTGACCATCACTATCTATCTATCTATATACCTAGGCTGCTTCCCCCAAGGAAAGAGAGGTAGCCGAGACAGGACGACACACTCCCCATTTACTCATCCATTCAAGCACATTCATTCGCATCTTAGCCCCAAAGGGGAGAACGGACAGATCCTCACCGCACCACACCACACAAGGGTCAACTGGCAGTGCAATCAGTGACATCCGTAGCAGGGCCCGACAGCAGAGCTGGTTTACCCCTGCCACATCATAACAGACTCATCCCCTTACCTGCACCTGACCTGAAATAGCTGATCAGCTGCCCATCATAATGTGGATTATTCGTCCACATAAAGTAACTGCAACATTTATAACTGCACAGCTGCTGTGAGAATAAGCATTACATTCACAATCATTCTATATTATAGCTATAGACAGTCCTGGAATAACATTTAAAAAAAAAATTATCACTGCAGTGACAATGACCAGTCGCAGCTTATATACAACGGGCTTGGTGCTTTATTTGTACGATGAGGATCCAAAACAGATGGGTCGTGTCTGGACCAGTTTCACAGGACACGATGATAACATAGGTCTATGTTATAATATAGGTTATGTATGTTACCAGCGCATAATGTTTTGCAAGTGAATAGCATGGAAATGTTTCGAATCCAGTGTCATTAGGTTTCTCACTATTCACCTTGTAGTTAAGTTCCAAACTACCACTCACGGTTGTCCGTTTGCCTGCCCTCTCTCCAACCCTGACTTCCACTTCCTTCCAACGAGGGGGGTACAGGAACCTTGGTGTGTGGGTGTACAGAATCAGTAACTTCTTCATTGACGAACAGTTGGGTGTACACCCATATCCCGATCTCGGGCAGTGTTATGTATCAGTAGGAGTGTTCAGTCAGCTAGTATGTAGGATATCAAAGCAGGTTTCCCCATAAGATACTGAAGAAAAGCCAGAGATACGTTCCAGGCCCAAACCCAAACTCTCATATACCTTACTCAGTCAATTGGGACTGACAGAAACACCATAGGTAATGTTATAATCCTCATAAACAATACTATTGCAAAAAATGAAACATCACATATGCAGGAAGGAAAGGTGTGTGGGACATACAGTGTGAAGTGCTTCAGGGCTACTGACAAGTGACAGGTGAGAGTGAGTGAGTGAGAGGGTGAGTCAGTGAGGGAGAGTGAGAATGAGTGGGGAGGGGGTAGTAGGGCAGTTTGGCTTTTTTTCTCCCTCCCTGTCCCCCCACCCTCCTCCACCCCTGCTTGTTTCCCTCCAGAACCCTCATCCTCTTCCATCCTTGCTTATCTCCCTCCCCATCTTCCTGCCCACCCTCACCCCCACTTGGCACGCTGCCAGCGTGGGTAGGGGGACAGAGAGGGAGACAGGAAAGCCAAACTGCCCTACTGCCCCCTCCCCACCCATTCTCACTCTCCCTCAGTGACTCACCCTCTCACTCACTCACTCTGGCCCACACCTCACTCTCACACACACACACACACACACACACACACACACACATGTAACAAGGGTCGGGGTTAGCAACAGGTCGTTTTCCCTTTTCATTCCGACTGTCACCAGTATACCAAGTAAAAGCGCAACCCGGCTCCTTTACTCCCGTTAGTGCATGCAAAAGAAAGAGGGGTAATTAACAGCTAATTCCCTTAAATGATGTCTTAATAAAATCTAGGTTATAATCTTCTAAAGTACACACATTCTTCTGCCTACTTAGGATCACCACTACTGAAAAATGCTAGGAATACTCAAGACACAGGTGATTGGGGTGCATGAGGTAGGGCTCAGAGTTAGGTGTGGTGAGGAAACTTTGAGGTATGGTGTCTCCACCGAAGCATCACTTTACCCAGGCATTTCTTCCCCCTGCACCTGTGCTCTCTTTAGGAGGGTAAAATAACCTGCAGATCCATGGGAAGTATGAGTGTGAGAGGGATCCTGCCCTGGTCTGCTCCGTGTCGTGTTATGAATAAAGGCGAGGGGAACCCACTACAGGGATGAGACAAGGGAAAATTCCATTTACCAACTTTTTCTTTAGCTAATTTGGCAGTATGAATTTAATATGAGAGGAAGGGTTATTGAATATGATTGTTATCGTGCATTTGTCTGTTTTTAATAATTCAGTTTTTTACTAGTAGTTTAGGGAATTGAGGGGAATGTGCAACGTTACATCACGCCGTAAGAACAGTGATGTCAGGTTCGCAGGTATTTGAGTTAAGGAAGACGGGCAGTTTGAATCCAATCTCATGCCCATTACATTCATGGAACCATAATATTAAAGTAAGTACAAAGATTATTGTGCCTATTTTAGGCGACAAGTGAATGAAGGGAAAAGTCTTACCTGGAACTTATAAACGACCTCTACAGAGTACTGGCATCATTACACACACACACACACACACACACACACACACACACACACCGCTCGCTGGTGCAGTGGTAACGTTCTCGCTTGCCAACTGGTGGACGGGAGTTCGCGCCTCGCTTAGGTTGCGAAAAGTTTCACTGATGAAGTGGGTGGTTACTGTCTTCTATGAGCAAGGGGACGGGTGTGTGCATGTGTGAAGGTCACAGCCTTGCCCTTAGATCGGACTATATGAGCTCTCAGCTCCCTTCCGGGAGGGTAAAAGCTGACGATCATGACCATCAAGTGATCCTGACTGACCTGGTGAATTACACACACACACACACACACACACACACACCAGAGCTGGGCACTTCCACAGTCACTTCCACAAACTGCAAGTTCTGCAATTGTGGAAGTGTTATTTCGTTTGCAGAATTGCGTTTGTGACAAATTCAACGCAGATTCACGGTTTTGTGCATGCGGAAGCACTTCCACAAACGCAAATTTGCCTGCGAACATCTATGTGGCCTAGCCCGGTAGGTGGCTTCTGGGTGAGTTGCCGCCCTCCACTCCTGCACTCTCGCCATATGTACATTAAATGATGGATGTACCTGTACTGTATACAATAAATTCACCTTCAGTACGATGTACAACAGGATTTTTCATTATCGTACATTTTGTACAAAACTTTTACGATTCCTTCAGAAAGAAACAGAGAGAAGGAGAGAGAACAGCTGAAGATCAGATTCATCTCATTTTAATATTCACGTGCTTCATACCAAGCTCTCGGGTAAGGAATCAAAATGGATATTAGCCAAGATGTGCCATGAAGCCTCCCAGTCTACCTAGAATATGACCTTTAGTCAAAATGTCAAATTTGTCAGACTGATAGTATTGCCAGTGCCTGTATTTCAATCTCACCAAAATTGTTAGAAAGATAAATAACAAGAAACATACAAAATGAAACTGAACACAGTTTTATCAATTTTCTTACCAGACAACCACCTTTCCTCATGTGGTATCAGTAGAGATAGATATGATAGATATACCATATGTTGGAGATGTCTCAGTTGTTGGAGTCAGACAGTGACTGTGGAGTGAGGACTGAGGAAGTTAGAGCCGAGGAATAAGGTGAACTGGTGTGTTAACTTGTCAAGTGTGAGGTGTGAAGTGTAATAATTTACTTCATTTATATACAAAAATGAAGAATTTACCCTTGTTTTGTAGTAAAAACAGTCTAGTATACTACTACTAATAATTGAAATATATATTGTAACTGTAATTTTATATATCCCATTCATTAGACAATTTCCAAACTTCAAAAAGTCACCTTAGTCAGAATAGAGTAAATAAAGATATAATTGTAGTGGATGAATAACTGGAGATGATTTTTAACCCCTTGATTGTGAAAAATATCATCCTAAACTTGATATAATCCTCTCATGGTATTCAGAATAAAATGAAGCTGAAGCCTTGGTACTGAAAGGCTTATAAATAGTTTGCGTTTGTTTTTTTGCATTTGCAGGACTGCAAATTTTCAAGAATATTGCAGTTTTGCAGTTGCGGAGGGCAATTTTTTTGAGTCTGCGGATTTGTGTTGCAGAATTGCATTTTCATTTGCGGTTATCACCTCTGACACACACACACACACACACACACACACACACACACACACACACACACACACACACACACACACACACACACACACACACACACACACACACACACACACACACACACACACACACACACACACACACACACACACACACGATGTCGTCCATGCAGATCGTGGGAAAATAACGCAAAATTGGCGGCCGATAAGGAAGCATGCCTATTGTGAATGTGCAAATTCAATGCGTGAGTGGTGGCCTCGTCTCATTTGAGTGAAAATAAGCCAGAGATGTTGGTCACATAGAGTAAAACACAGTGACTGTTTTAAATTTTGTACGAGTGCACCGTGAGGGAGATAAGCCGTGCATTGTTTACATCCAGTGAGAGTGAGGTCGCAGGATTCTCCAGTGAAGACCAAAGCAACGGAAATATCAAACTGAATCAAATGAGGAACAAACATGGGGAAAATGACTGAGAAGAATGGCCAGGAATTAAAACAGGCATGGGCAATAATAAGTGAACTACAAGAACGAACCATGGAACAGGAAAGAGAGATAAGAGAGTTGAGAAGTGAGTTAGAGTCTGCTCACACAGTGTTAACCAGGAGAGAAAGGTGTCTGAATTAAAACCTGGTAATGACTCAGCCGCAAGTGAAATGAAACAGCTTAAATGGAAAAATAAGGGGCTGTTCCTGATTTATGTAAACGATACAGTGGATGGAATGAATAGTTATGCAAGTCTGTTTGCTAACGATGCAGACATCATGAGGAGAGTAGAAGTTGAAGAAGACTGTAAAATGCTGCAGGAGGACCTAGAGAGGATTCATGATTGAAGCCAGATGTGGGAAATGAAATTCAACACAAAAAAAATGTAAAATAATGGAAATGGGTAAAAGTACCAAGAGACCATCACTAAATTATTTGATGAGTAATGAACTGATCACAAAAGCAAGAGAAGAGAAGGACTTGGGAGTGCTAGTCCGAGATAATTTATCACCTGAAAAATGCATTAACAAGATAGTTAAAGAGCCATATAATCTTTTGACCAACATAAGAATAGAATTTCATTACATGGATGAGGAGTTGATGAAAAAATTGATAGTGGCCATGATCCGCTTCAGGTTGGAATATGTGGTAGTAGTGTGGTCCCCACATAAAAAGAAAGATAAAAACAAGATCAAGAGAATTCGAAAATCAGCAACCAAGATGGTCCCTAGCCTGGCAGATCTGTCGTACAGGCATAGGCTGGAAAAACTAGACCTGCCTTCCCCAGATGAAAGGATAGAGAGGGGCGACATAATTGCAGTGTTCAGGACCAAGATGAGAGTAGAAAAAATTGACAGAAGATCTGTTTGTGTGGGATGGGAGAGTAACAAGAGGATACGGAATGAAACTGAAAAAGCCAAGTTTGCTTAAAGGTTATCAAGAAATAGAGTTTTCCATATAGATTTATAGACCTGTGGAATAGCCTAGACAAAGAGATCATCCAGTCTAAAAACTTGAATGAGTTCTGAGCAAAATTTGACATAGAGGAACAGAGATGGGACCTCACAAGTGTAGCTCATTTCCAGTATATCACAACTAGGTAAATTCACCAGGGCTCTTGCTAACTGCCGATGGTTGCGAGCCATTTGGCTCGTAAGGTTTCAGATTTATGAGCCAAATAAGTTTTTAGTAGCCAAACTGATTACGAGCCGAAATATTTTATGAGTAATAAATATATTTACTTATTTATTTACTCATTGTCTATTTTTAAACATTCACAGTGGTGACAAGGAAAGACTTAATAATCAATCTTTTGTTCATTTAAGTGAGATTTACTTATTTTGTAGTTCACTGGGTTTTGAAGTGGATGTATTTTCTCCTTGCCAAAAGGTGACTCAGATGTAAAATTTGTTCGGCGAAGGGAAAAAATACTCACATTTGCAAGCTGTGGCTCACCAAACAAGAGCCCTGTTCACACACACACACACACACACAGGAGACAAGTTGGGGTGGGGGAGGGTGGGGGGATGGAGAGGAAGACATGCCTGGTAGTGCTGAGCATGGTGGGTGGTGGAGGAGGGATGGAGGGAGAAGAGAAGGGATGTAGCGAGGACAGGGAGAGCTGTATGCACCGCCACATCCCGTTCAGGCACACTTGTTTAAAACCTAGGGTGGGGTGGAGTATCTGGACTAGCAAATCAATGGCTGTTCAGATTGTGGGAACGTTCCCCCATTTCTTTTGTTTGGTCTAGCAAATCGTCGGTTATCGATGCATCAGAAATCGGGGTATGGATGTAATTTACAAGTCATGTGTGCTCTACTTTTAAATATTGCTCACCCTTTTGGAGTGATGTGGAGAAGTTGCACTAAAACAACTGGATAAAATTTAAAAAAGAGGTATATGAATAATTAATAACCCAGCAATTATAAGTGAACTACCTCCCCAACAAATAAGACAGAATGTTGTCTCTCATGCATTATTTTACAGTTACTTTTATGACAAATGCTCAGAGAGAGTTGTGTCCTTTGTGCTGCCCCTCCACACCTTTCCCTGGGCTACACAGTCATCTGTAGTGCTCATGACTTGACTGTCACACTGCCATATTGCATAACTTCTGCCTGTCAGAATATTTATTCCCTGAACTGCTACTCTTTGGAGCCCGCATCCTCAAGTTAGTTCCCCCCGAAACTTCAGCCTACAGCAGTCCAAGTTCAGCTGTTACAGATTTTGTAAATGAATGGAGGATGCCTGTTATCTGGTGTATGGATTTTTTTTTTTTTTTTTTTTTTTCCCCCCTCTTCATCAGAAAAAAAGAAAAAGAACAAAAAAGTCATCAGAACCATGGTTGTGGGATAATAAATTTGAGTCTGGATACAGTGTTTAATAGAGGGAATGCCAATAGGAGCCCCCACAAACTGGAAAAAGATGCCACCCCTCACCAGATTACTTAATGTAAAGTGCAAAAGTGGGGTCAACTTGAATTACCCTCTGTTATACAATTTTTGTGTTACTCAACTGAAAATAGGATATTTATTGATTTATCTACATATAATACTGGAGAAAAAATGGCTTCGTTTTCAAAATATAATAGAAACGGAAAGTTGCGTCCATCTCAGTTTAGGGAGAGTCTACATACGAGCATTATGTTGCCTGAGTATTGATCACTGTCATATTTTTAGGTGGTGAATGTACACCTGTAAGGAAAAATGGTAAATGAATATAACGATATTGGATCTTACATAACAAATGAAGGAAATGTGGTACTTAAACAATCGAAGATTGTATGAACTCACTGAGCTCACATGGAGGCGTGTAGTTTGTGTGCCCACCGCCAGGGGCCCAAGTTGGCACTGATGTGTATACACCACTCCTGACGCCTGCGCCTTTTGAAATCAGCCGATAAATCCGGAAAATATAGTGCCATGGTCGACTGCACAGCTAAAATATATGTGGAAAAATTGACTGTAGCAGACCTGAAACGTTTTCTCAAAGCAAGAGGAATATCATGCCCTTTAAAACTCCGTCGCTGATCTCGGCCACGTAAGATTTTGGCTGTACATTTTCTTACTGTTATTAAGTGTATAATGATTAGAATCATGTCAGGATTTGCCAAATGAAAGATTACGATCTTTGGAAACTGTATGATAAATTTTTCGAACAACTGAGATTCTTAACTATCTATCTATATATCTATCTATTCCCAGACGCCTTAATCCCGTTTGGGGTGGCCACAAACAAATCGTCTCCACGTTGCCCTGTCCCCCGCCATTTCACTGCCCTGCTCCCAACTCACACCCCCCTCTCTCATATACCTTTCCACCCCATCCCTCCATCTCATCCTCGGCCTCCCCCTCCCTCTTCCCCCCTCCACCTCACTCACATACTGTACACTCTCTTCGTCAGTCTCTCACCCTCCATCCTCTCCACATGGCCAAACCACCTCAGTGTGTTCCTCATAACACTTCCTATCACATCCACATCCACACCACAACGCTCCTTTATATCCTCATTCGTCAGCCTGTCTCTCCATGCTACTCCACAGGCTCCTCTTAAATAACTCATTTCTTCTAACAACGTCCAAGTTTCACATCCATACGTTAGAGTTGGTATCACAATACTGTCATGTAGTAACTTTTTCACTTCCATGCTCACTTCCCTGTTTCTTATCACTGCTTTCAAAGAACCAGCAACCTTTCTTTCCTGCTGTACCCTTTCAAGCACTTCACCCTCCAAACCTCCATCCTTACTCATCACACTACCCAGGTACTTAAACATACTCACATTTTCCAATTCCTCACCATCCAACCTCGCTGTACATTCACTGACTTCACCTCTCTCAAAGACCATCACTTTACTCTTCCCTACATTCTTCATGTTTAGATTCCGTTTCTTACACACTCTCCCAAACTCATCCACCAAGCCTTGCAGCTTCCCTTCGTCTTCACTCAATAACACAGTATCATCTGCAAACAACAGTACAGGGAGTTTCCAAACACTATTCTCTCTCACCAGGGTCACTCCAACATCCACTACCCTACCTTGTACCTCTTTTATTACCCCATCCATGTACAGATTGAACAACCATGGAGACATGACACTTGGTAAAAATGTGCTGAATGCAAAAACACACAATAAGCTTTCATGGCTTTTAATAAAGTCTGTGGAGAACTTTTCAGCGTAAATCTCAATCCGAGCATCAGTACAATATCTAAGATGAATGTAATACTGGTATAATGCTTTATGCATGAGTAATAATCTCGATAGGAATTTTTTTAAAGGATGGTATGCCAGCTCTGAGTGGGTAGTGACCCCATGCTATTTAGTGATACGGCGAACACTGGCAACTTTCAGGAGTTTGTGGGAGCTCTAATTAGGTGGATGTCTGTACATACAATGGCAGAGTAATGATAGATAGTTCTAATTTTCCAGAATATTCTATTTTCCAAAAGCCTCTTGATCCCAACTTTTTTTTTTTTTTCTTTTTTTTTTAAGGTGAATTGCACTCTAGTGCCTGAAAAAAGTTCCAGATGCCACTACATGATCTGTTTCAAGCCATTAGTTACATATCAAAGCATGGCATTAATAATTAAATTTTTCAGCCTAACTCATGTGATGCAAGTCAGTCTCCCACTGGGCATCAAGTGATGTAAGTTGGAGTTCCAGAGTAAACCTCTTGAGTCCAGTAACATATTTTTGGAAAGTAACTCCAGACAATTTTGTAAACTTTGAGAAACTACTTATAGAAACAGGGTTAGAAGCTCCATTAACCCCTTCACGACCTGATTTTTCTTCATGAACGATGAAATTTGAAATTATTTCCTCAGAGTGAAGTGTTTAACCTCCCTGTTTTTGTTCAGTTTGCAGTCTGGTGTTTCAGTGAGAAAAGAGCAGTTAGGAGATGAAGAGAGAGAGAATCTTGGTTTGAGGGAAGAGCTGACAGCACTTACAGAGAAACTTGAGGCAGTCCACCAATCTCACCAGGCTTATCTTCATGATATCAGGGTATTGGTAACACTACAACAGTTGCTATGTAAACCTTGATAAGACTAGTTTTGCACAACCTGTTACTTGCATTGTTCTCATTTTTGCTTCTTATTAATTACTGTACATAGTTTTTATTTTAGCATAGTTTGTGAGTAACACCTAGCAGGTATTGTGAATTAGTTTTTATGTGCACTGTGGTGTTGGTGATGGGTGCCTTCCTGTGGTGTCACCATTATAACCATACAGCTCTGCTGCCTGGTTATACCAATGTCCTAAGCATCTTCCCTTTCCTCTCCAAGGAAGATAGTGAACTGCAGAAGACAATTTCAGCCAGCATTTACCATGTTCACATAAAGTTGAGCTTAGGGTCGCTGTTTCAAGAAGTCCTCGTAAACATTTTATTAAAGTCATCGCATCTACTGTCAGTGATTAAAAACCTTCAAAATCAGTATCATCCACATCTGACATCATCAGTTCATTAACTTCATCCTGCGTTAAAGTTTACAGTTCTTCGTCGTAAGGATCGGACTCTGAATTCAAAGGTGTAGCTTCGGCATCCTCATCCTCTTTCTCATCCGCCCACAAAATGTCATCATCTGTGCCATCCACTGAACTGGATATTCCACATTTCTTGAAAGAGTTGATGACTGTGTCCACAGAAATATCTTTCCATGCATTGTTAATAAAATCACAGCTAATCCAGACCTGAAGCACGCATATTCTGACCACTTGTATACGACTTTTTACCACTGATCATTCACTCGTTCCATTGCTCATGGATACGAGCTTTGGTTAATTCAGACAGACTTCATGTTGTCGTAGGACTGAAGTTAATCCGTCAGGAATAACAGCAATTTTACTGTTATTTATCACTGTTGGTATTAGCAGTAGTAGTAGTTGTTCCCTAGACAGTCTTGCCGAACAGCCCCGAGTCCCTTAGGAAGGCCATTGTAATGAGCCCTGCTTCAGATCTGGCAACCCTGCGCTCGGTGGTAATTTGTAAACAACCCAGCCAGTCGTTACCGAGACACACAATGGTGTTCATGGCATGGGCTCAAGAAGTTACACATCTTTCGTATGTCCTCATGGCCATATCCATGGAGATATTTTTTATAAAAGTTTGCCATCACATAGCTCTTGCTAACTGCCAGTGGTTGTGAGCCAGCTGGCTCCTAAGGTTTCAGATTTACAAGCCAGATAAATATTTAGTATCCAAACTGACCACGAGGTGAAATATTTTACGAGCAATAAATATATTTATTTATTTACACATTGTCATGATTAGAATCATATAATGAGGTTTTAAACATTCACAATGGCGACAAGGAAAGAATAATCGATCACAACGCACAATTTTGTTCATTTAAGTGAGATTTACTTATTTTGTAGTTTACTGGGTTTTGAAGTGGATGTATTTTCTCCTCGCCAAAAGGCAACTTGTATGTAAAATTTGTTCGCCGAAGGGAAAAAATACTCGCATTTGCGAGCTGTGGCTCGCCAAATAAGACCCCTGCATCACACAGAAAACATGTTGTGTTTGATGATGATGTTAGTAATTTCAACAGTTTTTGACGGTATATGTACTATATTCTGGGAAACAAGGGTCAAGGTGAGTGTTCCCTATCATGCCTATGGATCCCATAACCACAGGATGTAGAGGTTAGGACTTTATACCCAGTGTTTAGGACGACCCCCAATTTTGGGCTTTTTTTGAGGTTCAAGAGTCGACCTATACACCAGCAGATATGGTAGATAGATGTTGCAGGTTGGCATTTCCAATGCACTTTAGCTCTTCTGCTGCAGTTCAGTTTCATCACAGGGCTGTGATTGACTTGCTGTTATTCAGGGCAGGGTGGCTCAGTGGTAGAACATCGGGCTCAGGACCGGGGGTCGAGAGTTTCTAGCCACACCCAGTAGCTGCCACGCCGGGAGGGGTAGCACCCTTCTGTCACCTAGCAGGGCTATGTGATCTAATAAGGTCTAGCTCGGGGGGAACATTTCTCTTTTATACAGGGCTTCTCTCATCATTGTTTGAGAACCAAATGGTGCTTACTCAGGGGGGAGGGGAAGATGGGTAGGAGCTAATTTGCAGCTTACCACTGTGTGGGAGTTGGGGTGGAAGTGTTTGCAAATAATCTTAGCAGTGTGACATATATTTTCCCTGTTATTCCACCTGATTTTCTCCTGCTAATCTTTGTGTGGTACTAGTCAGTCAGTCAGTCAGTCATTGGTCTCTAGAGGCTTAGATGAGTTATACCAATGACATTCACTGCTCTCAAATTTTTGAGTTCTTTAGATGAACTCAGTCATTTCCACTGAATGCTCTATCCTCTGGTTAGGTCACAAGCATTAGTTTTGTATACCCTCACAGAAGTACAACTGAGTTGAGCCTACAAGTAATGATTTGTCTTGCAGTTGTGTTTTGCTGTATTGCATTCCATTTTTGGGTTTGGAAGTGCTGGATCTCTTGTTTCAGACATACAGGGGATGAGAATCAGGGTCACACTTCACCCAAGGTTTGTTCAAATGACCATCATTGGAACCATCTCTGGTTGGTAGGTGTAAGAACTGAGTCTTTCATGCATTAAAAACAACAAGATTATTTTTACCCCAGTCAAAGATATGAGCCAGGTCAGACATTAGGTGTGCTATAGCCTCATCCTTTGCTTGTTGGGGTGTCTGCCCTTTCCTCTCCTTCATCCTTTTTTCCTTCCATCCTCCTCTGCCTCTCTTTCCTTCGTTCTTTCCTCGTCCTTCTGCCTACAGGTGACTTTACACTCTCTCTGCTATTTTTTTTTTTTTTCTTCTTCATTCTTTCCTCTTCCTTGTGCCTGTGGATGACTACACTGAGTGACAAGCCAAATGTGGTTTCCTGTACACCAGGAAACCATTTACAATGCTGGGTGGTATCCATATATCCAGATTTTAGCGTCTGGTGGTTGAGTGGGTAATTAGGGGGCTCTAATCGGATTGAGCCGGGGAAGGTTTATATCCAAGGGGTGGTTGGGGTTTATTGCTCACATAATGCCATTCAAGAATGAGTGAGGCTGGTCACTCTCATCTAAATGTCAGGACCAACTTGCTTAACCCCAGGCTCCTATGCTCCTCATGGAGCAACGTAGGATTGGATGACGGATGGTTGGATGGATTGAAGTGTAATTCCAGAACGAATGTTTTGCATAGTGAAAGGCTAAAAAGCATTACTTACTTCGAACAGAGAACCTTCAATGGCAAGCTTTTCAAAATAAATAAGATATGCCTGGTTGAAAACTGTCTTAAAAACTAGAAAAGCATGACATTTAAAGTGTGTGTAATGTGATTCACCCGAGTACATGCTGCTAGTTGGCATACGCAGAATGTAGTCATTCATGCTTTATTTTGTGGAATTCGGTTTTAATCATGATATATGAGGTCTGTGCAGAAATATCCGACCTTAGGCTGTAAGAAAATAAATAGCTAACCTGTTGACCTAGGACACTAAATCCTCTCAAAGAAAGCCCGATTTGAGACGTGAGACAAGATCATGACGAATGTGATGAAGCAACTGCAAGAGGTACTAAAAACTGACTTTGAAAAATTTTTCAGTCAGTGGGAAAAATGCAGACTGTGTGTGTCAAGTCAGAAGGGGCCTACTTTGTAGGAGATTAGTGTCCTAGCTCAACAGGTTAGCTATTTATTTTTTTAGAGCTTAAGGTCGGATACCTTCTGAACAGACCTCAAATATGGGGACAGTCCCGTTTTTATTTTTTTAAAATTTACTTTTAATTTTTTAATTTTTTTTTCTGACTGGGTATAGGCTTTACAGCCTGCTCCCAAGGCCCAGTAGTCCTCCCACATACCATACATCTCTACATGTCACCACTGTGACACTAACACCCACTATCCATATTGAATACATGCTAGGGCTGTCTCATACAGGACTGGTGTATTGGTATTAGTGGGGGTATTTTTACAACATGTCGGCGGGTCTTCTGGTAGATCAGTAAAGTCTGATTTTATGAAATTCAAATCCTTAAACTGCTCCTTATCCCAGCGGGGATTTGAACCAGAGTCCGGTAGGGCTGCAGGCCCAATCTCAGGGATTAAAGCAGGTGTATTTTTACCACTTTACATTAACCTTGTCAGCTGGTCTGGCCTGGAGTTGGAAAATGATAAAAATGTTACATACTTTTAAGTGTAAAATAAAAGACAGTGACTCAGTCGGTAGAGAGGTGGCCTGCAGCCCTACCGGGACCAGCTTCAAATCTCCGCTGGGGCAGGGAACAGTTGAAGGATTTGAATTTCATGAAATCAGACTTTGCTGATCTACCAGAAGACCCGCTGACTTGTTGTAAAAATACTTCTGCTAATACCAATACACCAGTCCTGTATGAGACAGCCGTAGCATGTATTCAATATGGATGGTGGGTGTTAGCACCGAAGTGGTGACATGTAGAGATATATGGTATGTAGGAGGACTACTGGGCCTTAGGAGCAGACTGTAAAACCTATGTACACACACACACACACACACACACACACACACACACACACACACACACACACACACACACACACACACACACACACACACACCGCTTGCTGGCTTAGTGGTAGCGTTCTCGCTTGCCATCTGGTAGATGGGAGTTCGAGCCTTGCTCAGGTTGCGAAAAGTTTCACTGACGACGTGGGCAGTTACTGTCCCCCTTGAGCAAGGGGACGGGTGTGTGCATGTGTGAAGGTCACAGCCTTGCCCTTAGATCGGACTATATGAGCTCTCAGCTCCCTTCCGGGAGGGTAAAAGCTGACGATCACGACCATCCAGTGATCCTGACCGACCCGGTGAATTACACACACATACACACACAGATGGCCAGTCAACCAAAATTTTTTGCCTAGTACTTTTAGGTATAATTGCTGTTTTATTATTTGGGTAATGACCAGAAGTTTAGACATGTAACGCATTTCATATATCGTTAATTACCAACATTTGGCTTCCTGGAAGTTATAATGTTATATGTTTACTGTCTTTGTAATGACTGAATGGTGTGCCTTTTTTGGGAAGGGCAAGTGTTACTGTATGTGCTATATATATATTGTTGCCTGTTGTTTGACCAATGGCAAAGACATTTCTTACTTTTAAGTATTATTGCATCTTAACAACATTTTAAAATACAGTGGTATAGTGCAGGTACCTGTATCATTATAGCTGCCTTAAAATAAATATGCTAATGAAAAAGCTAAAGGAATTGTGATATTTTGATGTAATGTAATAAATTTAATATATATAATTTTATAACAAGTGCTTGTGGGCCCTTCGGGTCCTCTCGCACTTGCTCCTGCAGAGGGCTCTTGCACTGTGCACTCGCTTTCTCATGCTTCTCACTCATTTCCTCGCGCTTCGCGCGCGTGTTGCGATCATTTTTTCAGGTAATCCGAGTCATGTTTATGTGCTGTTCTAGTCTAACATTGTCACTTGGACTTTTTGCAGCTTCGGGAGTGGAACCTAAGTTGTCCACACTCAAGTCCGAGATATTAACCACTTGGCCACGGCAACCGACTGGGCGCAGGGAGCGGTGTTTTTTTGGTCAAAATTTGATCGCATATTAAATATACTGTAGTAACAGTTTTTCAATCGTGTTGGGACCAAGTTTTTTCACATCAGCTAATTTTTTGCAATTTTTGTGCCAATTTTGGTGCTGTTTGAATGTGTAGTTTCAGCTGCCCAAAATACACGCACACACAGACTCATGGCTACTGCTATAGTATATTAGAAGATCCAACATTTTTCACATTAAGCTAAACAAAATTAGATTCACAAGTAACGACCAAATGTAGCACTAAATTCCTTAAAGTCCGAGAATGGCACCGGTAATGAAGTCGTGTATATTTTTTAACATATTCGATTTGCTAAAGATTAATAGAAATAAATGAAAAGTAAGTTGAAAATATGCTCACAGTTCTTGTACCATTGAAAGTAAACATTAAGCCTAAGTCATGCCATTGATAGTACATTGCCAGTGAGCACTGTGTGTGTGTGTGTGTGTGTGTGTGTGTGTGTGTGTGTGTATTTACCTATTTGTATTTACCTATTTGTAGTATACAGGAATTGAGCAATGCTCGTGTTGTCCTGTCTCCATATCCACATTTATCAAGTCTACCTTTACACACATGAATGTTTTTCTCATGCACCACCTCTTTGTCTGAGTCGTTCTAAATATTTAAGAATATACCTAATTGTGATATACACGGAATGTACTATGCTCGTGGGTTTCCGTCGCTGTTTCTCAATAAGTTGAATTTAACTTTAAACTCGTTTAAGTTTTTAGACTGGACGATCTCTTTGTCCAAGCTATTCCATAAGTCTATACTTCTGTAAGGAAAGCTATATTTCTTGATATCCTTCAAGCAGCTTGACTTTTTCAATTTCATTCCATGTCCTCTTGTTGCTCTCTTATCCCATACAAACAGATCTTCTTTGTCAATTTTATCTACTCCCACCATGGTCCTGAACACCGCAATCATGTCTCCCCTCTTTCTCCTTTCCTCTAACGAAGGCAAATCCAGTTTTTCCAGCCTCTCTCTGTATGACAGGTCTGTCAGACTGGGGACCATCTTGGTTGCTGTTCTTTGTATTCTCTCAATCTTGTTTATATCTTTCTTTTTGTGTGGGGACCACACTACCGCTGCATATTCTAACCTGGGGCGGATCATGGCCACTATCAATTTTTTCATCATTTCCTCATCCATATAATGAAATGCTACTCTTATGTTAGTCAAGAGCTTATAAGTCTCTCCAACTATCTTGTTAATGTGCTTTTCTGGTGACAAACTATCTTGGACCAGCACTCCCAAATCTTTCTCTTCTCTCCTTTTTGTGATTAATTCATCACCCAAAAAATAATTCAGTGATGGTCTCCTGGTACTTTTACCCATTTCCAATATTTTACATTTCTTTACATTAAATTTCATTTCCCACGTCCAGCTCCAATTGTGTATCCTATCCAAATCTTCCTGCAGTATTTTACAATCCTCCTCAACCTCTATCTTCCTCAAGATCTTTACATCATCAGCAAACAGACTCGCATAACTGTTCACTCCATCTACCATATCATTTACGTAAATCAGGAACATTACTGGCGCCAACACTGAGCCTTGAGGGACTCCACTTGTTACTTCCCTCCATCCAGACATCTTTTCCTTTATTACTGTCCTCATTTGTCTGTCTCTTAAAAAGTCTCTCATCCATTCCAGAAGTTTCCCCTTTAGTCCTCCTATATATTCTAGTTTCCACATTAGTCTCTTATGAGGTACCTTGTCAAAGGCCTTCTCTAAGTCTAAGTACACACAATCCACCCAACCATCTCTCTCCTGTACCACATCAATCGCTCTTGAGTAAAAGCTCAACAAGTTTGAAACACATGACCTTCCACTTCTGAATCCAAACTGACATTCAGCCAAAATATTCATCTCTTCCAGATATTTTATCCATCTGTCTTTCAGGATTCTCTCACACAATTTTGCGACCATGCTGGTTAGAGACACTGGTCTATAATTCAGGGGTTCTTCCCTGTTTCCTCCCTTGTAAATTGGTACCACATTTGCCCTCTTCCATTCTTTTGGCACTTTCCCCTCTTCCAGTGAGCATACAATTAAGCTGTGAATTTTATCCGCCAGTTGTTCTCTGCATTCCTTCAGTACCCAATTAGAAATTCCATCAGGTCCTGGGGCTTTCCTTGCATCTTGAGTTTCCAGTAATTTATACACTTCCTGCACCTCCGCTTTTATATCTTTCATCACCGGAACATTTCTAATCACTCCCTCCCCTTCCACAAGCTCCTTTTCTTTAGTGAAAACTGACTGGAAACGTTTGTTCATTATTTCTGCTTGCATTGACGCATCCTTAAAGACCTCTCCATCAACTTTCAGCTTGGTGATTCCTTCCTTTTGTTTCAGTTTGCCATTAACAAATCTGTAAAACAGTTTGGGTTCATCCTTGCATTTGTCAATTATACCTTTTTCAAAATTCCTTTCTTCTTCCCTACGTATTCTTGTGTATTCGTTTCTTGTTCTTTTATATTCTTCCTTTGTTCTGTCGTTACCTCTCTTTCTCCAATTGTGTGTGTGTGTGTGTGTGTGATCAGATCAGCTTACAGTACTGCCTTACTCAGAAGTTCCTACCTGTCCGTCAGAGTTCCTTGAAAGAAGATTGCTGCCTAGGCATTGTTTCTATGTCAAGTTTCATCCTAACCATAGTGATACAATGCAATATTATGGTCTGAATATTCTTTATGTTGTAGTTCAAGCATTTCACCATTTAGGACAGTGAACAGGATGTGGGATACAATCGCATATTTTGAAAATAATCATCATTACAGTCTTAGTTTTTTTTTCATTCATTGCCAGACACCATGTATCCCAAACAGGGTGGCCAAGGGCTTAGAGTTAATTGTTTTTCAGGGAGGGGCACTAATCCTCCACCAACCCCACTTGACACATAGTCTTAGTACACACCTAAAATGGTGGAGAAATATTTGCTAAAAGATTTATAAAGAGTTTAGGGTCATTGGGCAAAACAAACATGAACTGTATTTATTTTTCATTGTTACTTAGCCAGTTCCGATACGAATTCAGTTATTGAATAATTTTTCCCTTCTGATGCAGATACCAATATTAATTAGCTTTTTCTTGCTGATTTAAAGCATCAGATAGACAGATAGGTACTGTAGTATCTTAATTTACTGGGAAGTGCTTCCCATTCTGCATTCTTTTGAAATTTCACATTTTTTATGAACAATTTTATTGTAGGCTCGCTACAAGGACCGACTCTTGGATTGTGATACGGTAGAGCTGAAGAAGAAATTGATGCACCTCAACCAAGAGAAAAGTGACCTTGCTGAACACCTGTCTAGCTTGAGAGCAAACTGGAACACTCAGTCTTACAAAGGTGATGCTTTTGAATATAGAGTATTTGTACCAGTGAGTTTGTGGTAGGTGGGGGCGCTCATCATCCACTTACACAATGTAGTGCTGCTGTCGGGTGTCTGCCCCTTCGTCTCCTGCATCCTTCTTTCCTTCCATCCTCTTTTGTCTTCATTTCCTTCATTCTTTCCTTGTCCTTCTGCCTACGGGTAACTTTACACTCCCTCTTCTGTCTTTCTTTCCTTCTTTCTTTCCTCTTCCTTCTGCCTGTGGGTGACTCTACACTGAGTGACAAGCCAAATGGTTTCCTGTACAACAGGAAACCATATACTATGCTAGGTGGTAACCATATAACCAAATTCTGGCTTCTGGTGGTTTAGTGGGTAATTATTGCGCTCCAGTCGGATTGAGCCGGTGAAGGTTTATATCCAAAGGGGTGGTCGGGGTTGATTGCTCATGCAGTGCCACTCAGGGATGAGTGAGGCTGGTCACTCTCATCTTTAATGTCGGGACCAGCTGCCTAGCCCCGGTCTCCTACGCTCTTCATGGGGCAATGTAGGATTGGATGATGGATGGATGGATGTACCAATGAGTCTCAATATAGAATGAGTTGGGGATTGGAGAGTCCATTGCACCTCAGGCACAAAGTTTAACTTACCATAAGTATGAGTTTATTTTAAAAAGGGGTTAGAGGTGTGATACGTGACAAGTTCACCAAGATTGTGTCTCCAGCTGGAATCAAATGATGTCTAAAGTATATATATTATGTTTTAGAATTATTTAGAGCATAATGTAATTGATGCAGTGTAATGTAGTATTCTTCATGATTGTTGGTTTAGTTGAACACAAATCCGGAATTCAGATGAAAGGTGGGTATACAGTACATTAAGAGAGAAGTGTATATAAAGGTTATTAAAAAGAAAGATAAATGTGATGGTGGAATATATGCAGATGTAGACTTTGTTGTTGTTTTTAACATTGTTGTGACCACAAACTCATGTGAATGTTAGTGCCATGGACTGGAAGCTGAAGTTGCTCTTTGCTTGCAGTCTTCATCATCCTTTCAGGGGATAGGAAGAGAATTAAAGTGTGTTTGCATTGCCAGGCAGTGGATTACTTTGTCACTGCTATTGTGTTAAGGTGTTCCCTATCCAGCATAGAGATCAGTTTGGAAAAGAAGTATGCAGTGATGAGAATGCAAATGAACAATGCTGTGAAAATGCTTGGAATTTGAGTGAGAGAATTTGTCAGTGCATTTATAAGAATGTCAGTAGACAAAAGTGTGAAGTACATGGAATGGAAATGGGAGAACGCTAACAGATGGGAGAGAAATAAAAAACTATTGAAAGAATGTTTTGAAAGACTGCTGAGTGTGAATGGTGAAAGCAGAACTGAGTAATACATAATTGGGTTTGGTGGTGCACTGGGTTGGAATATGATGCCTGAGAATGTGACTGTGAAAGTGAATAACATGGTAAATAGGTTTAAAGATGAGAAGGCAGCAGGTATTGATAAACCGAGACAGTTCTGTCTGTCTATAGCCGGATGCCATAATCCTGTAAGGGGTGGCTGTTTGTCTTTGAATTAGTTGTTTTACAGAGAGGGACATTAACTCTATGTCAACCCACTTGCTCATACTTGCTGGCACGTTGGGTATACGTATGGGATGATTATATGGTTACCATCCAGCATTGTAAATGGTTTCTTGACATACAGGAAACCATTAGGCTTGTCATTCAGTGTAAAGCCACCTGAAAATGAAAGAGTAACTAGCAACCATCAGGCTTTTCACTCAATGTAAAGCCACCTGAAAGAAGAGCAACTGATGAAATTCGTGAGTTGTGGTGTAAAGAATGTGGTCAATAGGTTGAAAATGAGAAGGCAGCAGCTGTTGATAAGGCAAGACAGTTGTCTGATGAAATTCATGAGGGCTGTGGCATTGATGTGGATGTGCTGAAAAGTGTTAGGTGGAGTACCTTGAGATGGTTTGGTGACTTTGACCAAGAGGAGTGAGAGGTTGACTAGGAGAGTGTATGTCAGAGGTGGAGGGAGAGAAGGAGACCAAGGATGAGATGGAGGGATGGAGTGGAGAGGTACTGCATGTGAATGAGAGTGGTGTGGGGTGGAGGGAGGGCAGCCTGATCACCAAAGTTCAAGAAGATATGGTGATTTGTTTGTAGCCACCCCCTCTGGAATTTAGGCATCTGGCCGCTGATAAATAGTTAGAGTGCTGTACTGGGAAATAAGTTTGGAGAAATTTAGGAAACTATGTCTTAAATACATCCTTCACAGAAAAAAAATGGACATAGTGTACCAGTACTGTATGAGATGAAATATTTTATCTTTCAGATTGGGGGAGTTTCACCCACTCACTGGTCACATTGATTGAGCTTCGTGAAAACTATTCAAGAGAATGTATGCTAGTGACACAGTTGAAGCATACAGTGAAGTAAGCTTATCTATCAACCTATATATGTATATATATATATACAGTATATATATTTCCATAAAGGTCCATGCCAATATATTTCTGCAGTTCCATATCTCACCTTTTCATGTTACATATGAATTAATTTGGTTGTTTTATTGTGGTAGTTTTGATGTTGTATGGTATATTTAATACAGATATAAATGTTTCATTTATGGCCACCTCTTACATGAGTAAGGCATTTGACAGTAGATAGATCGATAGACTTATTAGTGTTCTTTATGTAGTATTAATCATCATCATCACCATCATCCAGACCTCCTTTCCCACCCAAGGGCAGGGTGAGGAGTAGCAATGTCCATACAGCCCAAATTTGCCCAATCCAGTGGGCCACGCTTCCATTCGCTCACCATTCAAGCCCCTGGAATCCTGGCTCTACCTGATATGCCAGAAACATTCACCACGTTCTGTAGCTTCATGTAAACGTATCCGATAGAGTCATTCCAGATGCTGTCACATTTAAAGGGGATGCCAAATCCCTGATCTTGCGCATCTCCTCACAATATTCATTCAGCCAGCTCGATCTCTTGTCAGTCCCCTAGCCTCACCAACTTCCAAACATCTCTTCCTCACACACTCATCCACCATATCCCTCCACCTTCTCCTTGGACTATCTCGCCTCCTCCCTCCTTCAAATTTGCTCAGATATACCTTTTTCACCACTCTTATTGTCATTTATTCTCTCCATATGACCAAACCATCTCAGTACACTCTCTTCGATTCTGGTGTCCACAGACTTCCCCACTCCACATCTTTCATGAATCACAGTATTTTATATCCTGTCCACTCTCTGTACACCACATACATTCTTCAGCAGTCCCATATCCACTGCTCTCATTCTTGACTTTTCATTTTCATGCCTCACCATAGTCTCACATTCATATGTAAAAGTTGGGACTAACACTCCTTCATGTAAGCCTCGTGCAGCTGCAACACTCAAGCCCCCGTTTCTTATCAAGGCCTTCATTGCACCATCTACTTTCCTTCCTTGTGTCACTCTACTTTTAACTTCTTTTGCACATTTTCCTCTCTTTTCTATCACTGTACCCAGGTATTTGAACTCTCACACTAATTCCAGTCTCTCCCTGTTCACTGTAACTTTGCACTGGGAGTCAGCTTCTCTCTCGGTAACCATCACTTTACTCTTTTTTGCATTTACTCTCAAGGCACAACACTCACAGACATCAGCAAACCTTTGCACTAGCCTGCCAAGTTCTTATCCAGTATTTGCAAGTAGTACTGCATCATCAGCATACAACTAATTTGAGATATTCCATCCATCATCATTCATTACCAACACCATCCTCCTCTCCTTTACTTGTGTTTTTTACCTCTCTCATCACCCCAGCCACATATATATACTGAACAGCCATGGGGACATCATACAACCTTGTTACACGCCCTCACTGATCGTGAACCATTCACTTAGATGCCCATTAACCCTTATGCATGCTTCACTACTATCATAAAAACTCTTGATGGCACCTAGTAGTCTACTATCTACACTGTACATGTGCAAAACCTTCCACAATCCTTCTCTGTCTGCTTTGTCGTATGCTTTTTCCAGATCCATAAATGCCATAAATGCCTTATAGTCCTTCTCACAAGCCATCTCCACGATCTGTCTCACTGCAAATATTTGAACCACACATTCTTTGCCACTCTTAAAGCCACCCTGTTCATCACTCACTAGGACTTCTGAGATCTCTCTTACGTCCTCCATAATAATTCTTCCATATACCTTCCATACTACATTTAACCCGCCGCGTGCCAATGCCGTTTTAAAATGGTCTGACATAATGCCTCGGCCAGTGCCAGTGCTGTTTTAAAATGGTCTAAAATAAAAAACTTCACTGTGACCCCATTTTTCAAGATTTATGGTTAAAAATTGGCAGGCCTGTAAGGTAGCTGTTCCTCTGCCATCCCTCAGGTTGTCAAGGCCATACACTCACTCACTCCCCCCCTCATGCTCGCTCTGCCTCATTCTGTCCGTGTGCCTCACCCAGTGCTGTACATAGTGAAGGCATTTTGTAAATATTTTCATATAAGTGTAAGATGTAAATATTTTCTTGTAAGCGTAAGGACTATATAGTGAAGTCAAGTTGTAAATATCTTCTTGTTAGTGCCAGGACTGTTCATAATGAAGTCAGGTTGTACCAAGTAAGTGTAAGATAATGCATTCACAGTGAGAAAGACATGCAAATTGTGATAGATGCTGAAGTAATAAGTGATCAGAAAAGTATACTGAACATTGCTATACCTTCCCAGCATAAATACCTGAGTATACCTTACATAGAAAATGGCTTTCTATCATGTACATGGTGAGCGTGAGAGAGCGGCTACTGTAGACTTGTACACGAGTATGCAAGACTCAATAAAACTCATTTCCGAGCCTCGGTGAGCATTTTAATTCGTTGTTTCCGCATCAAAATCTATCATTTTTGCTAAAAAAATAAAAGGTCGAAAAATGGTTGGCACTGGGGTGACCCAGAGGGCTAAAAATAGCCAGCACGTGGCGGGTTAATAAACTTATGCCTCAATAATTCTTGCACTCATTTCGCAAACCTTTATTTTTGTACAGGGGTACAATCACAGCTTTATTTCACTCTGCTGGCACAGTTTCACTCATCCCTACCTTCTTGCATATCTCCAACAAGCACTTCATTCTACTCTTTCCACTACACTTAATCATCTCTGCATACACCTCATCAACCCCAGGTGCTTTCCCATTTCTCAGCCGCTTCACAGCGCTCTTAGTCTGTGGGAGTGTCACGTTTCCTGCCACTGCATTCCTTCTCTGTACACCCCCAAAGCCAATCATGTTTGCAGTGGCTCTGCTCTCTCTATTCCCATTCATCAGGCTTTCAAAATATTCTTTCCATCTGGTCCCTACTTCATCCCCATGGGTTAATAATATGTAGTATTTAACTTGCAAATCAGAGTTTAAAGGAAGCTGCATTTTTAGGATGCTGGAGTGTGCCATGTGTGTTGCTAGGGATCAAGTTCTGCTGCAGCAAACATCAGTAAGCGATTCTGTGATGCACGGTGCACCTGATTCTCTCCAAGTAGGTTGTTGTGCTGCATTTATGCTTATAAATAATTAATAATGTACTGTACTAGCATTGCCTTTCCTGCAGTTACAACAAAAATGATGCAATAAGTGATAAACTGAAAATATGGTTTACTGTTGGTAGATGAGAGGATGTGGTGATTTGTTTCTTTCGTTTGAAATAGGGAAATGTTGACGATGAAACTTTAATGTTTACCATTTGCTTCATTGGTAGTATTTCACAGCAAAAAGCTGATGGTGGCAGCAGGAAAACTTGCATCCAGCAGAAGGGCTTCACAGCTACCCGGCAGATTACGTCAGATAATGTTCAAGAAAGTACCCCTGATATTGTTCATCGGATTGCACCTAAACTTGCGCAGAGTATCACTCAAAATATGGATCAGTTGAGCATCCTTAAATATGCACAGGTCGAGAACACTTCGCAGCCATCTAGTGTTGATGAAACACGGCATCATGTTAGTGTAGATTCTACAGATGGTTTGAATGCAAGTTTTCAGCAGAATTGTCAGCCTTCTGTCAGTCATCAACTGAGGTTGACCACTTCACTTCGAAGGCTGTCAAGCCTGAAACTACAGGTACAAGTGGTTGTGTTGTAGATCAGTAATTCCCAGATTTGTAGCTTTTCAGCAGGATGTAGGTTCAAGTGTATCTTGGTAAAAGTATATCTAACTGTATACATATTTATCTAGAAACTGATACAACATTCAGACAGTTCAAATATCATATTTTCTGGAAAACAGCTATTTTTATAGTCAGTGCTCAGAAATACCCCCCTCTCCCCCACCCAACTCCATCCTTGCCAGAGCTAGATGTTCAAGAATGAGCAAGTAGTTGTAGTAGTAGTAGTTGTTCCCTAGGCAGTCTGGCCGAACAGCTCTGAGTCCCTAAGGAAGGCCACAGTCAAGACTGGGCTTTCCCACATAGCTCTCAGGGAGTGTATGTTGTGTAGTTGGTGCAGGCAATTGTGTGCAATGCAGTCTTCCATAATGTGCTTAAAATTATGGGGTGCTGTGTTGGATCTGGGACAGGAGTCAGTGACGGAGACATCCAACCTTTTTTGATAACTCAAGAGGACTTGATGATGCCCATATCTCAGCTTGGCCTGGTGGATTCTGTCTTCACGAGGGAGGTAGGATTCAGAAGGGTGGATATCAGGAGGCCGTGCATGCAGTTATGTGTTGTCTTCAAGTGACTGAACGGAGTGGTGAGTGATTTGAGCATAGATATGCTTCTGGAAGCTGGTCTGAGGTGGGCAAGGGGGTAGAGATGACGGTATTTGTGTATGATATCATGTGGTGGGTGTTGTTTTGGTGATCCTTGGTGTGTGTGGATGTGCTGCCATGTGGTGTAGTGGATGGTGTGGGTTTGTTGAGGCTGCGGCAAGAATTTGTGTGCCTCTCACATCTAGATGAGGACTTTGGTTTCTTGGTGTAGGTGGTCTGTGGGTGTAGTAGCTGTGCAGCCTGTGATTATTTTTAGGGCCTTGTTCTGTATGGTCTGTACATTGTTCTAGTGTGTTTAGTTAGGTTAGAAGTCCAAGCAGGGCTTGCATAATTCATCACTGAATATAGATATTATTTGTATGCTGTGGTGGTGGTTTCTTTGTTTGTCCAAATGTTGTATGGGCAAGTGACCTTAGGACGTTGAGTCTTGGTGTTAATTTATTTTTAATGTTTGTGATGTGTTGTTTAAATGACACCAATGTGTGTTACACCAAGGATTTTGTGTGTGTGTGTGTGTGTGTGTGTGTGTGTGTGTGTGTGTGTGTGTGTGTGTGTGTGTGTGTGTGGTGTAGGGGAGTGTTGTTTATGCTGAGATGTGGAATGTGACTATGTTCTGCAGTCCAGTTTGTGAAAAGGGTCACCTTAGATTTGGCTGGAGCTATTGTGAATCTGTTTGTGGTGAACCATTCGTGTAGTGTGTTGAGGTAAGGTTGGAGGATTTGTGTGACTGTGTTTGCGTTTTGGTGTGTACATGTAAGTGTTATATCGTGTGCATAGGAAGCTGTGTGTATTTGTGATTTGTGGGGTGTATGTCGTGCATGTATAGGTTAAAGAGCGTAGGGGACAAAACAAATCCTCGGGGGATTCCGTTTGTGAAGTTTCTGATGTTCGATGACTGACTGGCAAATGTTATATGTGCACATCTGCCTTCTGAATAGTTTGCCAGTCATCTTTTTGTGTTATTGTGCATGTTTGTGTTGAATATTTTGTTTGTGAGGTTGTGGCATGGGATGGCATCAAAAGCTGTGCTTATGTCTAGTGTGACTAGGAGTGTTCTGTGTGGTGGCCTAGCTGAACTGATGCCATAAAAAAAACTGTCCTTGTAAGGTCTGTAAGAAGAGTGGCTTGTGGAGTGTAGTAGCCTAAAACCATGTGATGGGGCAAGGGGGATGTGAGATGTAAATAATTGTAATACAAGTCGTTCAGTGACTTTGGAGAGGTGCAGAGGAGTGCGATGGGGCGGTGTGAGGAAGGTAACATGGGGTCTTTGTTGGGTTTGGGGATAATGATGATAGTGCCATGCTTCCAGATGTTGGGTATTAGTGTGAGTAGCTGTAGTTTGATATGTTGGTGAGTATTTGTATGCCTTGTGGTCCAGTGTGTTTAAGGTGTATGTTGCTTATGTTGTCTGGGCCACTGGCAGATGGGTGTTTAAGGTTGCTGATGATATGGTTCGTCTAGTTGTAAGTAAAAGGTGCGAAATCTGGGTCTGTGGGGAACCATCTCTTGCATCTGATGACATGTTGGTCGTTGTGCTGGGGGTTTAGATGGCTGACGTGTGAAAAGTGACTGATGAGAGTGTTTGCTTGTTTGTTTGAGGGTATGATGTCTGTTGTTGTGATGGCAGCATGTGATTGTGTAGTGCTGCTCTTGGAGAGTGTGATGCTGTTTAGTGTTTTGTAGAGCTAGCTGGTGTTTGTTTTGTGGTCAAGTGTTTGGAGATAATTATTCCATTTTAGTGTTTGTTGTTCTGATATTTTATTGTTTATTTGAGTGTTGAGTTCTTGTATTTGTTGTACGATGTCTTGTGTATGGGATGTTGGGAAGTGTTCTAGTGTGTTGCATTGACTGATGAGGCCATGAATTTGTAGTGTGAAGTTGAGGTTGTCTTTTTCTGTTGCCTCTAGGGATGTGTCTTTTGTCTGCATTTTGAATAATTGTATTGAAAGTGTGCACAGCGGTGTTGATGTTTGTGATGGGTGTACTATTTAATGTTTCAAAGTGTTGTGCTGTTTCTTTTGTGAAGGTGTCCCAATTGGCTCTCTTATAATTAGTGTATGTGTGTCTGTGGGGAGACAAGATGAGGTAAGGTGGAGCGGCCTGAGACTCTGCTATCACCATACCGAGTTCGAACCTTCACCCCGCATAACATCCTCTCCTTTTTCACTCTCATCTTAAATGTCGAGACCAACTGCCTAGCCCCGGGCTCCTATGCTCCTCATGGGGCAATGTAGGATTGGATGATGAATGGATGGATATGTCTGTGGCCAGCTGGGGTGATTCTGGTTTTGGTAGTGATGATCATTGGGAGGTGGTCAGAGACAAGGGTTTTGACCACTCTCCAGGATGTTGTGAGGCAAGGTTGGGGGAGAGAAAGGCGATGTCTGGGGATGATAAGAGGAAGAGGGCTTGGTGTGGGATATGGGTATGTTGATGGAGATTGTTGAGGATGAAAAAATTATCAGTTTGGGATTGTAGTACCAGCCCTCTGCCTGTGTCAGGGTTGTTGACATGCCAGGCCGACGCCTTCGCGTTGAAATCAGCACTCAGGATGATGTTGGGTATGTTAGTGATGTGGTGTATTTGAGGAGAGTAATTGTGTGGGGGATGATTAGCGGGGAATGTATGTATTGTCGATTATTATGTGTGATTTGTTATCAGTGCATATTTTAATAGATTATATTTCTGCTGTGGTGTCGTGTTGGGGGAGAAGTGATTCTGTGTGTACACTACTATCTGAAAAGTTGATGGATTGGTGTACCAGAGTGATGAGTCCACCTCCACCGCCGTTGGCCTGGTTTTGTCTAATGGTGGGGAAATTATGAAATGTAGGTGTTTTTTGTGTTTTGCGCAGTTTTGTTTTCTTGTTAGATGGCAGTGTGTATGTTTTGTTGTTTGATGAATTGTGTGAGTTTTTGATTTTTGGTGTTTATGCCATTTTATGTTTATTTGAAGAATGTTAATGTTGTAAGTACAAAGTGTGTTGGGTGCTGCAGCATAGGGGGGGAGGTGGGGGTGGGGGTGGAGGGGAAGAGGTAGGAGAAGGTTGTGATAGAGATAAGGGTTGGTGTGAATTAGGTTGGGGTGGAATAAGAGATAAGGGTTGAGGTGAATTAGATTGGGGTGGATTGGGAGGGGTTGGGGGATTGGATGGTGTGGGAAGGATCGGTGGGTTAGGCTGAGGAGGCGTGGAGAAAGTAGGAGAGGGGCTGGTGGGGGGGATAGTGCGTGGGGGGAAGGATCATTAGAAGCAGGTGCAGGTGTTTATGTAATGTTCTCTGGATGCAGGTGTAATGGGTCCAGTTCTTGCAAGAATTGCACTGAACTGAACCCTTTGTCTGTCAGCTCGAAGTGATAGGTTTTGAGCATGTTGGACATTTGTACTGTATCTGATGATGGGGCCTGGATTGCTTTCAATGTCATCGGCTAGAAGTCTTCGAGAAATGGCTGCCGGGAAGCCATTTCTTGGTGTAGAAAACACAGTGTTGTTGTGTGTGTTGTGTTGAGAGATGTGGTACTTGCCTGGGCAACCTAAGCCACTCCCGGGTTCTTGGGTCCTGTGAGGGGCCGGGGAGGTTTGCGGTGGTTTGGCCCCCATGCTGTCCTCCTTTTCTGCTTTCACAGCCTCTGGGGAGTGGACCCATGCCAAAGACGCCACCATTCCAGGTCTGGTAGTAGTAGTAGCTGCTCTCTTGCTGAGACTTCCTGGACGGTTTGGGGAAATTTTATGTACAGTTGGGTTACTTAAACACTGGCTCAGTTGAGTGGCTGATGGCTGATTGAAGTGTGCCCTCCTACCTCCACTATATTTTTGCTGGTGCTGTATGAGCTGCTTCCAGTGAGGTTTATAGTGTCCAAAGTAACAAGAAGGAGTGAAAAAAAAGTTTCAGGCATTTATATCATAGACTTTGCAGTGGCTTAAATGACCTTTCTTTAACTTTCACCTTATAAGGGATCGATGTATGGTTATCCTGGTGGTGAGATTTGCCGTTTTAGTTTTGGTTGGATTTACAACCAGATGTCATTCCTGATCCCCCCCCCCCACCTACCATTTTAGTTTTGGCTGGTTTTACAACTGGATGTCATTCCTGACCCCCCACTCCCCCACCCCCCATTTAGCCAGGCTTAAGACTGGCACCAGATTGGGCTGGCATGTCCCTCCAGTGGCTGAGGGGAGTGCTTTTAGTCTGACTGCTACTTATAGACCCTTCTCTTGTGGCCCTCACTTAGAGCAGTACTCAGCCTACTCACCACTGTAAGGTAGCACTCCATGAGGAGGCTCATCTCCGCCCCTGAAGAGCCTTTTCCAGCTGGTGCTCGGACTCAACCCCTAAAGTATGCAAAGTTCCCAGCCCGCCAACCCTGGAACTGCTAAAAGAGTCCTTTCTCCCCCCCCCCCCCCACACACACACAAAGGTAAAATTTTTTCATACGGATTTCAAGAGCTTGAATTTACACACCTGAAAATGTATACTTCACTCTCATATGACTTATGGTTACCGCAATATCGACGATCAAAGAACATCAAAAATAATATTGTTACCCCTCACATATAGAGAGAAAAAACTGCACAAAAGTAAAGTTTGGTCTTATAGATTTGAAGAGCTTGATTTTACACACCAGAAAATGTAATTTCACTCATATGTTTAATGGTTACTGCACAATCAACTGTCAAAAATGTAAAAAAGCCACTCTTCACTATGAGCAAGAAAGGGGCATCTTTGAGATATAAAGGGGAATAGAGAGATGGAGAGATTGTGGGGGGGGGGGGATCAGGAGGGAGAGAAAGGGAGGGAATATGCCTGCCACACACAGCCAATATGATCTAGAGGGGGTATGGGGGGTAGTTTGGGTGGGAGAGGACACAGAGGGCAGGATCCAGTGGGGCAGAGGAAGATGGAGAGATGCCCTGGGGGGGGGTCTCCACACCCTTGGGGGGGTGCCGGATCATTCCTCGCACCACTGGATTTCTTAGTTTCCATTGGCATCATAAAAGAGGCGGGGCCTCCATTTTTCTGTGACCTTGCTACTATCGTGGGACTTGGTACTTTACGTACCAAGCTCGAAAAACAACGATCGTTGTATATAGCACTTAAGGGGTAAAGAGGGTCTCGGGAGAGGTGGGGGATAAGTTGGCCTGGCCGACCTCCACTGTGCCCTCCTCATCCCTACTATCGAAAGGCTGCCACCACCTTTTTTGGCTGGGGTTCTGGCTCATGGGGGTCTTGGGAGAGGTGGGGGCTGAGGTGGCTTTGCCGTCTTCCTCTGTACCCTCTTCATCCCCATCCCCTAAGGGCCTCTCACCTTTTCCGATTGGGGATTTGGCTCAAGAGGGTCTTGGGAGAGGTGGGGGATGAGGTGGCCTTGCCATCCTCCCCTGCGCTCTCTTCATCCCTAACCCTGAAGGGTCACTACTTTTTCCGGCTGGGGCTTTGACTCAAGAAGGGCTCGAAAGATGTGGGAGAGGTAAACAACCAATATGCCCATCACAGCTGTGTATGAGTGAATGGAGAGGCTGCTGGAGATGGATCAGCATGGAGGGCTGCCATTGGGTGACCAAGGGCAATGCATGCAAGTATGGTGGAATCTTTATAAATGAGAACAAATTGATTGGTGTGAGATGGTTTTCAGCAGCCTGGGAGAGGCTTATAGTTTTCAAATGGTTCAGAAATATCTCCATTAACTATATCAGTGTGATTAATTTTCTGGCTGTTGCCATGTGCAGTAGTAATATTCAACTTGGATGAGTCCTCTCCTAAGTGAGGTTAAACTTGTTTGGTAGTTTTATCTCGGAATGTATAGTAACAGTGTTTTGTTATGTGTGTGTGTGTGTGTATGAGAGCAGAGTGGTATTGAGTAGGATGTTGATAGAGAATTGATTCTCCCAAGTTAAAAATCTCTCTCTCTCTCTCTCTCTCTCTCTCTCTCTCTCTCTCTCTCTCTCTCCAAACCTTCTTTCCCACTTTCTTTTTTTTCAGTTTCCTAAATTTGGTGAGAAGAGAAAATCCTCAGCAGCAATCACTGAAGCCATTGGAAGAGAAACCTCTAGTCCAGCTTCAACAGTGCCACAAATTTCGTGCCAAGTCTCACTTTCCCCACAGCCCTCAGCATTAGTCACTTCAGCAATGGCTTCTTCTCTGCTAACCATGAATAGGAAGAAAAATCTTCAGAATGTTGTTCAAGGTCTAAATAGTCAGCCAACGAAGTTGATGGAAGAAAAGCAAAGAGAAATTCACTCCAAGAAGCAGAAATATGAGGTGACATTACCGAGCTTCAACTCTACTAACAGACCTTCCCTCTGCTCAAATGTGGGCTGTGATGAATTAATCTCAAATTCAGAAACAGTTACAAGTGAAATACATGAAACACCAAGGATTGAAAATGGAAGTGTCATGTCACAGAAACCTCACATCACAGTCTCTCCTCAGAAGGTAAACTTAATTTTTTGCATTCATGGTTAACAATAGTAATAACAATAATACCAGAGGTATGCCTTTAATTTTAGTATTATATATATATATATATATATATATATATATATATATATATATATATATATGTGTGTATAATTATTGTTTATATATGGTCTACACTTGGTGGTGGTCAGAATCAAGGTCCAAATGAAATGGAGAAATAGAAGAAGCGAAGGACAGGAGGAAGTAGTGCATACAAGGAGGGTGGACAGGTTACAAGAGGATGGAAAAAAAGGCAGAATATAAAGGGGAAATGGAGGAGCGATTGGGTAAACATGAATTGGAGTAGATGGGGACGTGGAAGGTGTGTGCAAAATATTCACTGAAGAAATCTGTGCTGCATGTGAAGTGGTGTGTTGGGTGAAGAGAAGATGAAAGGGGGTGCAGGGAACAGCATGGTAGAATGAAGAGATGAGAGAGGGTGTGGCACAAAAGAAGAGAGCATAGAGTGAGTGGAGGAGAAACAGGGGTGTGGATGAAGTTGAGAGACAGAAGAGAGATATGTAGAAAGGAAGAGAGAGGTGAGAAGATTTGTAAGAGTAAAAAGAGAGTGGTTGAGGAATTTGAAAGGAACTTGAGTGTTAAGTGGAAGGAATGTAAGAAAATGATCTGAAAAGAGGTAAAGAGAGTTAGACAGGTACGTGCCAAAAAAGTTAGCTGGGGAGTGCAAGATAAAAGTGGTAGATTGCTAGTGGAGAAGGAACAAAAGTAAGCAGATTGAGCGAACACTTTAAAGAATCGTTGAACATAGAGAATGAACATACTGTAATGCAAGTGTAAGTGGCTGGGGAATGGCTGGGAGACAGACGGATTTGAGACGAGAGGAAGAAATCAGTAGGATAGAACTTGTGGAAGCAATGAAGAAAGTTAAAATTGAGAAAGTCCCAGGAATTGATGGAGTGTGTGGTGAAATGCTGAAGCATGGGGGAGAGGTAGTAGTAGAATGGATGTGGAGAATGTGCAGATTGTCCTGGGAGGAATGTAGAGTCCCAGAGGATTTGAAGTCAGGTATAATTATTCCTCTGTACAAAGGAAAAGGGAAAAAGAAGTATATGGTAATCATAGGGGCATTTGTCTTCTTAGTGTACTAGGAAAAGTATACAGTAGGATACTTATTAACAGAGTTAGGGAAATAACAAATCAATTAGTTGGAGAAGAACAGGGGGGTTTTAGGAAGGGATGAGGTTGTTTAGTTACTAGATCAGATATTCATTCTTAGATCTTTAGTGGAAAAGTTTCTAGAGAAGGGAAATAAGTTGTATGTGCCCTTCATGGATTTGGAGAAAGCATATGACAGGGTGGATAGGCAAGGATTATGGAAAGTATTAAGAATATATGGAGTTGATGGGAAGTTGTTGAATGCTGTGAAGAGTATGTACGAGGGTGCTAAGGCTTCAGTACTGTACATGTGGATAGTGAAAGTGAATTTTCTGTTTCAAGGTTGGATTGAAACAAGGATGTGTTATGTCTCCATGGTTGTTCAGTCTGTATATGGATGTGGTTATAAAAGAGATACAAGGTAGGGCGTTGGATGCTGGAGCGGCCCTAGTGAGAGAGGGCAGTGTTTGGAAACTCCCTGTACTGTTGTTTGCAGATGATACTGTGTTGTAAAGTGAAGACGAAAGGGAGCTGCAAGGTTTGGTGGATTTTTTTTTTTTTTTTTTTTTTTTTTTTTTTTTTAATGCAAAAAAGAAAGAACCAAAGGCTAGGAGCCTGCAAAACAGTTCCTTCCAAGAAAAAAACAAAACCATACAAAAGAGAGCCAAATTCAATATCCATTCATTTCGAAATGCCTGAACACACTGCGTTTGAAAGACTGGAGATCATAGGAAGTAGGAAATACAGACAGAGGGAGACAGTTCCAGAGTTGACATGTTGTCTAAATGAAGGACTGGGAGTAACAGTTAACTCTTGCATTAGAGAGTTCGACAGAAGGGGATGAGAGTTTGTTGCTAGATGGGTGCTATGCATCCTTCGTAGAGTTGGAGGGGCGCAAGCATGCGGACAGTTCATAGGAACAGTAACAATGGAAGTAGCGATAGAAATGACATAAAGAAGCAACATCGCGGCAAAGAGACAATGGTTGAAGGGAACCAGTAAGAGGAGGAGAGTTAATGAGATGAAAAGCCTTTGACTCCACCCAACAGTATTGAGAAGAGCTGTATGTGGGGAGCCTCCCCACACATGAGAGTTGTACTCCACACGGATGAATAAATCCCGTGTATAAAGTCACCAACTATGCAGGGGTAAAGAAGGTATGGAGTCGGTGTAGCAAGCCTAATCTCTTGGAAGCAGATTTTACCAGAAATTTGATACGATCTTTCCAAGATAAATCCCGAGTGAATGAAATCCCAAGCATGTTCAAGGATGATGCTGGATTGAGCCTGATATTATAAACATAAGTGGGTACTCCTGTGGAAGATTCTGTCGGGTTGATAGGTGTAAAAACTGAGTCTTTGATGGATTGAAAACAACAAGATTATTTTTACCCCAGTCAGAGATACGAGCCAAGTCAGATATCAGGAGTTCCATAGCCTCATCCCTTGTTTGTTGAAGTAACTGCTGGGATGGACGTTGCAGGAACCGAATGGAAAGGTGAAGAGTGGAATCATCAGCGTACGAGTGGATAGGGTTAGATGTACAGCTTAGAAGATCATTGATGAATAAAATGGAGAGAGTTGGTGATAGGACAGAGCTCTGAGGAACACCACTGTTGATATATCTAGGAGAAGAACGATGGCCGTCTACAACAGTGGCTATAGAACGACCAGTAAGAAAGCTGTGGATGAAGGCACAGATAGAAGGATAGAAACCGTAAGGGGGCAGTTTGGAAATTAAAGATTTATACCAGACTCGATCAAAAGCCTTTGAGATGTCAAGCGCAATGGCAAAGCTTTCACCAAAGTCCCGAAAGAAGGATGACCAGGAGTCTGAAAGGTAGGTGAGAAGATTGCCAGTGGAGTGTCCCTGACAGAACCCATACTAACGCTCAGAAAGAAGGTTGTGATAGGAAAGATGCTTTAAAATTTTTCTGTTAAGATTAGACTCGAAAACTTTTGAGACACAGGATGTTAAAGCAATTGGTCGATAGTTAGAGGGTTGGGAATGGTCACCCTTTTTTGGGACTGGCTGGATGAGAGCAAACTTCCAGCAAGAAGGAAAGGTACAAGTTGAAAGACAAAGACGAAAGGGTTTGCCTAGGCAGGGTGTAAGCACAGAAGCACAGTTCTTGAGGACAACAGGAGGGACTCCATCAGGCCCATATGCCTGGTTAGTATTGAGGTCAGTGATGGCAGAAAACACTTCAGCTGAAGAAATTTTAATGTCAGCCATGAGGAAGTCAGAAGGGGGAAGTGATGGATGAACAGAACCGGAATCGTCTAAGGTGGAATTGGAGGAGAAAGTCTGAGTGAAGAGATTTGCTTTATCAGTAGAAGAAATAGCTACAAAGCCATCAGAGTAGAAAAGAGGAGGGAAGGATGATGAGGTAAAGATGTCAGAAAGGTTTTTAGCAAGGTGCCAGAAGGAGCGAGAAGAATTACGATAGAAATTATTTTTAGCAGTGCGAAGAACAGACTTAGCACAATTCAGGGCAGAAACAAAAAAGATGTGATTCAGGGGTGGGTTGGCTCTGGTACCTTTTATAGGCTCTCTCCTTGCTGCTAACAGCATTAGAACAAGAATGATTAAACCAAGGCTTTCTTGCATTCGAGTGTGTAAGAAACGGAATCTAAAGGTGAATGTAGGGAAGAGTAAAGTTATGGTCTTCAAGAGAAGTGAAGTCAATGAATGTACAATGAGGTTAGATGAGGAGGAAATGGAAAATGTGAGTGCATTTGAGTACTTGGGTAGTGTGATGAGTAAGGATGAAAGTTTCGAGGATGAAGTGCTTGAAAGGGTACAACAAGGAAGAAAGGTTGCTGGTTCCTTGAAAGCAACGAGAAGAAACAGGAAAGTGAGCATGGAAGTGAAAAAGTTAGTACATGACTGTATTGTGCTACCAATGCAAATGTATGGAAGTGAAGGTTGGACCTTGTTGGAGGGACAGAAGTCGAGAGTGAGAGCAGTGGAAATTAGTTATCTGAGAGGAGCATGTAGAGTCACATGGAGAGACAGACTGTCAAATGAAAACGTGAAGGAGCATTGTGGTGTGGATGTGGATGTGATAGGAAGTGTTAGGAGAAAGACACTGAGGTGGTTTGGCCGTGAGGAGAGGATGGAGAGCGAGAGACTGTCGAGGAGAGTGTATGCGAGTGAGGTGGAGTGGGAGAGAGGGAGGGGGAGGCCGAGGATGAGATGGAGGGATGGAGTAGAGAGATATATGAGAGAGAGGAGTGTGAACTGGGAGCAGGTGCAGTGAAATGGTGGGGGACAGGGCGACATGGAGGCGAATTGTTTGTGGCCACCCCTTACGGGATTAAGGCATCTGGCAATTGATAGATAAATAGATATACACTATATATATATATATAATCTATCTATCTATCTATTGCCAGACGCCACAATCTCGTAAGGGGTGGCCATTTGACTTTCAGTTATTTGTTTTATGGAGAGGGGCACTAATCCTCCTCCAACCCACTTGTTGACACGTAGGGAGCACGTATGGTTTGGTTATATGGTTACCACCCATGCGTAGTAAATGGTTTCTTGGCTTACTGGAAACCATTTGGCCTGTCACTCAATACATTATTTGTATATATATATATATATATATATATATATATATACACACAGTGGAACCTCAGTCCTCGAACGTCTCACATGTCGAACAAATCGGACCTCGACCAAAAAATTCAAGAAATTTTTGCTCCAGAGGTCGACCAAAATATCGGACCTCGACCAACCTGAACGTAGCCAAACGAAGGGAAGCTGGCCGACCGACAGTCACGCATCCACCTTTGTTGTTCGTCAACGTGGTCGTCCTGCTGTGCTTCACATTTTTCTTGATTCAGTGCAATATTAGCCCCTAATAATGGCTCCAAAGAAAGCAAGTTCATCCAGTACGGCTACTGGCAGTGAAAAGAGGAAAGTAGTGCGGAAAATAATTGAAGAAGTGGAAAACTTATTCCTTATCTTCATCAATGAGAAACAGTTAGCAGGAGACAGTGTTAGTGAGTATATAATTTGTGAAAAGGCAAGAGAAATACACAGTCACCTCGTAAAGGAAAGCACTGGTACCAGTGCTGAAACTTAAATAGGTAAGCATCTGGGGTCTTGGAACGGATTAAAATGATTTACATTATTTCTTATGGGGAAAATTAGTTCGGTCCTCGACCAATTCGGTCCTGGAACAGCCTTCCAGAACGGATTGTGTTTGAGGGCCGAGGTTCTACTGTGTATATATATATATATATATATATATATGAGCCTTTGTGGTACAATGGTAGAGTGTGCGTTTCGGACGCTGGTGAGAGCAGGTTCGCCTCCTGCCAGAGTTGTAAAAACTTTGGGAAGCGTTCACCAAGCCACTTGCTACTTTGGCGGACACAAGGGGTGCTGTGGTTGAACCAGTGTTGCATACTAGTATGCTTGCACCCAGTCGGCTTAAGGCGGGCCGATTACACTTGGTTCACAGACTATACACACATCCAAAGCCACTACAACACTACAATCACATTCACAAGCACTTCTCACCCTACATACAGTCTCTACCAGACAGCCTAAGCCACTGGGTAGAGATATATTGGCTGTATCGTCCCTGCTTCGGTAGGGATAGGCCGGTCCTGCGGTGGACCTCAACGGCTGATGATGATGATGATGATCTATCTATCTATCTATCTATTGCCAGACGCCTCAATCCCATTTGGGGTGGCCACAAACAAATCGCCTTCAAGTTGCCCTGTCCCCTGCTATTTCACTGCCCTGCTCCCAACTCACACCCCCCTCTCTCATATACCTCTCCACCCCATCCCTCCATCTCATCCTTGGCCTCCCCCTCCCTCTTCCCCCCTCCACCTCACTCACATACACTCTCTTCGTCAGTCTTTCACCCTCCATCCTCTCCACATGGCCAAACCACCTCAGTGTGTTCCTCATAATGCTTCCTATCACATCCACATCCACACCACAAAGCTTCTTTATATCCTCATTCGTCAGCCTGTCTCTCCATGTGACTCCACAGGCTCCTCTTAAATAACTCATTTCCACTGCTCTCACTCTTGACTTATGTCCTTCCAACAACGTCCAAGCTTCACTTCCATACGTTAGAGTTGGTATCACAATACTGTCATGTAGTAACTTTTTCACTTCCATGCTCACTCCCCTGTTTCTTATCACTGCTTTCAAAGAACCAGCAACCTTTCTTCCCTGCTGTACCCTTTCAAGCACTTCACCCTCCAAACCTCCATCCTTACTCATCACACTACCCAAGTACTTAAAAGTACTCACATTTTCCAGTTCCTCACCATCCAACCTACATTCACTGACTTCACCTCTCTCAAAGACCATCATTTTACTCTTCCCTACACTCACCTTTAGATTCCGTTTCTTACACACACTCCCAAACTCATCTACCAAGCCTTGCAGCTCCCCTTCGTCTTCACTCAACAACACAGTATCATCTGCAAACAACAGTACAGGGAGTTTCCAAACACTATTCTCTCTCACCAGGGCCACTCCAACATCCACTACCCTACCTTGTACCTCTTTTATTACCCCATCCATGTACAGATTGAACAACCATGGAGACATGACACATCCTTGTTTCAACCCAACTTTCAAAGAGAAAAATTCACTTAGTTCACCATCCACACGCACTGCAGCCTTCGCACCATCTTACATACTCTTCACAGCATTCAACAACTTCCCCTCTACTCCATATATTCTTAACACTTTCCACAATCCTTGTCTATCCACCCTGTCATATGCTTTCTCCAAATCCATGAAAGCCACATACAACTTCTTTCCCTTCTCTAGAAACTTTTCCACTAAAGATCTAAGAATGAATATCTGATCTACACAGTCTCTTCCCTTCCTAAAGCCTCCCTGTTCTTCTCCAACTAATTTCTCTGTTCTTTCTCTGTCAATAAGTATCCTACCATACACTTTTCCTATTATACTAAGAAGACAAATGCCCCTATGATTACCACACACTTCTTTTTCCCCTTTTCCTTTGTACAAGGGAATAATTATACCTGACTTCCAATCCTCCGGGACTCTACCTTCCTCCCAGGCCAATCTGCACATCTTCCACATCCATTTTACTACTATCTCTCCCCCATGCTTCAGTATTTCACCCCACACTCCATCAATTCCTGGGGCTTTCCCCGATTTAACTTTCTTCATTGCTTCCACAACTTCTATCCTACTGATTTCTTCCTGTCTTCTCACCTCCCTCCTTCTCCCAGCCATTCCCCAGCCACTTATACTCGCATTACTTCCATCTTCAACAATTCCTTAAAGTGTTCTCTCCATCTGCTCACTTTTTCTCCCTTCTCCACTAGTAATCAACCATTTTTATCTTTCACTCCCCTGCTAACTTCACTTCCACCCTGTCTTACTCTTTTCACCTCTTTCCAGAACATTTTCTTAGTCCCTCCACTTTACACTCAAATTCCTTCCAAATTCCTCATCCACTTTCTTCTTACTCTTTCTTACTAATCTTTTCACCTCTTTTTCTTTCTACATATAACTCTCTCTTCCGCCTCTCAACTTCTTCCACGCCCCTATTTCTCATCCATTCATTGTATGCTTTCTTCTTTTGTGCCACAGCCTGTCTCACCTCTTCAGTCCACCACGCTGTTCCTTGCACCCCCCTCCGTCTTCTCTTCCTTCTACACACCACATCACATGCTGCACATATTTCTTCTGTAAATATCCTACACACACCTTCCACGTCTCCCATCTGCTCCAATTCATATTTGCCCAATCGTTCCTCCACTTCTCTCTTATACTCTGCCTTTTTCTCATCCTCTTGTAACCTTTCCACTCTCCTTGCAACTACTCCTTCCTCTCGTCTTTCCCTTCTTCTATTTCTCCATCTTACTTGAATCCTAATTCTGGCCACCACCAAGTAGTGGTCAGAAAGTCCACTCCCCCAACCTCTATAAGCTCTTGCATCCATTACACATCTTCGCATCCTTTCATCCACACACATAATCAATCATTGCCTTCCTTTCATTCAGTTCACCACCCACCCTTCTCATCACTCGCCATATATACCTGTGGATCATTTTATGCCTGAAGAGGGTATTGGCTATCACCAACCCCCTCCCAGCACAAATGTCCACTAATGCACTCCCATTCTCATCTATCTCAACAGGCACACCCCACTCACCAACTATTCCATCCACCTTCACATTCCCAACTTTACCCTTCATATCACCGATCAAGAACACTCTCTTATTCCTTCCAGACTTTTCCATGCACACTTCTACATTTGTCCAGAACTCTTCTCTCACTCTTCTAGCACGATCTTGCGTTGGCGGATACACACACACAATCGCCCACATTTGTATTCCAACTTTCAACTTTACCCACACAATCCTTGACCCAATTGATCCATACTGTCTTATGATGATATATATATATATATATATATATATATATATATATATATATATATATATATATATATATATACGTGTATATATATATATATATATATATATATATATATATATACATACACATGTATGTATTTACAGTATCTGTCTATTGCCAGACACCTTAATCATGTAAGGGGTGGCCACAAACAAATTGCCTTCATGTCACCCTGTCCCCCACCATTTCACTGCCCTAGTCCCAGCTCACCCCCCCCTCTCTCGTACACCTCTCCACTCCATCCCTCCATCTAATCCTTGGCCTCCCCTTCCCTCTCCCCCCCTCCACCTCACTCACATACACTCTCCTCATCAGTCTCTCACTCTCCATTCTCTCCACATGGCCCAACCACCTCAATATGTTTCTTCTGTCGCTTCCTATCACATCCACATACACACCACAATGCTCCTTCACTTCCTCATTTGTCAGTCTGTCTCTCCATGTGACTCCACATGCTCCTCTCAAATAACTCATTTCCACTGCTCTCACTCTTGCCTTCTGTCCCTCCAACAAGGTCCAAGCTTCACTTCCATATGTTAGAGTTGGTATCACAATACTGTCGTGTAGTAACTTTTTAACTTCCATGCTCTCTTCCCTGTTTCTTATCACTGCTTTCAAGGAACCAGCAACCTTTCTTCCTTGTACCCTTTCAAGCACTTCACTCTCTAAACTTCTTTCCTTACTCATCACACTACCCAAGTACTGTACTGAAACACACTCACAATTTCCATTTCCTCCTCACCCAACCTCACTGTACATTCACAGACTTTACTTCTCTTGAAGACCATAACTTTACTTTTCCCTACATTCACCTTTAGATTCCGTTTCTTACTTTCCCAAACTCATCTACAAAGCCTTGCAGCTCCCCTTCGTCTTCACTTTGGAGCACAGTATCATCAGCAAACAGTACAGGGAGTTTCCAAACACTGCCCTCTCTCACTAAGGGTGCTCCAACATCCACCGCCCTACCTTGTATCTCTTTTATAACCACATCCATATACAGATTTAACAACTATGAAGACATGACATCCTTGTTTCAGTCCAACCTTCAAACAGAATAATTCACTCAGCTCACTATCCACACGCACTCCTGCCTTAGCACCCTCATACATACTCTTCACGGCATTCAGCAACTTCCCATCTACTCCATATATTCTTGATACCATAGTGTAAGACCACTTTCTCTGTATAGCCCATAGGTATTACAGAGGTCCCTACCATAGTATAAGACCCTTTTTTCTGTATAACCCATATTTGTTGTTTAACTTTTGTTATATACAGGTTAAGAAATATTAGTCAGACCTATTTAGAAAGGAATATTGTAGTATATGAAATGATTTCACTATTTGTTTGTGTGATGAAAATATTCTTGCAAATGTTCCTCTTTTTTTTTTTTTTATTGAAGGATGGGGCACTCACTATCTGCTCACTTCATGTAGTACTACCATTAACCCCTAAAGTCTGCAATTCACTCAAGCCTCTCCCCTCCTATCCCCTCCCCTGAACTGCAAAAATGTGTGTTTTTTCAGATATTGTAAATGTCAGAATTTATGGCATATATTTCAAGAGCAAGAATTTACACACCCGAAGATGTAAGTCTCGTCCAGATTGACCAAGTAGTTCTTGCACAGCAGCGTGGCAAAGAAAATAATAGTTACCCTTCCCAGCCTGATGAGAGGCGATACCTCGTAGAAAGTGGCCTCATTACAGTGACTCACCTGTTATAGATACTGTGATATGACTCTGTATCTGTAACATAACGGTATAACACTTCTTTATATGTGCAAAAATGTTTCACTTACTGTAGGAAAACAAATAATTACAACGCTAAAGGTGTAAAAAGCAGTGGCATGGAGACGTAACCCATAGAATTATATGGTAATGCATGGTAAATTTCAAATAATATACACAATATTGGGCCAATAACATACACACATATTACTATACATACACTAGGTATTGTTACAATAAAAGCAAAGGTTTATAAAGTGCAATAAAGTCGGGAAATGGCTGCTCATTCAATGCGTCATGCAAGGGTGTAGGGGAGTAACAGAGGAGGAAAGTGGAGGGAGGGTGGGGAATTTCCAGGGGGAGAGAGTGTAGAGCGTGGAAATATCACCTTTATCTGCTCATTCGAATGGGAAGGAGAAGTGGTGAGGGATGCGTCTCTTGGCAGCCAAGCCAGGGGGGTCAGGTGAGTGGAGGGAGGGGAGGGGAGTCACTGCTACAGCCAGACCTCACCTCTATGCTCTAGTGGCAGTAGGAAGGGTAGAAAGAGTGGGATACATCACATAAGGCATCGACTGAGGGGGTAGGCAGAGGGAGAGACAGCGCGGGGGGGAAGGGGGCTCACTCCCCACTCTGTTGGTGGGCTGGAGCCCTCCTCCCTCCCTCTCATCTCGTAGCTGGGATGGTCTTGGAGCAGGTTACATCAAGTAAGAAGCAGGAAAATTTGAATGTAGTTTTTTATTGCAATTACTCTACCGGGCTTTTTAGGCTAGGGTGTCAAAGTAACGCAAACCCCCACAGGGCCGTTTAGGACTTTAGGGGTTAAGATAGTTTTACACTATTAATACATGTGGTTTCCATTATAGTACATCCCCCTAGTACGCGTGTTCAGAGTACGCGATCCTCATTGTACACGAGGACTTATTTTTTTTTTCAAATTTTAGTGTATTTTTGATTAGTACGCGAATTGAACTCGTTGTAAGCGAGACGGGCAGCGAGGAGTGGCCCAAATCCGGGGTTACCCTGAGCACGCAACATTGCCACCCTAAGAAATGCCAACCACCAGTGATGGAGAGTGGATACTTGTCTGTGAACCATTTCCTGGGGAGGATCAAGAGGATGATGCAATGTCCGGGGTGTCAGAAACAGACTTTGAAGGGTTTATGAACGAAGTGAGTGCATTAGCTAGTGAAAGTGTCAAAAGTGCTGGTGAGTAGAGTGGTGAGGAGTTGCATGCTAGGGTTCCGAGACAATTCGCCATCAAGTCAATTCGGTGTCAGACAATTCCCCGTCAAAACATGGACGATTCCCTGTCAGTATACTTATTATTAATTAATCAATACTTTAATAACTACATTTCAGGGGGATCCATAAAAGTCAGTGTTCAATAGCTGTACTATGCTCTCTCTTGTATTTTGTTTTTCTCTTGGAGGGAACTGTTATTGTGGGCTCATGGCCTTTGGTTCCTTCTTCCTCGCATAAAAAAGAAAAGAAAAAATATGGTATAGAGAGGATAGTAGAGAATATTAAAAGGAAACAGATTAATAATGTGCCTCGAGAGAGAAAATGAGTGTAAAGAATGATTAGAGGACAGTTCAGAGGTTTGTCTGACAATATGTTTGTGATATGCTACGTTTAAACTGAGGGAAATGTGAAGGATGGAAGGTGATGCATGTTTACAGTTAAAGATGGGAAGTGGGAAAATCAAGAAGCAGAGTACTGGAAGTCCCAGATGAATATGCAGAAGCTATGAAAGTCCTGAAGTGAAACAGAGGCTGCAGGAGGTTTGCATAGGATTGGTTAGTGCCCTCAGATATGCATGGGTATGAAACTTTGGTTAGCATGAGTGAGAAAAGTCAAGCATTAGAGTAGTGAATATGAGACTGTTTAGGGATGTAAATTGCAAAGAGTGACTCACCATCCACTCACTCGATGTAGTGCTTCTCTCGGGTGTCTGCCCATTCCTCTCCCTCCTTTCCTTCCTTCCTCTTCTGTCTTTCTTTACTTCATTCTTTCCTCGTCCTTCTGCCTGCGGATGACTTTACACTCCCACTTTTGTCTTTCTTGCCTTCATTCTTTCCTCTTCTTCTACCTATGGGTGACTCTACAGTACACTGAGTGACAAGCCAAATGGTTTCCTGTACACCAGGAAACCATTGACTGTGCTGGGTAGTAACCATATAACCAAATTATAGCACCTGGTGGTTTAGTGGGTAATTGCGGCGCTCCAATCGGATTGAGCCAGTGAAGGTTTACAGATATATCCAAGGGGTGGTTGAGGTTATTGCTCATGTAATGCCACTCAGGGATGAGTTAGGCTGGTCAGTCTCATCTTAACCCCTCAAGACCGATGCCGCACGATCGTGCTTTTGTGTAATTTGACACGCCAGCCTATCCCACATGATTGATAAAGACACACAAAAAACTGGGGGAGGGTAACTCTGCCCCTTTGGCGACATATATAGGATCAGACCAATGAGAGCTAGAGTGTTTGGGGTGGTATGGCATGATTGGCCCCCTAAGGTGGGGGAGAAGGAAACCCCCCCCCCCACCACTGTCACTTTACCTCCCTCATCCCCATTGCATCATCTCCACATTGTCCCCTCCCAACCAACCATACCCCAACATACCCCCTACAATGGTGTGTGTACATAGCAACCCTTCTCCCCTCTTGCTCCTCCCCTATCCCTTCTCCCCTATTCCTTCATCCTCCTACCCCCTCCAACCATACACACTCCACCTCCACTTTTCACCTGGCTTGTTTTGTTGCTATGGGCATATGCCACACTGACATTTCACGCCTAGGGAACAATTCACATTAACATTAGTTCTGTATATATAATTATTTACCGTTAATAATGCATTTTCTGTACATTTTCTATTTTCGCCCATGGGGGATTGGTAACTTTTTTGTATCTTTGACAGGTGATTGTACGATAACTATTTAGTCAATCTGGCCGAAACATACATTTTCAGGTGTGTAAATTCAGAGTCTTGAAATGTGGAAGAAAAATTTTTACCTTGGTGAAAGTCGAAAAATCGACCCTGTTTTGTGGCTGGAGGGACAGACCTGCTGAGCGAATTGCATACTTTAGGGGTTAAATGTCAGGACCAACATGCCTAGCCCTGGGCTCCTACACTCCTCGTGGGGCAAGGTTGGATTGGAATGATGGATGGTTGGATGAATAGGATATGAAATATGAGACTAGTGAAGGACGTGACATAAGGCAATATATTGATAATATGGTCATGTGAATAAGAAATACCTGTATATTGTGAAGGATGTGGCTTAAGGGAGTACAGTAAAACCTCACTGTAACAGGTTATTTGGGCCCCAAGCCATTCCAAAAAAGGAGAAATTCCGATAAAAGCAACGTCTGGACTTCCCCCTGATAACCTGGACTTTTTCCAGTTTATTAGACATTAGTCTGGATCACACCAATGGTTTTTAAATTGTTTTCACTATCATTGCAGAACTGTACTGTACAGTATTCACTACAATAATCAAATGGTACGATAACCTGGACTTTTTCCAGTATATTAGACATTAGTCTGAATCACACCAACGGTTTTTAAACTGTTTTCACTATCATTGCAGTACTGTACTGTACAGTATTATATTCACTACAATAATCAACTGGTATGATATATACAGTATAAAAATACTGTACTGTACACTGATAACCATGTCTTTTATTTACCTTATTTTGGTGAACATAGCTGAAGTGGTCAGGTAGTCAGGACTGCTTCTGGCTTTATCAGACTTTTTCTGATAAATAAGAATTTAGTCTGGTAGTTCCTCGATTCCGATAAAGCGAATTCAGGTCTATTGAAGTCTGTTATATCGAGGTTTTACTGTACTGTGTTTTGATTACTGGTGTATGGTCACATGGGGGGAATGAATACAGATTAAGTGATTACTAAGATGTAAACAGGGTACAGGTGAGTTTGAAGGTTAGAGGAGACGTGATAGACCAAGCAGAAGGTGGATGCATGTGGTAAGATGGGACAAAATTGGGTTTATGAAATATAAATGCATTAAGACGGAGCACGTGATGAGTTTGGCACCCCTTTCATAACTAGATGTTATATGGAATGACTGACTCACAGATATATGTGTAGCAGCATTAATACATGTACATATATATATATTAGCAAGCTTTTTTTTTTTTTTTTTTTTTTTTTTTTTCTAAATACTCGGGTAAGGCCAGGCTTGGAAGTCTTTAATGATGTGTGAATAATTATTTAGCTTGTTTCACCAGGTATGCTCTGCGATAGTTGACTCGCATTTGTGATTTTGATTCTGGATCCAATGCACTCTTGGTGAGAAGAAGGGTTAAGATTATGATAACATTGGTATAACTGCAATCCAAGACTTTTATAACTTTTTTAGCGTGATTATTTTTGTTTGCAAATATCAGTAGTAACAGTAGGAAAATCTACTTATCTTCTTAGTCACTGTACAGTTTGTGTTCTTGCTTACTAAGCATAGGTCAGGATTGACTGCACTTCATTTTCACTTGTGATCAGTTTGTTACTATATTTCTTGGTGTTGTAGATGATGACATCCCTAGCTACAACACTGCTGGTCCGACCCTCCATGAGCGAACATCCTCGTCCTGTAAATATGCCTTACAGTGAAGTTGTTGTAGGTAAGTAGATTGCCATTGTTTAATAAATTTTGTGTGTGTGTGTGTGTGTTCTTACCTAATTGTATCTTTACAGGAATGAGTCAAGCTCGTACTGTCCCGTGTCTTAAACCATATTTATCGTACATATCCTTAAATTTGTGAATTGTTTTGGCACACACTATTTCAGTCGGTAGTGCATTCCATTGATCAATTGCTCTGTTTGGGAAACTGAATTTCCTTACGTCTTTATCACCTCTCTTCTTATGCAGTTTTTTGCAGTGTCCTCTTGCTGATGCTTCTCCATATGTTAAGTAATCATTTATGTCTATTTTCTCCTTTCCTGATATGCACTTATATAGCATTATCATGTCACCTCTTTCCTTCTCTCCTATAAAGTTGGTAGATTCAGTTTATTTAGTCTTTCTTCGTAGCTTAGGTCCCTTAAGCTTGGTATTCATCTTGTAGCGGCCCTTTGAACTTTTTCAATCTTGTCTATGTGCTTTTTGAGATGAGGACTCCAGACTACTGATGCATATTCCAGGGTTGGTCTAATGAATGATGTTATTATCCTTCTTAGCATGTCCTCATTTATGTATGTGAATGCTATTCTCATATTAGCAAGCAGTGTATACATGTTCCGTACCTTCTCGCTGATGTGGTCAGCCAGAGATAGTCTGTTATTGATAATCACACCTAGGTCTTTCTCTCTGTCTGATGTGTATAGGGTTTTATTTCCTAACTTATAATCCCAATCAGGTCTTTTTCCACTTTTACCAAACTTGATTACATGACACTTGTCCACATTGAATTCCATTTGCCATGTACTACTCCATTCATGAAGTTTATTTAATTCTTCTTGTAGCTCTTTACAAGAGTCTGTGTTAGTAATTCTCCTTTGTATTTTTGCATCATCTGCAAACATATTCAGATAGCTCTCATTTCCAATGTTACTGTTTATATCATTTATATACACTAAAAAAAAAGATTGGTGCCAGCACTGAACCCTGTGGTACTCCACTAGTCACTTCTTTCCATGATGAGTAGTTTCCTCTTAGTACTGTCCTCATTTCTCTTTTTCTGAGAAAGTCTTGCATCTAACAAAACAGTTTGCCTCGAATTCCTCCTTGATGGTACAGTTTCCATAAAAGTCTTTGGTGTGGTACTGTGTCAAAAGCTTTCTTGAAACCTAAATAGATACTGTCCACCCATCCTTCTCTTTCCTGTATTGTGTTTGTTACTCTGTCATAGTATCTCAACAGATTAGTAACACATGATTTTCCTTATCTGAAACCAAACTGTCTTTCTGTTATCATACTGTGTTCTTCTAGATGATTTACCCAAGCTTTTCTTATAAGTTTTTCTAATACCTTGCTTACAACATTGGTCAGTGATACTGGTCAGTAGTTGAGTGGATTTTGTCTATTTCCTTTCTTGAATAAGGGGACAATATTTGCTTTTTTCCAAATATCAGGTAGTTTACCTTGACTCAAGGATTTCTTGAAAATTATAAATAATGGTTTACTTAACTCCTTTGCACATTCTCGTAATACCCAACATGAAATTTCATCAGGACCACTTGCTTTTCCTCTGTCTAATCTACTTAACTCCTCCTGTATTACTTTTTCTGCTATTTGTATATCTGTGTGTGTGTGTGTGTGTGTGTGTGTGTGTGTGTGTGTGTGTGTGTGTGTGTGTGTGTGTGTGTTTCCTTGTACAGTAAAGTTTTGAAAATTAGACATCTGGTTGTTGATAGTGTTTGGATTACTGATAATTATTAGATTACAGTGAGCACTGCTCCAGTGCAAAGGTTATGTCCATGAAAATATTCTTGTAGAAGAAATAGGGAGTTTGGTGAAAACCAAGAGATATTACAGATTTATCAAAGTTGCATCCATATTCCTCTGTTAAGCTTTAGAGGCTCTGTATCTGTTGATGTATACTGTACAAAGATAGGGAGGGTGAAGGTTTAGTCAAAATGACTGTGCAGAAGAGAGAGATTCTGAATTTCCTCTGTAACTGTATAAATATTTTGAACTCTAAAATAAAATTGAACATTGTTGTATGGTGTTAGCAGCAAGGATCAGGTTGAGCCAACACCAGACCTGTCTCAGTTTTTACTTACCTTTGTTCCTACTGGCTTGAAAAAAAGGAGTCAGCCATTTGAAGGAAAAGCTGGGACCATTTTAGGTGGAGTAACTGGTTAAGTGTCTTCAAAACCTCATAATGAAGGAAGATGGGGTAGTAGTAGTAGTTGTTCCCCAGGCAGTCTGGTCAAACAGCCCCAAGTCCCTTAGGAAGGCCATGTCCGAGACCGGGCTTTCCCACAGAGCTTTCAAAGAGTGTAAGTTGTATTGTTGGCATAGGTGATTGTGTGCAATGCAGTCATCCATAATGTGCATAATAGTATGGGGTGCTGAATTACATCCTGGACAGGCATCAGCGACGGAGTCATCCAGCCTCTTCTGGTAGCTTAAGAGGGCTACTTGTAGATGGTGTCCACAGCTCAGCCTGGCTAGGTGGACCCTGTCCTCAAGAGGGAGATAGGATTCAGAAGGATGGATGTCAGGAGGCATTGCATGCAGCTGTGTGTTATCTTTAAGTGACTGAATGGAGCGGCGAGTGATTTGAGTGTGGATATGCTTCTGGAAGCTGGTCTGAGGTGGGCGAGGGGGTAGAGATGACAGTATTTGTGTATATCGTGTGCTGAGTGTTGTTTTGATGTTCCTTGGTGTGGGTGAATGTGCTGCCATGTAATGTAGTGGATGTTGTGTTTGTGAAGGCTGCAGCAAGAATCTGGGTGCCTCTCATGTCTAGGTGATCCTTGACTTTGAGGACTTTGGTTCCTTGGTGTAGGAGGTCTGTGGGTGTAATAGCTGTGCAGCCTGTGATTATTTTTAGGGCCTTGTTATGTATGGTCTGTAGAGTGTTGTAGTGTGTTTTGGTGAGGTTAGGAGCCCAGGCAGGGCTTGCATAATTCATCACTGAATGTATGTATTGTTTGTATACTGTGGTGGTGGTTTCTTTGTTGTGTCCGAATGTTGTATGGGCCCTCAAGGCATTGAGTCTTGGTGTTTTTTTATTTTTAATATTTGTGATGTGTTGTTTAAATGATACTGATGTATTGTATGTCACACCATGGATTTTGGGTGTGTGTGTGTATGGTAGGGGAGTGTTGTTTATGGTGAGGTGTGGGATGTGATTGTTCTTCTGTCTAGTTTGTGAGAAGGGTCACCTGAGATTTGGTTGGGGCTATTTTGAGCCTGTTTGTGGTGAACCATTCATGTAGTATGTTGAGGTAAGGTTGGTTGGAGGATGTGTGCAGCTGTGTTTGCATTTTGGTGCATACATGTAAGTGTTATATCTGCATAGGAAGCTGTGTGTATCTGTGGTGTGTGGGGTGTGGATATGTCGTGGATGTATAGGTTAAAGAGTGTAGGGGACAAAACTGATCCTTGGGGGACACCATCTGTGAAGTTTCTGATGTTGGAAGACTGACCTGCAAATGTTATGTGTGCACATCTGCCTGCTAAGTAGTTTGCCAGCCATCTTTTTGTGTTATTGTGTGTGTTTGTGCTGAATATTTTATTTGTGAGGATGTGGCAGGGGATGGCATCAAAAGCTTTGCTGATGTCTTGTGTGACTAGGAGTGTTCTGTGTGGTGGCCTAGCTGCATTCATGCCATCGAAAACTCTCTGTGTAAGGTCTGTAAGAAGGGTGTTTGTGGAGTGTAGTGGCCTAAAGCCATGTTGTGATTGGGCTAGGGGAATGTGAGGTGTGACTAGTTGTAGTACCAGTCGTTCAATGACTTTAGAGGGGGTGCAGAGGAATGTGATGGGGCAGTGTGAGAAAGGTAACGTCGGTTCTGTGTTGGGTTTAGGGATTGTGATGATAATGCCATGCTTCCAGATGTTGGGTATTATGTTGTGTGAGTAGCTGTAGTTTGTTATGTTGGTGAGTGTGTGTATGCCTTCTGGTCCAAGGTGTTTAGGTGAATGTTGCTTATGTTGTCTGTTCCACAGGCAGGTGAGTGCTTAAGGTTGCTAATGATTTGCTTCGTTTGGTTGTAAGTGAAAGGTGCGTAGTCTGGGTCTGTGGGGAACTGTCTCATATGTTGGATGATACGTTGGTCTTCAGGATGGGGGTTTAGATGGCTGACTTGTGAAAAGTGATTGATGAGAGTGTTTGCTTGTTGTTTGTTTGAAGGTATGGTGTCTGTTGTTGTGATGGCGGCATGTGAGTGTGTAGTGTTGCTGTTGGGGAGTGTGATGCTGTTTAGTGTTTTGAAGATTTACAGGTGTTTGTTGTGTGGTCAAGTGTTTGGAGATAATTATTCCATTTTAGTGTTTGCTGTTCTGATATTTTATTGTTTATTTGAGTGTTGAGTTCTTGTATTTGTTGTACGGTGTCTTGTGTTTGGGGTGTTGGGTAGTGTCGCAGTGTGTCCCGTTGACTGATGAGGCCTTGAATTTCTAGTGTGAAGTTGGGGTTGTGTCTCCTTCTGTTGCCTCTAGGGATGTATCTTTTGTCTGCATTTTGAATAATTGTATTGAAAGTGTGCACAGCAGTGTTGATGTTTGTGATGGGTGTACTGTTGAGTGTTTCAAAATGTTGTTCTGTTTCAGTTGCAAAGGCCTCCCAGTTGGCTCTCTTATAATTAGTGTATGTGTGTCTGTGTCTGTGGCCAGCTGGGGTGATTCTGGATTTGGTAGTGATGATGATTGGGAGGTAATCAGAACCTAGGGTTTTGACCACTCTCCAGGATGTTGTGGGGGCGAGGTTTGGGGAACAGGTGATGTCTGGGGATGATGGGAGGAAGAGGGCTTGGTTTGGGATATGGGATGGGGTTAGAGTGTTTTCTTTGTAGTGTGGCCCAAGAAAAAAGGTGCAGTAGAAGATCGTGATATGACTGAGTATGGAGGCTGTCAGTGGATTACAGAAATGCATGTTAGTCTCCACATTATTCTTTGGTATATATGGCTTGAGTTTGAAATTCAGGAGTGATGGCTGTGGAAATTTTGGAATGATGAGGAATATGTGTGGGTTGTGCAGACTAGATGAGTTAAGATGTATCAAGGGGTAGACTGTAGCACCAGTCGAGCAGGACAGTACTCCCAAGGTGGATGGAAAGCTGATGACAGGGAGAGCTGGAACTCCCGTTTCATCAGCCTTCGGGCCTAGGTCCCAACCATCCCCTTTTGCTGAACTTTTTCAGTGTCTCAGTAACACAGAGAGTAGGCCAGCATGCTCTCCAATACAAGTTTCTCTAAATATCTACACCAAACTACATCCACAGTATGCACCACATTTCCTTGGAAAAACAAAATGGCGTCGAATAACATAGCCTCGGAGTCCCCAGGGGGGGGGACCATAAATGCCCCCACCTTCTGCCCCTCTCCCGGTGACGACTCAAGATGCCTGGAACCACTGTCTGACTCTCTCCTTCTTCATTTCTGCAACATTTGTGGCCTTTCCTCTAACTTTCGCTCTGTTGAGCACCACCTCTCCATGTCTAAACCTCACCTTCTTTTTCTAACTGAGACTCAGTTGTCTGAGGCAACTGACAGCAGACCCTTTTCTGTATCCTCCTACTTTCTCTATACTCATTATCAAAGCCAAAGTTGGCTGTTGTGTATATATACGCAACAACTTATCTTGCTCTTGTGTTCATGAATTCGATTCTTCTGAATTCTCAACACTCTGACTTCGGCTTTCCTGTCATTCTCTGACTAAATATATCTGTGCTGTTTACTTATCTCCTAACTCTGCTGATTATCAAAAATTCTTTGACTGTCTTACTTCTATGATGGAACACATTCAATCCATTTCTCCTTTCTCTGAAATATCCATTCCATGAGATTTCAGTGTTCACCACCACCTTTGGCTTTCCTCTCCTTTCAGTGATCCACCTGGTGAACAAGCCTACACCTTTTCTATCTTTAATGACCTAGAGCAGCTTGTACAGCACCCTACCCATATCCCTGACCGCCTTGGAGAGAGCCCCAACATACTTGACCTCTTCCTTACAGCTAATCCTTCTGCTTACACTGTTAATCTTTTCTTTCTGTTGGGCTCCTCCGATCACATCCTTATCACCTTAACCTGTCCTATCTCTCCGGTACTGCCTGTGTACCCTCCAAAGAAACGTCATCTGTGGCACTTTGGAGCTGCGGATTGGGAGGCCCTCAGGCAGTACTTCTTTGATTTTCCTTGAAATGATTATTGCTTCCATGACCGGGAGCCATCTGGATGTGCCTTACGCATTACGAAGGTTATTCTTTCAGGCATGGAAGCATACATCCCTTTCTCATGTCCTTTAACTAATGCACAAAAGCCTTGGTTCAATCACGCTTGTTCTAATGCTGTCCGCAACATGGAGAGGGCCTATAAAAGGTACCAGAGCCAACACACCCCTGAATTGCATCTTTTATACATTTCTGCCTGGAATCATGCTAAGTCTGTTAGACTTGCTCCTCCAATTCCACCTTAGATGATTCCGGTGCCATTCCTCCATCACTTCCCCCCTCTGACTTCCTCATGGCTGACATTAAAATTTCTTCAGCTGATGTATTTTCTGCCATCACAGGCCTCAATACTAATAAGGCATATGGGCCTGGTGGAGTCCCTCATGTTGTTCTGAAGAACTGTGCATCTGTGCTTACACCCTGCCTAGACAAACCCTTTTGCCATTGTCTATCAACTTGTACCTTTCCTTCTTGCTGGAAGTTTGCTCTCATTCAGCCAGTCTCAAAGAAGGGTGACCATTCCCAACCCTCTAACTATTGTCCAATTACTTTAACATCCTGTATCTCAAAAGTTTTTGAGTCTATTCTTAATAGAAAAGTTTTAAAGCATCTTTCCTATCACAACCTTCTTTCTGGTCGTCAGTATGGGTTCTGTCAGGGATGCTCCATGGGCGATCTTCTCACCTACCTTTCAAACTCCTGGTCATCCTTCTTTCGGGACTTTGGCGAAAGCTTTGCCATTGCAATTGACATCTCAAAGGCTTTTGATCGTATCTTTCATAAATTTTTAATTTCCAATCTGCCCTCTTACGGTTTATTTCCTTCTATCTGTGCTTTCATCTCTAGCTTCCTTTCTGGTCTTTCTATAGCCGCTGTTATAGATGGCTATCGTTCTTCTCCTAGATCTCAGGGTTCTGTCCTATCACCAACCCGCTTACTTTTATTCATCAGTGACCTTCTAAGCTGTACATCTAATCCTATCCACTCATACGCTGATGACTCCACCCTTCACCTTTCCATTCGATTCCCACAACATCCATCACAGCAGCTACTTCAATAAACATGGGATGAGGCTATGGCACACCTTATGTCTGACTTGGCTCGTATCCCTGAGTGGGGTAAAAATAATCTGGTTGTTTTTAAGGCATCAAAGACTCAGTTTTTGCACCTATCAGCCCAACATAATCTTCACTCCACCCTTCACCTTTCCATTCGATTCCCACAACATCCATCGCAGCAGCTACTTCAGTAAACATGGGATGAGGCTATGGCACACCTAATGTCTGACTTGGCTCGTATCTCTGACTGGGGTAAAAATAATCTGGTTGTTTTTAATGCATCAAAGACTCAGTTTTTGCACCTATCAACCCAACATAATCTTCAACAGGTATACCCACTAGTGTTTAGTAATATTCAGCTTAATCCTGCATCATCCTTGAACATGCTTGGGGTTTCATTTACTCGGGACTTATCATAGAAAGATCATATTACATCACTTGTAAAATCTGCTTCCAAGAGATTGGGTTTGCTAAGCCGACTCCGTTCCTTCTTTACCCCTGCACAATTGTTGACTCTATACAGGGGTTTTATCCGCACCTGCATGGAATACAACTCTCATGTGTGGGGAGGCTTCCCACATACAGCTCCTCTCAATAGGATGGAGTCAGAGGCTTTTCACCTCATTAACTTTCCTCCTCCTACTGACTCCCTTCAACCTCTGTCTCTTCTCCGCACTGTTGCATCTTTTTCTCTTTTCTTTCACTACTTCAATGGTCACTGCTCCTCTGAACTGTCTGCATGCATTCCTCCACCTCTACGGCGTGCGCGTAGCACCCATCTAGCAGCGAACTCTCATCCCTTTTCTGTCCAACTCTCTAATGCAAGAGTTAGCCGTTACTCTCAGTCCTTCATCTATGCAACAGGTCAACTCTGGAACTGTCTCCCTCTGTCTGTATTTCCTGCTTCCTATGATCTCCAGTCTTTCAAACACAGTGTGTCCAGGCATCTCGAAATGATCGAATCTTGAATTTGGCTCTCTCATGTATTTTGTTTTTCTCTTGGAAGGAACAGTTTTGCGGGCTCGTTGCCTTTGGTTCCTTCTTCCTCACAAAAAAAAAAAAAAAAAAAAAATTGCATGGATAGGATAGGATAGGATAAAAAAATGTGTAGAGGAATGTGTGTGGGTTATATAATTTAGATAGAACAAAGATAAAAGTTTTATCACAGATGTGGAGTAAGGAAGTGTATTGATTGGTCTGTTGATTGTAGCCAAAGGAGATTTTGCTTAGATGTTCTGGTCATATAGAGAGAATGGATAAAACTAAGGTGGTGGTGGTTGCTGTGGCCCCAGCCTCACATGGACTGGAACATGGTTCACTGCTGGTTCAAGTTGCCCTTCTCCTGCAGTCCACTGTCCATGTTTCTGGGAATAGGGAGTGCTGAGGGATGTTTAATTAATCGGAAAGCTGAGCCACCTGGTTACATTGGTTCTACCACTTGAAGATATCCATCTCCAATACCAACTTAAATGGTGAAAAGGGTGTATATGATTTAATTAGAAAATGGAGAGACATGACAGTTTGTGAAGAAGATAGATTATAGTGAAATATGTACGTGTGAAAAAACAAGTTATGGAAGCTGAGGAAGATATGGAATGGGGGACTCTCAGAGTGTCATCTGCTACCTAGCTGGCAATCCTAACTCGGTCCTGAGTCCAAAAAAATAACTATTGTGAATATTCTGTACGTGTAATTAATAAGATTTGCCAAGACCATAGACCACTTGTCACTAAAATACTCTTTAATAAAAGTACCACATACATGCATGAATACTTTTGAGTGGTTATTTTGCTTCTGCATAAATTGGTCTTCCATCCAACAGCCCCTTACATACAGTCAATTTGTTTTATCACTAATGAGCTCAGGGAAGTTGGCATTCATATTGTATTTCAGAGTAAGGGTAGTGCATTACTGAAACTTGTCATTGCCTTAGTTGTATGAAATTATATGTTTATTAATTATTGCTTCTACTTCCTTCCTTCATTCTTTCCTCATCCCTCTGCCTGTGGGTGACTTTACACCCCTCTTCTGTCTTTCTTTCCTTCTTTCTTTCCTCTTCCTTCTGCCTGTGGATGACTCTACACTGATTGACAAGCCAAATGGTTTCTTTTACACCAAGAAACAATTTACAATACTACGCTGGATGGTAACCATATAACCAAATTTTGGCACCTGGTGGTTTAGTGGGTAATTATGGTGCTCCAATTGGATTGAGCTGGTGAAGGTTTATATCCAAGGGGTGATTTGGGGTTTATGGCTCACATAATGCCACTCAGGGATGAATGAGGCTGGTCACGCTCATTTTAAATGTCAGGACCAACTTGCCTAGCCCTGGGCTCCTACACCCCTCATGGGGCAACGTAGGATTGGATGATGGATGGATGGAATTAAATATTACAACTTGACATGTGATATGTAGCTGTGATATGAAGCATTAGGAGAAACACACTGAGGTGGTTTGGACGTGTGAAGAGGATGGAGAGTGAGAGACTGATGAGGAGAGTGTATGTGAGTGAGGTGGAGGGGGGGAGAGGGAGGGTGAGCCCAAGGATGAGATGGAGGGATGGAGTGGAGAGGTATATGAGAGAGGGGGGGGGTGAGCTGGGAGGAGGGCAGTGAAATGACAGGGAACAGGGTGACATGGAGATGATTTGTTTGTGACCACCCCTTGCGGGATTGAGGCGTCTGGCAGTAGATAGTTAGATAGAACTTGACATTTGTTTCCACACTTCATGGACAGTCGTCCCCAAGCTAGGATAATGCATAGCTCACTTTTCACTGGCCTATGGTACAAGTGGATGTGCATGTGGTTCATTGAGTAGAAGGCCATTATGGCCTGTGATCAAGGTTTTTAGGTCCGATATTTGTTTGACACTTGATATACCTTGATTTACTTGTTTGAAGGGGAAAAAAATTCAAGTTAGCTTAGAGCGTGGGTAGCTTAATGGAGCTGGTAAACTACAATACTTCCATCACTCCGATGATGTAAATATAATTTTATTTTTATCCCGATAGTTTGTTCACCTCTGGGGAGTCTTATCTGGATGATGGTACAGCCCTTATTAACCTCCTTCAACATGAAGGTGTTCTAAGTAAGAACAGAATAATTTGGTCGAAGCATGAAGAAAATTAAAGGTGTATGATTGGACTGAAAGGGTTAAACTTTTGACATAATTTTTCATTCAGAGGCAAAACAGGGTTTTCATTTGTTACTTGTTATGCAGGTTATTTTACCTTCCCTTCTGTAAACTGAAGGAAGAAAGGAAAATACATGATAGGACTGTCATATTATAAATGGCACTAGAGACTTGGTACAACTTTCTATATTACAAATTAATAATCTCATGTACATTTGGCCGTGTGGAGAGGATGGAGGGTGAAAGACTGACGAAGAGAGTGTATGTGAGTGAGGTGGAGGGGGGAAGAGGGAGGGGGAGGCCGAGGATGAGATGGAGGGATGGGGTGGAGAGGTATATGAGAGAGGGGGGTGTGAGTTGGGAGCAGGGCAGTGAAATGGCGGGGGACAGGGCGACTTGGAAGCGATTTGTTTGTGGCCACCCCAGACGGGATTGAGGCATCTGGCAATAGATAGATAGACATTAAATGATTCATTCATTTATCATCCAATCTTATCTTGCCCCATGAGAAGCATAGGAGCCCAGGGCTAGGCAAGTTGGTCCTGACAGTTAAGATGAGAGTGACCAGCCTCATTTATCCCTGTGTGTCATTACATGAGCAATAAACCCCAACCATCCCTTGGATATAAACCTACACAAGCTCAATCCGATTGGAGTGCCTTCACTACCCACTAAACCACCAGGAGCTAAAATTTGGTTATGTGGTTACCATTCAGCTTAGTAAATGGTTTCCTGGAGTGCAGGAAACCATTTGGCTTGTCAATCAGTGTAGAGTCACCTATAGGCAGAAGGAAGAGGAAAGAATGAAGGAAAGGAAGACAAGAGGGAGTGTAAAGTCACCCGTAGGCAGAAGGAAGAGGAAAGAATGAAGGAAAGAAAGACAGGAGAGGATGCAAGGAAGAGAGGAAAGGGCAGACACCCAAAGCAGCACTACATCAAGTGAATGGATGGTGAGTGCCCCCACATACTGCCAATCCACCTACCACCATTAATTGATAAACTCTCAGTATTATAATGATATACATTTTGTTTCTTCAGTTTTCAAGATTTAAATATAAACATTTAGGTGGTGACTTTTTGTTAAGATGTCCATTAAATGTTAGGTATTGTACCATTAAAAGTTGGCTAAGTCAAGTAATTTTATCATAATTACAAATCAGAGTGTAGTGGCAATGTTGTGGCAATAGTAATAAAATTTGCAAGGCACTCCCCTCTCTTCCCCCTCCACAAGTGCAATAGTCATATTACTGTGCAGGCCATTAATTCCCCTTGCACATCAACTGACAGAAGAAAGGTAAAGCTTAAAAAATATCACATCAATTATTAACCCCTACGCGCAGGTTGACATGTATAGCCGTCACGATTTTGGGTGGGGAGCAATGCTGGTTGATGTGTATAGCCGCAAGCGTCTTCCTGCCACCCTTTGAACTTTAACTTATCCTTACTCATCGACGGGACCACCTGGAGACATGGGGATACTTTCATTTGAAAGAGGAAGAGTTGGTGTGTCTTATGTACTATATCTTTAATTTTTTCTCTATCTGTTATAGTTTGGTAGATATTAGGGTTTGAAATAAGGGTATTTTTTTCCATCACGGATATCCCCCATAGGGAAGAGTGTGCGACATCGGAAAACCCGCGGGGTGTAGGGGTTGAATATAAACAGCTATACTGTATATATAAAAAAAAGGGGGTGGGGAAGGATGGCAATATTGTATTTGTTGACATTACTAGGATGACCTGGATAATAAAGAAGGCTAATAAGCAGTCCTTGAATTACTGTAATTTGACTGTCTCTGGGCTTGAGTTATTGCATATAAAATCTTCATATGTATGGTTTATACTCTCAAATGTTAGCCAAAGACAGACTCATTATCAGGACTCTTCCTTTAATGTGCATGCACAGGTATCTTGGCAAAATATTAAGGTGTAAATTTACAGAAATTAAATTTCAGATAAGACATGGACTTTCAGCACAAAGACTTGTTAATAATGAATAATAAGTAGGCCTCAGTATATCAGAGTGATCTGCTACAATATCCTTTAAACCATTGAGCAATCTGAAAGCCCCCCCTCCCCCTATTGACAGGGGATGGATATGAATGAATGAAATATTAATGCATTGTGCCTTTTTAAACTTTTCATTGGACAAATTACTCTTGCACAGTTGTATTTGAAGTTCATCTTGGAAGAAAAAATAAAGAAAAGTGAATATGATCTTTCCTTGCGAGGTGGTCAGGATTTTAAGTGGTTGGATGATATGTGAATAATTATATGAGGGTGCTGACCATCCACTCACTTGATGTAGTGCTGCTGTTAGTGTCTGCCCTTTCTATTCCTCCATCCTTCTTTCCTTCCATCCTCTTCTGTCTTTCTTTCCTTCATTCTTTCCTCATCCTTCTGCATACATGTGACTTTACACTCCCTACTCTGCCTTTCTTTCCTTCATTCTTTCCTCTTCCTTCTGCGTGCGGGTAACTCCACCCTGAGTGACAAGCCAAATGGTTTCCTGTATACCAGGAAACCATTTACTATGCTGGGTGGTAACCGTATAACCATATTATGGCACCTGATGGTTTAGTGGGTAATTACGATGCTCCAATCAGATTGAGCCAGTGAAGGTTTATATACAAGGGTTGGTTGGGGTTTATTGCTCACATAATGCCACTCCGGGATGAGTGAGGCTGGTCACTTTCATCTTAAATGTCAGGACCAGCTTGCTTAGCCCCGGGCTCCTATGCTTCTCATGGGGCAATGTTGGATTGGATGGATGGATGGATTTACTTCAACGGGTATACTGCTTAATGGTTCTGCATGTGGTGACCATCATCCACTCACTTGATGTAGTGCTGCCTACTCCTTCCTTAGCCTGTATTATTCTTTTTCTGTGCCTGTCCTCCTCTCTTCCTATTTCTCCCATCTTTCCTGTCACTTCTTATTGCTTTTCTTTCCTTTATAGGTGGCTTTACATTGAGTGACAAGCCTAATGGTTTCCTGTAAGCCAAGAAACCATTTACAACGCTGGGTGGTAACCATATAACCAAATCATACGTGTTCCCTACGTGCCAACAAATGGGTTGGTGGAGGGTTAGTGCCCCTCCCCATAAAACAACTAACTCAAAGTCAAATGGCCACCCCTTATGGGATTATGGCATCTGGCAGAAGGTAGGTAGGTAGGTAGGCTCTGCATGTGTGCTGTCTTACTTGTTTAAAGATCCTCCCTTGCCATGTCTCTTAATTGTGAATTTGGGTTAGGATGATAATAATGGTAATGGAAGTGAGAAGTGTATGCCATATTGTAAATTGCATTCACAGGCTCTGGCAGTGGTGGAGTGTATCCAGCAGAAGGACAGGTATTAGATGGGACTGGAGACAACAGGACAGGGTATGGAGCATGCACCTCAAACCAAAAACTTACTTGTAGCTCAGTTGCATTGCCTGGTCTGGTTCCTACATATAGTAAGGCACACACTCCAGACCAGGCACTCCCTTCCAGCCAAGCACTCTGCCTGAGGCAGGCAATACAGTCAGGCCAGACAATTGACTCTAGCCCAGTTCTTAACACCAGTCAGGAGCTGATGTCAAACCTGCCTCTTACTGCAAGCCAGGGAAGTACTACAGTCTCATCTCTCAGCCATAGTTTGCCAAACACTTCTGTCTTTATGCACTCAGAGGCTAAAGCAAGTGAGAAGTTGGACTCCACTGAGGTAAATCAGTATTGGTATTCAGTTCTTTTTTGGTGTGTGATTTCAGACTGTTATTGTTTTTCTTGTGATGTGTTTGTATAATTAACTTAGAAGTTTATGTTCAATAAGGTCAAATTATTAGACTGTTCTGGGAAAGTTTGATCGTAAGCATTTATTTTGGTGTATATAAGGCCCTTTACTCCATTTACTAAGATATACTTGACCACTACCTCCTGCAGACAGTCTCTGACAAAGGTCTGTACAAGTATGTAGGTTGGAGATTATCTGTGTCTACATCAATAGACACAAAAATTTCACCGGTGTGCCCTTGGACTAGTCAGAAAGCCACTTTTAGCCTCAGAGATTCTCTTGGGTCCATGGATGTATCTGATCATATATGACATTAATGGATAAAGAAGTTTGATCAGAGCAGTTTCTTGTAAATCAGGTTCTAAATAGCAGTACTTACTGTATTTGAGCCACACCAGCTTTGGAAAAAAAAAAAAACATGGATTCTATCTGCAACAATAAATCTGTACTGCCTACGTAATCTGTATAAGGTGTGATTAGTCCATACTGTATACAGCATAAGCAGTGATCCCTTAAGTATCTGATTCAGTCAGTCCCACAGCTGACCCAGCACTGTACTTGGTTCCCCAATCCATGTCAGCTGCAACTGTGTGAGTCAGTGTAGGGGCCTGAGTGACTTAATGTTTCCCTCTCTTAAGCAAGAGTTTTTTTGTTTTTTTTTACAGTATGTAAATTACTATTTTTATTTTTCTTAAGTAGAGTACTAATATCTTCATCATAAGGTAAAACAGTATGAAAGGCTGTAGTAGTTAGTATTAAGCAGAAAGGAAAGCTCATGATGAAACTTGACTCTGGTGTTCATCATCATCATCATCATCATTATCTAATCCTGTGTTGCCCCATGAGGAGTGTAGGAGTATGGGGCTAGGCAAGTTGGTCCTGATATTTAAAATGAGAGTGACCAGCCTCAAACCCCCCTGAGTGAGATTATGTGAGCAATAAACCCCAGCCACCCTTTGGATATAAACCTACACAGGCTCAATCCAGGTGGAGTGCCTTAATTACTTATTAAAACACCAGGTGCCATACTTTGGTTATATGGTTACCACCCAGCATAGTACTGTAAATGGTTTCTTGGTGTACAGGAAACCATTTGGTTTGTCACTCAGTGTAGAGTTTACATTGTTAATTGTACAGCAGTTAATTATCATATGATATTTAATGTTATTACATGGCAGATGAACCTAATCGTAGGGGTGTGTGTGGAGGAGTATCTCTTGAATCATTACAATATTGGTTTCATCGATATTGTATGTAAATCTGGTATCCACAGGTAGAGAGTCCACTCACCTCCTCACAAGGCTTCAATCTCACAGATGAATCAAGTGAGGATGAAAGCCAGATGTTTCATTCATCGCAGAAATCAGATGTAAGTTTAAAATTTTATAATTAAGTGCAGTATGTCAGATTGAATACTGATGAGATGCAGTTTGGATTTTTGCTGGGTAAAAGGGACCACTGATGCCATACTTATTGTCTGACAGCATTATGAAAAGAAAAGGGAGCTGTACTTTGTTGATTTGGAGAAGGCCTTTGGCAAAGTTCCTTGGAAGGTGGTGAAATGGGTAGTGAGAAAGTATGGGATTAAGGAAAAGCGTATTAGAGTGGTCATGGTTGTGTATGTGGGTGCACACATATAGGTAAGAGTGAATCGAGATTTGAGTGATGAATTTTCAGTGTATATTGGAATGCATCAGAGGTTAGTCTTGAACCCCTTATTGTGTGTCATGGTGCTTGACTCCATCACATGACTTGGGCAATAGACTCCCATGGGAGATGTTGTATTCTGATTACCTGGTGTTGCTTGCAGAGAATGAAAGGGAGGCAGAAGAAAGATTTAGAAAGTGCACTAGGGTTTTGGAGTAAATGCAGATGAAACAAAAATGATGATATCTGGGGCTGGTGGCAGTACTGTCAAAGCGCAGGGAGTGTGATCATGTGCAGTTTGCCACAAGGGTGTGAGCAGTAACTCCATCTTGTGCAGTGTTTGTGATAAGTGGGTGCATGAGACATGTAGTGGTATTAGAGGTAGGTTGCGAAAATAATGCTGATTTCGTGTATGCAGTGTGTCGTGAAAGCAAGTAGGGATTGACAGGTGTGAAAGGATTGATCTTGCTGGAGATTCTCTTGGGTGTGTGGAGGAGTTTTGTTATTTTGGTAGGTGGGGGTGCTCACCATCCACTCATTCGATGTAGTGCTGCTCTTGGGTGTCTGCCTTTTCCTCTCCTCCATTCTTCTTTCCTTCCATCCTCCTCTGTCTTTCTTTCCTTCATTCTTTCCTCCTCCTCCTGCCTACAGGTGACTTTACACTCCCTCTTCTGCCTCTTATTTCCTTCATTCTTTCCTCTTCCTTCTGTCTGTGGGTGACTCTACACTGAGTGACAAGCCAAATGGTTTCCTGTACACCAGGAAACCATTTACTATGCTGGGTGGTAACCATACAATGCTGGGCAGGTGCGCAAACACTTGCGCAAAGCGCAATTACGCACCCTTGCGCTCCGGTGATATCGTTTGCGCATTGCGCACCGCACAAGACCATGCGCAATTTTGCACTTGCCCACATGAAAAGGCAGGTGTGCAAGCGCAAACTTAGTTGCGCTTGCACAACAAAATTTGCGCTTGCGCACCTGCCCTGTGGATTGCGCACTGCGCAATCGAAGGGACACGCGGTCTTCCAGGGGTCACTTGGTCTTGGGAGCTTCCCGCATGGCTGGACAATGGATGGGGGAGGCTGGGGCGGATCGTCAGGGTGGGTTGGTGGGGGGAGGTGGGAGGGAAAGGGGTAGTAGCATTTCTTAATGTGCTTCAACAGAGATAATGTATTTTTAATATTTTTTAAATTATTATTATTAGTAATTAATATTAAATATACATTATTTTTTAAGATTAGCATATGCAATTCCTTACAAAAACCATGAAAACATATTATTTAAATCAAATATCCACAGCCTAATAATTTATTAGGCTGTGGATATTTGATTTAAATACTCTGTTATCATGATTTTTTATTTTTTGTAACAAATTACATATGCTGTTGTATATCTATATTGAATTATTAAATAAATTGTCTTGACAATACAAGAGAGAGAGAGAGATAAAGAGCATTATTATGAGAGAGAGAGAGAGAATTAATACGGGAATGGCAAAGGAGCGTCCCTTTGAGTTTGGAGATAAGGCATAAACTTCGTCCCTCTTCTCTCTCTTATTCTCCATTCCTTCCCTCCTGTCTCTCTCTCATTCTCCATTCCCTTCATCCTGTGTTGGAGAGAGAGAGAGAGAGAGTTGATGATACAATAATCACGTGATCTTTGTCAATGCCTTGGTAAATATAGGCTGTTTTTCCCGGACAGTGACCTACTGTACCTGTCACCGCGGGTGGTGGGCAGGTTGCTAATTTAGTAATTTATTTAATTATACCAATATATATTTTACAGTAATTCCCACAAATATATGCAAATGATTTGCGCTAGCGCTTCGCGACATTGCACAAGCTAAATATTAGATTGTGCACTTGTGCAAATTACAATAGAAAATAATAATAATAAATAAAAGTAAGTAGGTATGCTGTTTTATTTAAGTATCTTAATATTTTTCAGTAATTCCCAAAAATATATACAAATGGTTTGCACTTGCTCTTTGCGACATTGCGCAAGCTAAATATTTGTCAGATTGCGCATTTGCGCTTGCACAAGGTAGTGAACTGTGGATTGCGCTTTGCGCTTGCACAAGGTCCTTCTTCGTTTGCACTGCCCACCACTGTAACCATATAACCAAATTTTGGCACCTGGTGGTTTAGTGGGTAATTACAGGGCTGCAGTCGGATTGAGTCATTGAAGGTTTACGTCCAAGGGATGGTTGGAGTTTATTGCTCACGTAATGCTACCCAGGGATGAGTGAGCTTGGTGACTCTCATCTTAAATGTCAGGACCAACTTGCCCAGCTCTGGGCTCCTACGCTCCTCAAGGGACAACCTAGGATTGGATGATGGATGAATGGGGACAGGTTATGTGCTGGAGGTGGGGCTGGAGCTAGCTCTGTGACTAGAGTAAGGAGTGGTAGGAGGATTTTCAGGTAGCTGTTGCCACCCCTATCATTGAGAGGGCTCTCCCTCCGTGCTAAGGGATCTTTGTATGTAACATGTGTTAAGAGTGTAATGCTTTATGGTAGGGAGACCTGGGAAGTAAACTAAGAGAATGTTCATAGGCTCAACATACAAAAATGATGATGATTAGATGGATGTGTAGTGCACTCCTGACGGCAAGGCCTGGGAGGGCAATGATTGTGAGTAAAGAGTTGAGAGGAAGGATGAGACTGAATGTATTGGTGTTGTGATGAGGACAGGTAGATTGAGTTGGTTTGGGCATGCTGAGAGGATGGAGAATAACATTTGGGTGGGGAAGGTGAGAGGTGTGAACATCAAGGGTAGGGTTGTGAGGGGCAGACCAAGAAAGACCTGTAACAAGGTCATTGATTGTGAAGTCAGGGATAAGGGACTGAATAGGGAGGCTGCCAGAGATCAAGCAGCATGGAGAGCTGCCAGTTGGTGACAAAAGCTGATGCATTCAAGCATACTGTAGCCCTTATAAACAATATGATATGAATGATATAATATTCTACGGTAGGTATGTCTGAATTGTTACACCTTGGGATGGAGGAGAGAGAATGTTTTCCATGGATGAATGATGTAAGCATGAATTTAGTAATGTATGTATGACAGTGAATCCCATCATTATAGTAGTTTGGTGAAATAACTGGAAAGTTGGGTCTTTTTTCCTATACTGCAGATTCCTCCACAAATTCCTAATATATGAAAATTGGTTGTTTAGCCTGAAATACCTATTGTTTATTACTTCAAAATTTACAGGTTGATAGACTGCCTGGTAAGTGTTCCACACTTCATGGTGAACTTGGCACAACTTCACATGCAGAGTCACTCAGCAGTGATCAACCTGGGTGGTCACCGTCATCATCAGAAATTTATACATTCAACTCTGCTAGCATGGATGACTCATCTGTTGCTGTTGTGGATAAGGAATCAAGCAAGATCCAGCCCAGCCTGACTAAATCTAAGACCTTGGAAAGTGTATCAACTCCCTTCACATCCTGTTTTTCTGCTGGTACCTCTGTGTCAGCTACTAATGCTGCTGAGTCACCCATACTGACATCTCAGAAGTCTTGCTCTGTAAATGAGTCAGATCTTTTGTACAGACCAGGAAAAGCAAGTATGAAAGGAGGAAGGGTTAGGAGCATTCCTGCCTCGGGAGATAACAGCTTCTCTTTCATTATGAGGGGAGAGACTGAGGATACAAGGGTGGGAGTTAGTGCACTAAGTCTCTTTGGCTCTCCAGACTCATGTAAGTAGTGCTTTAAGGAAACTAGTTTATGTACAAGTTCCACCTAATTAATTTTGACTCCATGTTTTTAGTAGGAATTCCATTGCTAACAGAACGATGAAAAATATTGGAAAGACTTATAACTCATTAGGTTATGCCTGAGAATTAAATATAGGATAATTGACAAAAGCTTTTGCAAAGTCAGAAGCTCGTTTTTACTCAAGTAGGAGGTTGTAAAATCTTGCAGGAAAATGTAGCCATGCAGCCACTGCCTTATATAATATACAGTATATATATATATCTATATCTATCTATCTTTCTATCTATCTATATATATATATATATATATATATATAGATATGTAGTGGTAGGTGGTGGCGCTCACCATCCACTCACTCATTCGGTGTATTGCTGCTCTCGGGTGTCTGCCATTTCCTCTCCTCCATCCTTCTTTCCTTCCATCCTCTTCTGTCTTTCTATCCTTCATTCTTTCCTTGTCCTTCTGCCTACGGGTGACTTTACACTCCCTCTTCTGTCTTTCTTTCCTTCATTCTTTTCCTTCTGCCTGTGGGTGACTCTACACGGAGTGACAAGCCAAATGGTTTCCTGTACACCAGGAAACCATTTACTATGCTGGGTGGTAACCATATAACCAAATTTTGGCACCTGGTGGTTTAGTGGGTAATTATTGCACTCCAGCCAGATTGAGCCAGTGAAGGTTTATATCCAAGGGATGGTTGGGGTTGATTGCTCATATAATGCCACTCAGGGATGAGTGAGGCTGGTCACTCTCATCTTAAATGTCGAGACCAACTGCCTAGCCCCAGGCTCCAACGCTCCTCTTGGGGCAGTGTAGGATTGGATGATGGATGGACGGATATATACAGTACTCGTCAGAAGTATTCAGCGTTGTCCGCCGGGCGCGCAATACTTATGGCCCAAAAAGAATCACCCATTTTTGGGGGTAAGAATTGAGCCACAAGTTTGAGCTCCGAGCATGACGTCACGGTAGCCTGAGGCCTTCCGACACGCTGGTTGGTTCCCGCCTCAGTCGCCCACGGGCTGCCTGAGAGAGAGGAACTCCGCCGAGTGTCCCTCTCAAATTGCGCCATTTTTTACCGAGTGTCCCGCAGTGTTTTGGCCTTTAAAACTTTGTTATGGCACCTACCCGTGAACTATCGAGTGAAATCATATCCCAGATCATTGCTCTAAAGGAGGCAGGCCACCAGACAAAGGAAATTAGTGAATTGGTTGGTGTGGCATGATCGACAGTGCGTCGTTGGTGTGCGCGGTTTCGGGAGGAAAACAGTGGTGAAGTTCCCACAAAGAAACCGAGGTCTGGTAGGCCTAGGAAAAGTTCCCCAAGGTCTGTTAATGTTTTAAAACGTGCAGTGGAGTTTAATCCTCGTGTGAGTGCAAGGAAAATTAAGGAGAGCAACCCAGAAGTGTTTGGTGAGGTGTCAGTGATAACAGTGTCTCGTAGGGTGCATGAGCTTGGTTACACAAGTCACAGGCCTGTGAAAAAGCCTCTTCTCTGTAGCAGCCAGAGAATTCGTAGGCTTGCCTTTGCTAATAAATATCTAAACTGGGGTGAGGAGCAATGGTTGTCAGTGTTGTGGTCTGATGAGGCAATGTTTAGTGTTACCTGTAACAGAGGAGCACGCAAAGGTAGTGACCCACTTGACCCACGGTATGTAGAAAGCACAGTTAAACATCCTGATTCACTCATGGTATGGGGTTGTTTCCCAGGGAAGGGTTTGGGGAAGCTTGTTGTACTTCCCAAGAACCTCAGAGTGAATCAGGATGTTTACCTGGAGCTTCTGTGTGATCATTTACCAGACTCCTTCGAGCTAACAGGTGCACGAGTGTTTCAGCAGGACGGTGTACCTGCTCACAAGGCCAAATCGGTCACCAATTGGCGTCGTGACTGTGAGGTATCATTCATGACAGACTGACCAGGAAATAGCCCAGACCTCAACCTGATTGAAAACCTCTGGTACCTCGTAAAGAAGAGTCTCCAAGGGAAGGACGTGAGCTCTCTGCCTAAGCTGGAAGCCGCCATTCGTGACTCCTGGGACAAAATACCGCTCCAGCACCTCAGGAGCCTCGCCCTTTCACTTCCAAGACGTCTCAGGTCCGTGAAGAAACGTAAAGGCTACCCTACGAAGCACTAAAGGTAAATAAAATGCATTATTTATATGTTTTTTCAATGTTGAAAGGTTTGTTTCTCAGGAGGGACGCAGGGCACTCCATACTTCTGACGAGCACTGTATACCGGTATCTTATCTCTCATCTCATCTCATCAGCTGTTTGAATGTCCACTGCAGGACCAGCCTATCCCGACCGAAGTGGGAACGATACAGCCAATGTATCTGTACCAAGTGGCTTAGGCTGCCTGGTAGAGATTGTATGTAGGGTTAAAGTGCTTGTAAGTGTAATTGTACAGCGCTCGTCAAAAGTGTCGGGCGCCTATGTCAGGGCGTGCAATACTTTTGGTGAAAAAAGTTTCACTCTTTTTTGGTACTAAAAATTGAGCCAGATGTTTGGGCCGCTAACATGACGTCACGGCAGCTTGAGGCCTTACTGCGCGCTGGTTGGCTGCCGCCTCAGTTGCCTACGGGCTGCGAGAGAGAGAGAGGAACTCCGCCGCTCCTCCCATCTCTTCTTGCGCCATTTTTTACCTAGTGTCCCGCAGTGTTTTGGCTTTCGCCACTTTGTTGTGGCCCCTACCCGTGAACTTTCGAGTGAAATCATATCACAGATCATTGCTCTAAAGGAGGCAGGCCACCCCATGAAGGAAATTAGTGATTTGGTTGGTGTGGCTCGATTGACAGTGCGGAGGTGGTGTGCCCGTTTTTGAGTGGAAAATAGTGGTGACGTTCCTATAAAGAAACCACGGTCTGGTAGGCCCAGGAAAACATCCCCGAGGTCTATTAATGTGTTAAAACGTGCAGTGGAGTCTAATCCTCGTGTGAATGCAAGGAAAATTAAGGAGAGCAACCCGGAAGTGTTTGGTGAGGTTTCACTGTGCATGGTGTCTCGAAGAGTCCATGAACTTGGTTACACAAGTCACAGGCCTGTGAGAAAGCCTCTTCTTACATGTTACCAGCGACTTCATAGGCTTTCCTTTGCTAACAAGTACCTTAACGGGTGAGGACCAATGGTTGTCAGTGTTGTGGTCTGATGAGGCAACGTTTAATGTTACCTGTAGTCGAGGAGCGTGTGTGTACCGTCGCAAAGGTAGTGACCCGCTTGACCCCCGTTGCATGGAGAGCACAGTTAAACACCCTGATTCACTTATGGTATGGGGTTGTTTCTCTGGGAAGGGTTTGGGGAAGCTTGTTGTGCTTCCCAAGAACTGCAGAGTGAATCAGGACATTTACCTGGAGCTTCTTTGTGATCGTTTACCTGAGTCCTTCGAGCTTACAGGTGCATGAGTGTTTCAGCAGGACGGTGCACCTGCTCATAAAGCCAAATCGGTCACCAACTGGCTTCGTGACTGCGAGGTCTCCTTCATGAAAGACTGGCCAGGCAATAGCCCAGACCTCAGCCCGATAGAAAACCTCTGGTACCTCGTAAAGAAGAATCTCCAAGGGAAGGACGTGAGCTCTCTGCCCAAGCTGGAAGCAGCCATTCTTGAGTCCTGGGCAAAAATACCACCCCAGCACCTGAGGAACCTCGCCCTTTCACTTCCACGATGTCTCAGATCCGTGAAGAAGCGCAAAAGATACCCTACCAAGCATTAAAGGTAAATATAATGCATTATTTACATGTTTTTTCAATGTTGAAAGGTTTGTTTCGTAGGAGGGAAACAGGGCGCTTAATACTTTTGTTGAGCACTGTAGTGTTGGAGTGGCATTGGATGTGTGTGTAGTCTGTGAACCAAGTGTAATCAGCCCGCACAAGCCGACTGAGTGCGAACATACTTTATAGTATGCGACGCTGGTTCAACTGCAGCATCCCTTATGTCTGCCAATGCAGTACGTGGCCAGAAGAATGTTCCCAAAGTTTATTACCCAGGTGGGGCGCAAACCCTCGTTCTTCAGTGTACGAAAACAGACACTTTACCACTGTACCACAGAGGCTCATATATATATACAGTATATATATATATATATATATATATATCGTTTTCGTTTTCGTTTTTAAAGGCTTCAACATGCTTGCATGCATCGGCCTTTGTCACCTAATGGCGGCTTTCCATGCTGCACGATCCATTGCAGCCTCCCTGTTCAGTCCCTCAACCCTGAGGTCACACTTAATGACCTCGACCCATGCCTTTCTTGGTCTACCCCTCATAACCCCACCCCCAATATTAAGACTTCTCACCTTCCTCACCCAGTTATCATCCCCCATCCTCTCCACATGTCCAAACCATCTCAATCTACCTCTCCTTATCACAACACCAATACACTCCAGTCCCATCCTACCTCTCAGCTCTTCCATCGTAAACCCAGCCCCCCCGGACCTTGCATGCAGGGACGCACTACACATCCACCTAATCATTGTCATTTCTGTATGTCTGAGCCAGCGAATATCCTCCTCCTTTACTGCCCAGGTCTCACTATCATACAACATTACACTCCTAACACATGCTGCATACAAAGACCCCTTAGCCTGTAGGAAGAGCCCTCTCAATGTCAGAAGAGGCAAGAGCTTCCTGAACTTGTTCCAACCACTTCTCACCCTAGCCACAGAGCTACCTCCAGCCCCACCTCCAGCACACAACATGTCTCCCAAATAACAAAACTCTTCCATACACTCAAGAGATTCACCAGCAAGTTCAATCCTTTCACGCCTGACAATCTCCACCTGCTCTCCCCGACTCGCCGTACACATAAAATCAGCATTATCTCGCAGTCTACCTCTGATACCACTACATCTCTTATGCACCCATTTATCACAAACACCGCACGAGATAGAATTACTTCCCACACCCTTGTGACAAACTGCACATGGCCACTCTCCTTCGTCTTTGACAGTACCACCACCAACCCTAGATATCATTACTTTTGTTTTATCTGTATTTACCCTTAAGCCCTTGTGCCCCATACCATCTCTCCACTTCCTAAACCTTTCCTCCGCTTCCCTTTCGTTCTCTGCAATCAACACCAAATCATCAGCATACAACATCTCCCACGGGAGTCCGTTTCTAAAGTCATGAGAGAGGGCTTCAAGTACCATGATAAACAACATGGGACTCAAAACTGACCCCAGATGCACACCAACATTCACGGAAAACTCATCACTCAAATCTCCATTCACTCTTACCTGGGTGCGAGCACCCACATACATAGCCATAACCACCCTAACCAGCCACTCCTCCAAGCCAAGCTTTCTCATTGCCCACTTCACCACCTCTCTAGGGACTCTGTCAAAGGCCTTTTCCAAATCAACAAAAACAAAATACAGATCCCTTCTCCTACCAGTATATTTTTCTTGAAGCTGTCGAACAATGAATATGGCATCAGTGGCCCCCCTACCTGGCATAAACCCAAACTGCATCTCATCAATATTCACTCTTTCTCTAATCATACCTTCTAAAACTCTCTCCATTACCCTCATTATCTGATCTAAAAGCTTTATACCTCTATAATTTCCTCTTTCCAGGGCATCACCCTTCCCTTTTTACTCTTTTACAATTACACTCTTCAGCCAATCATCTGGGACAACACACTCATAAATAATCATATTTATCAGGTCAGTGACTAACTTCACCCCTATATCTCCTGAGGCCTGGAACATTTCGGCAGTCAACGCAGATGCACCTGCTGCCTTCACCACCATCCTGCCTATTGCCTCACTCACAGTAGCAGTATCAATCAAAGGCCAAGGGCCAAACACTGGATCTGCTGTCTCCAAGCCTTCCCTGTCCCAGTCAAACTCCTCATTCAACAACCGGCTATAATGCTCTCTCCATGCATCTTTAACATCCTCATTGTTCACCACTACCCTTCTTCATCATTCTTCACACACTGCCCACCTATAATATCCCGATTATCTCTCTTCATCTGCTTTGCCACCTTAAATATATTTATCCTTTCCCCATGATTTAGGTTATCAAGTAAAAGTCTCTGTGACTCAGACCTCACCCTGTATACCTCTATTCCAGCCTTACGCTTGGCTAGAAGAGAGGTATACAGGGCCTTGATATACTATGTATATATATATATATATATATATATATATATATATATATATATATATATATATATATATATATATATATATATATATATATATATATATATATATATATATATATATATATATATATATATATATATATATAAATATATATATATATATCTATATATCAGGGCCGATGCTAACTGCCGATGGTTGCGAGCCATTTGGCTTCTAAGGTTTCAGATTTAAGAGCCAAATAAATTTTTAGCAGCCAAACTGACTATGAGCCAAAATATTTTAGAAGCAATAAATATACAGTATTTATTTTTTTATTTACACATTGTGATGATTAGAATCATATAATTAGATTTTTAACATTCTCAGTGGCGACACGGAAGGACTTAATAATCGATTACAACATGTTTTTTTGTTCATTTAAGTGAGATTTACTTATTTTGTAGTTTACTGGGTTTTGAAGTGGATGTAGTTTCTTGTCGCCAGAAGGCAACTTGCATGTAAAATTTGTTCGCTGAAGGGAAAAAATACTTGTATTTGCCAATTGTGGCTCGCCAAACAAGAGCCCTGTATATATATATGAATTGGAATTAAATGGGTCTGGATAGCCTGTGGAATGCATATAGGGATTGCTTAGTTAGGAATGCTAAAGTAGTGTGTGGTGTGGCAACAGTAACAACAAAGAAGAAAGGTGCAGCATGGTGGGATGAGGAGGTTAAGGGAACAGTGGAGGAAAAGAGGAAGAAGTGGCTAAAGTGGTTACAGGACGGGGGTTCAATTGAAATAAGAACTGAATATATTGAGAGCAAGAAGCACATAAAGAGACTAGTGAAGAGGAAAAAGGAGGTAAATGATGATCAAAGGAGAAAAATGAATGCAAACTACTCTGAAAATAGGAAGTTATTCTGGAAAGAGGTATGGAAATGTAGAAGTGAAAGCGGAAAGAAATGTGATGGTGTGAAGGATGTAGGTGGTTGATTATTAACCCATGGGGATGAAGTAAGGACCAGATGGAAAGAATATTTTGAAAGCCTGATGGATGGGAATAAAGAAAGCAGAGTCACTGTAAACATGATTGGTTTTGGGGATGTGCAGGGAAGGAATGCAGTGCCAGGAGACATGACACTTGCACAGGTGAAAAGTGCTGTGAAGCAGCTGAAAAATGGGAAAGCAGCTGGGGTGGATGAAGTGTATGCAGAGATGCCTAAGTGTAGTGGAGAGAGTGGAATGAAGTGCTTGTTGGAGATATGTAAGAGGGCATAGATGAGTGAAACTGTGCCTACAGAGTGGAAGAAGGCTGTGATTGTACACCTGTACCAAAATAAAGGTGAGCGAAGTGAGTGCAAGAATGATCATGGCACAAGTTTATTGAGTGTGGTAGGGAAGGTATATGGATGAATTATTGTAGAGAAAGTAGGAGAGATCTCAGAGGTCCCAGTGAATGATGAACAGGGTGGCATTAAGAGTGGGAGAGGATGTGTGGATCAAATATTTACAGTGAGACAGATAGCAGAGTAAGCTTGTGAGAAGGACCATAAGGTGTTTATGGCATTCATGGATCTGGAAAAAGCATACAACAAAGTGGACAGAGAGGGATTGTGGAAAGTTTTGCACATGTACGGTGTAGATGGTAAGCTGCTAGGTGCTGTCAAGAGTTTTTATGATGGTAGTGAGGCATGTGTAAGGGTTATTGGGCATCTGAATGAATGGTTCATGATCAGTATGGGCATGTGACAGGGTTGTGTGATATCCTCATGGGTGTTCAATATATATATGGATGGGGTGATGAGAGAAGTAAAAACACAAGTAGTGGGGAGAGGGATGGCGTTGGTAATGAATAGTGATAGATGGAATATCTCAAATTTGTTGTATGCTGATGATGCAGTACCTCTTGTAAATACCGGACAAGAACTTGGTAGACTAGTGCAGAGTTTTGCTGATGTCTGTGAGCATCGTGCCGTGAGAGTAAATGTAGAAAAGAGTAAAGTGATGGTTATTGAGAGAGAAGGTGACCCCCAATGTGATGTTACAGTGAATGGAGAGAGGGAATTGGTGAGAGAGTTCTAATACCTGGGTACAGTGATAGAAAAAAGAGGAAAATGTGCTAAAGAAGTGGAAAATAGAGTGACACAAGGAAGAAAGGTAGCTGGTGCAATGAAAGCCTTGATAAGAAACATAGGCTTGAGTGTTGCAGCTGCACGAGGCTTACATGAAGTAGTGTTAGTGCCAACTTTAGCATATGGATGTGAGACTGTGGTGTGGCATGAAAATGAAAAGTCAAGAGTAAGAGCAGTGTAGACGGGATTGCTGAGGAATCTGTGTGGAGTACATAGGGTGGATAGGATATGAAATAATGTGATTCGTGAAAGATGTGGAGTGAGGAAGTCTGTGGACACCAGAATCAAGGAGAGAGTGCTGAGATGATGTGGTCATGTGGAGAGAATGGATAAGAACAGAGTGGTGAAAAAGGTATACCTGAGAGAATTTGAAGGAGGGAGGAGGTGAGGTAGGCCAAGGAGAAGGTGGAGAGATATGGTGGATGAGTGTGTGAGGAAGATAGGTTTGGAGGTTGGTGAGGCTAGGGAACTGACAAGAGATTGAGCTGGCTGGATGAATGTTGTGAGGAGAAGTGCATGATCAGGGATTTGACACCCCTTTTTAACGTGGCAGCGTTCGGATATACTCTATCGGATACGTTTATGTGAAGCTACAGAATGTGGTGAATGTTTTTGGCTTATCTGGTAGAGCCAGGATTCCGGGGGCTTGAGTGATGAGTGAATGGAAGTGTGGCCCACTGGATTGGGAAAATTTGGGTTGTATGGACATTGCTACTCCTCACCCTGCCCTTGGATGGGAAAGGAGGTCTAGATGATGATGATGATGATATATACAGTACATCCCCCTAGTACAGGAGATCCTAGTATGTGAAACCCCTAGTACGCGAGGACCTATTTTTAATATTTTCCTAACCAGAGTATGCAAGTCACACCCACACGATGCGAAGTGGCAGGAAAAAAACTGCCCAAAACTGGTGTTCTCTGGTGTGAACCCCAAGAGCGACACCTGCCTCTCCACTACATGCCACGCTTCGCCCACCTTGTGCCTAGAATTAGTCGAATCCTGTGTGCCCTGAATAGGTTCAAGGAGGATTTCAAGAGCATGGAACCATGGCACCAGCAAATGGAAGAGGATTCACATGATTAATGGTTATTTCACTAATGCCAAGTTGTTGTACTACAAATATGTCCATAACAAGATGAGGGATGAAACGGACAAACAAGACGAGGTGGAGGAAATTGCTGAAAATGTGAGCAGTAGCGAGGAGGAGATGGAGGATCCTCCTCTCACCACCTCCCCTGACACTTCCGCCGCCGTCCCCTCCACCTCCACTGCCCTACCTGACTCACCAGCCGCCTCCCCCTCCACCTCCACAGCCCCATCTGACTCACCTGCTCCACCTGGCATACCTGCAACCCCAACCATAATTACTGTTGCTGTATTCTGGAAGAAATATAACATTCCACAGGCCATAAATTTCTTCGTCAAATCCTGGAATAATATGATATTGGCAACCGTTAAACAAGCATGGTCGGCACTCCTGCCACAACACAAGGCTGTTGAGATGGAGAGAGAACAGCCATCAAAATAAGTGACCTATGATTGGACTTGTAAATCAAATTTCAATAAAATGCCAGAACAGTATCACGACTGAGTGAATGCCCACCATCAGTCACTCATCACTCGCTTTCTTTCACAACGCTGGCCAGCCAAGGAAGAACAACAGAGAGAGGTTGAGTTGATGATGACATTGATGACACTGGGGACTTTCTGAAGATTTTGACTTTGTGGGGTTTGATGATTTGTTGACAGAAGTAGGTGACCCTGGCATGAGAGGCAGGAGTGGGGATGAGGCCTGTAAGGGGTCAGGGGGTACGCCGCAGTAGCCTCCATGCACAGGCCTCGAAACAATCATCACACCAGACACCTTATTAACTCGTTTAAGGTGAGTTTGATATTACTCATGACAATTTAACAACTAATCTTATTATTTCTGAGAAAAAAATAGCAGTGATTGGAGGGCTGCAGATGGGAAGAATGGGTAAAGTCATGGGGTGGAGGCACCAATAAACCCATTATACATATATTTTAATGTCATGTAAATAACGGTTTTGCTAATAACGGTGTTTTTCTGGCTCCAGTTAGACGTTATTGGCGAGATCCTACTGTATTTCAGTTATATCTTAAGTACTGTACTGTATATGTCTTAGATATTTTCCCTCAAACGGGTCAAAAAGGTCACAGATAGAGGGGGGTGCCGCCCATATGTTAATTTTCCCATTAGTTTATGTATTCCTAGTATGCGAAATCCAAGTAAGTGAGCATGTCTGCTGCCCATATAGGCACGTACTATGGGGATGTACTGTATATATATATATATATATACTCAACTCTCGGTTGTCACGGGTCCCGCTATAGCGTATCTCGCTATCACACCTATATTAAATCCAACCCAAATACCTTTATCACGCACTAAATGCTTGCTCTTGCGCACCAGAAATGTTCAAAAATTTACAAAAGTCCTGACTCCGGTGCTCCACCCAGCCAACAAAAGATTCACTCCGTGGTTGGTCGTGTGACATCAGTGCCAACCGAGCACTGATTGGCTGCCTGACTGAGTCTCCCGCCCGCCAAACCATTCAAGTGCATGTCCTCAGACCGTGAACAGTGATAACGAGAACAATAACCTTTTTTGTGATATGACCATGGCCAATGTACCCCCTCCCCATCCTCCTACCATTGCCCAGCGTAATGCTGCAGCACCTGGCAGGGGAATAAAGAAGAGGAAGAACCTAAATTATGCGGATAAACTGGAAATAGTGAAACTTACAGTCATTGGTGAGACCAAGTGAAGTATAGTAGAACCTTGTTATCCGCGAATTTAAGTTTCCGTGGATCAGACTTATTTTAATACTTATTCTAAAACAGCAAGCATCCAGTTGCTAGCGAGCAGGCCACGAGTAAACGAGCTTGTCTACTGCCCACCCACACCTGCTCACAACTCAATCACAATGGTGGTGGGGTTGAGTTTGGTGAGGCGACTGATAACCTAATCTAACTTAACTCCCTGCTGATTTAACCTCACCCTACAGCACATCCACCCACACCAAAGAACATCAAAACAACACCCAGCACACGATACCATACCCAAATACTGTCATCTCTCCCCCCTTGCCCATCTTAGACCAGCTTCCAGAAGCATATCCACATTCAGATCACTCGCCACTCCATTCAGTCACTTAAAGACAACACATAGCTGCATGCATGGCCTCCTGACATCCACCCTTCTGAATCCTATCTCCCTTGTTAGGACAGGGTCCACCTGGCCAGGGTGAGATGTGGGCACCATCCAGCCCTCTTAAGCTTCCAGAAGAGGCTGGATGACTCCGTCGCTGATTCCTGTCCAGGATGCAACACAGCACCCCATACTATTAAGCACATTATGGAAGACTGCATTGCACACAATCACCTACGTCAGCAACACAACATACACTCTTTGAGAGCTGTGTAGGAAAGCCTGGTCTCGGTCATGGCCTTCCTAAGGGACTCGGGGCTGTTCGGCCAGACTGCTTGGGGAACAACTACTACTACTACTACCAAACCTAACCTAACCTAACCTAACCTGGGCTCCAGCTGGTAAACTGGGAAACGAAATCCACGATAGAGTACGTTGAGTTTCTTCCATTGTGCTGGAAACAATCGTATGTACGGCTTAAGGAACGTGATGATAATAAGGGAGAAAATCTTTCAGCATGACAAGATAATTTACCACCCTCAAAATAGAAAAATACAGAAGACAAACTCGAGGAATATGAATTGAATTGGTAAAGTCTTTAGGCTGTATGCTTTCACGAAAAATTATGGGTTTTACAATTTTAGGAGACAAAATGGAACAAAAATGTTTGCTAAGCAGAAAAATTACTCTTTCGACCCGTATGTTCTCATGGGTTAGCATTCAGTTCCACATTCTTCGTTCGGTATCGCCGTTCCCAATATATTTCGGACTGACTAAGCACAGTTATTTCTGCTCCTTAAAGTTTGTGTACATTTACTGCTCATTCTTTTGTTCGTTCTTACGTGTATGTGTGAAAGAGAGAGGACTGATACAAACAATAATGTATTCCATTATCTCTTTCATAGCTACTACTGGTCTTGAACAACGCTTTACTGTACCGGTGTCAGTGATGTTGAGTTAGGGCGAGCTATAAAAAACTGCAAGCAGTTATGGTAAGGAAACGAAGGTTACTGGTATGTTTACATGACGCTACGCTACCATCCCAAACAGTCAGGCGGTCACAGTTCACTTCATCCCAGATGTTTTTGCTGATGTTTACATGTTAATGTAACACGCATCCTAATTTTATCAATTTTCTTACAAATCATAGAAAATCACAGGATGGATTTAGGAAAAAAAAAAAAAAGCCAGATGTGCCAGACGAGTCTTTTCACATATGTAAGAAAAAGAAATTGATTTTAGAACTTTGAAAAAACGGTCCCAAGGGTGACCACGGGAGCACGCAAATTTCTGAACTCACAGCCATTGAGGGGGCTAAACATACTCCTTTACATTAAGCAGTAAAAGCACCTTACCAAATCGGTTCTTCCTGATAGTCTGTTATATTTTTTTTATTGTTTTAGGGTTGGTAAATAACATTTTATATTAAACCTGTTTCCCTGTTGTTTTTAGCTGTTCTGGTGTGACAACTCTTGTTTGTTTTGTTAACATAATGGCAGAAAGGACTGTTCTAAGTGTTTAAACCTGGCCTAACCTAGCTTAAGTGCACATACTCATGGGCCGGCCGGAAGTGAAAGAAAACGCGCTGGCTCGTGGGTGATGACGTCACACTCTCCCTTCCTGCCTTGCTGCCCTTACTGAGCTCCTCACCCTGTCAACATTCATGAAGTGTGGTGTGCCCATTTGAAATTGACATTTTATCTGCCACCTTTCCACAATTGTTCCCATACACAAGGAGGGAAAAATGCCCAATTACTGTTCAGCATATGAATGCTTCTCGTGCCACACATAAAGGTGAAACATCACATTCTACAATTTTCGAAAAATGAAGAAATGAGAAAGAGATGGTAAAAATAGGGACTACTAGAGGACAAATTTTGGGAAAGTACAAGTAAGTTCATTTATCTGGTTGGTACTTGGTTTGATATATTCAACTCCCCTGTTCCACAGGATGTAAAGTCTTTTAGAAATGCTTATGGGTTAGATTTAGAAACCCAAGACAAAACACTGAAGTACATGATAAGCACAGCAAAATCAATGTGAGTGTCTGGGAGTAAAGGTCTTTACCAGTTTCAGAAAGGGCTGATCATAAAGTCTTTGCCAAAGTTACTGGAAATGGTAAAGGATCAGTACAGTATCTCCTACATATTAACATACAGACTGAACCAAGATGGGCAGGAGCACTTCTTTGCTTGCCTCAGACAAATGGGAGCATGTTATCAGCATCCATCTCCTGTTGCTATTAAACACTGGGTTAGGTCACATCTCGGAAAAAATAGTTCACTCGGGTCAAAATAGAATGTGGATGAAAAAAACGACGATGTGAACATGTCAACAGGATTATTTTTCATCATCAGTGATGAGCATGCTACACTGTCTGAGGATGATGAATAATATCTCCAGCATGAACTGACCCTGTCTGCAATGGTGTTCTGCTTGTCAGACAAAAACGATGAACTAGGGGCAGATGGTATTGGCAAGGAAGATGTTTCAGACATCCTGGATTTAGAAGTTAAAAGGTTCAAAGAATTTATTGAGGAAGAGGGTCTAGTGTATTTTAGTGGATTCCCAGCTCATAAATTTCCTCAGTATGACTACATCGGTTCAAAGGAATCAAACAAAGAAGACACATGGATTAGTGCAGTTAGCAGGCGAAATGAAAAATTGATGAAACCCAGCTTTGAATTCCTATAAAAATTAAAAACAATGGAAATTTCATTTATCTGTCATCATGGATCTAAAACCTTGCAACCTGGAAAGGCCACTGTCCAGAATCTAGCCAGTTAAACTGCTGAATTTGTTTCTCTGCCTTATGAAGTAATTATTTATTTTTCTTGCTGTCGTATGCTTTTTAGAATGCGAGTACTAAATAACAAAAAATCACTTCATCCAGATAAACTGTAAACAAAATGAGTAAACTGATAATTGATAAAAATGTATAAAATTCTGACTGATTGATTACTTAAGAGAGTGAGAGAGAGAGATTCATTTTCAATGAACTCTAAGTATGACATGAGACAATTTTTTAGGCCATGTGCCTAAATACTATTTCCAAGCTTATAAATGATATGATCATGCTATGACTAAAACCACTAAATTGTTTGGCTAGAGATTCATACATTATTTATTTGCACCATTTTTGACATAATGTGCAAGCACATGTTAAGATATCATAGGAAAGACTGAGAAATTTTAGTGTGTAACAATGTAAGGTATGAGCTGGGAAACGGGGGACAAGAGAGAGGAGAATGTGACATCATCACTCAGGAACTGGCGCGTTTTCTTTCACTCCCGGCCGGCCCGTGAGTAGACATTGTAATCTATGGATATATATTTAGTGGTAGGTGGGAGCACTCACCATCCACTCACTCGATGTAGTGCTGCTCTTGGGTGACTGTCCTTTCCACCCTTCCATTCTTCTTTCCCTCCTTCCCCTTCTGTCTTTCTTTCCTTCATTCATTTCTCTTCCTTCTGTTTATGGGTGACTCTACACTGAGTGGCAAGCCAAATAGTTTCCTGCACATCAGAAAACCATTTACCATGCTGGTTGGTAACCATATAACCAGATCATGGTGCCTGGTGGTTTAGTAGGTAATTAAGGTGCTACAATTGGATTGAGCTTGTTTTAAGTTTATATCCAAGGGGTGGTTGGGGTTTATTGCTCTTGTAATGCCACTCATGTATGAGTGAGGCTGATCACTCTCATCTTAAATGTCAGGACCATCTTACATAGCCCTAGGCTCCTATGCTCCTCATGGGGTAGCATAGGATTAGATGATGATTATTATTATTATTTGTATTATTATTATTATTATTTTTATTATTAACAGGTCTACATAATCAAGTTTTTGTCCCTCATCGGGTATAAAATATAACATTTTTAGACCCATTTTTGACGACAATTACGAATATGCAGTCCATTTTAATGTAGCACGTCACAGTTTTATGGAAACTACTTTTTATCATTTTGGTGGAATTTTACTGCTGGATGCATATGCTTACCTATAAAAACGAATTTTTTCTTAGTATATTTGAGGTTTCAAAGTTTTTTTTTGAAGTACAGCGTGTCAACTCCTCGTATAAATTGTGTCTCCAAATAGTCCACATATACATTATATTTTCACGCAAATTGAAATGACAAAACAGGAAACTCTCCTGCAAGACATATGACAGAGAGTGAGTTTCAGTGCATTTTTGCAAAGGTCAAACTACTCAAAATCATCAAGCTTTAGACTTCCTTCAGTGCTTTGTTCCAGGCTCGTCCCTGTACAGCATCCAGCAGCAATCCACAAGCATACTTTCATTCCAGAAGCCTTGGTAGCGATGCTCCATTGCACTGATATCTTGATGGAAACGTTCTCTCTGTTCGTCAGAGATGGCTCCCAGGTTCTGCTCGAAAACTTCAAGATGCGAATGGAGAAAATATACTTTCAGTGACATCTGATGCCCCATAACTGCAAATTAATTGAGAAATCTCTCAACACCATCTTCATAATCCGGTGACTTCTTGTTTCCCAGGAAATTTCACATATCCACTTGAATGAGGTCAACGCAGCCAGTTCCATATCGGCCAGATAGTTGCAGAAGTTGTGGTCTCTTGGAGGTTCCTTTATCTCTGGGCTGATGAATATTCCTTCTTTCAGCTTAGCTTCAGTGATGCCTGGGAATTTGCATACGACATATCTGAATGCATCAGTGTTTCTTCTTCCCAGTGTATTCACAAACTGCTTCATTAAGCCGAGCTTTATATGAAGCTGAGGAAGAAGAATGTCTCCAGGAGCAACCAGGGGCTCATTTGCGATGTTCGAAGTTTGTGGCTCATATGTTTGTCTAGGTTGCCGTGTCGACTGCACGTAGTGCTTAGAAGTTGCATGGCTATCTCAGAGGCATTAGAAACAACAGTGTTTTGTGAAGCCTGATTGCAGTCCCATCAGTAAACCGATCACTTTCAAGTCTTCACACAACATCCATTTGTATTCTTCGTATTTTATGGCACCTGAAAGGGCCGCAGTGTTTTCACAGTACTCTTTCATGTGCACTGAATGTCCTAAAGGCACAGAAGGTTTCACATTCCCATTGTGCAGCAATACTGCCTTCAAGGTTTTCTTTGATGAATCAGTGAGTAAAGGTCATTAAGAAGGATCATGCTCCTGTTAAAGGCAGCGGAACAGTATATCAGTGTCGTTGCAAAAACCAGGTCCATCAACAGAAAAATATGAAGAAAGATCATCATTTCATTTTCTGACGTATGTTACTTGAACGTCTTTCTTGAGCAGACATTTTTCTTTCAAACGAGATGCCAAAAGTTCAGCCTTGTCCTTCGGTAGTCCCAAATCTCGAACTAAGTCATTCAGCTCTCCTTGAGAGAACTGTTCAGGTGTGTCTTCATTGTTAGCTAAAAACTCTGCATCCTCAGCTGCTTCATCTGACTCAGTTTGGGCTACATCTTTGTCCTCATCGTCGTTACTGGCAGTACCATCTTCTGGTGGTATTGAAATAGGAAGATCTTCATCATTGTGTGGCACTGGCCTTATAGCAGGTTCCAGACTGGGTTAAGCGGTCTTGTGCTCTTGTGGATGTTCATAACAGAAAATCCGGAGATGTTGACCTTGCAGAAGTAACAATCTGTAGCATGATCTTTCGGCTCCCTCCATATCATAGGAACGGCAAATGGCATTGCCTTTTTTCTCTTATTCAGCCAATCGGATAGTCCATTCGAACAAGTTTTACAAATTACATGCAGTGCCCATTTTCTGTCTTGATCTGCAAGAGCACAGCCGAAGTACAGATGATAGTCCTTCTTGATATCATTCGTGATGTTGCATCGCTGTCCCTTGGGGATGAACAAACCACAGACATAGCAGAAACAGTTGGGGCTATTTTTGCATTGCCTTGACATATCAAGTGATTCAGTAAACAACAACAGCTGCAAAAAAGCATAAGCAGTGCTAAGAAGAGGAATGTACGTGAATATTTTTAAACTACGGTTTCAACATGAAGGTTCATCACACCTCATAAAAACTAGACGTGGAAGGAAAAATGGATGGGATTTCAGAATCAGCACCTAAAACTGTATCAAGAACACCACAAAACTTTCATGATGATTTTTTACTGTTGACTGGTGTTATTATTATTTATTATACTTTTCACGGTTAAATCATGTTTTATGGGCCTTTGTGCACTGGCACCATTATTGCCTCAGTAAATTCATCTCTGTGAGACATTTTTCAATATTCATTTGCCTTAACCCATAAACTTTGGCAGACTGGAAATGCCAAGTGCACCCCCTCCTCCCACACACATGCATGCTTATTTATTCACCCACGCACATATGTTAAGTTTCTCGTGTTTGTTTTTTTTGTCTTGCTGATTGATAGAGTATGTGATAAAGTACGGTACTGTATGTGTCCTGTATATCATTTTTCAGCCTGATAATTTATAGTTTAACTGCCAGCGTGTTTCAAAGTTCAATAATTCTTGACTGCAGACAAAATATGCATATTTATTATTGTTTCCATTGACCAGTTTTATGAGTATAATATTAGAGAGACCATGCTGAAGTACAGGTGTGCAAATTTTCTGGTCAACATCTGCTGTAGTTTAGCTGTAAAGAACTTTGATATTTCAGTATTTTGAAGGTGTGGCTTAGGTAAAAATACAGCAGCCAGGAATATTCTTCATATATAAATTTTATGAGTAACATATGAGAGAGTGCATGTGTAATGGGGTGTATAAAAGCCTGCATTGCCTAGAGGCAAAGTGGAGGATCCTCTCTTTGGCTCAGTGGTAACGTGCATGTCTATGAAGCATGGGGGCCTGAGATCGAATCTCAGCCAGTACAGTGTTTAATTTGTTAAGTTTCATTGGTTGGCAGCAGTGTGGGATGTAAGGCGGGCTTGGTTGGCAATTTGTTGTTTTTTTCCTTGGTTAGCTGACAGCGTCCTTGTTCTTAGATGGGCTGTTCTGTGTGGTCTGTACCCTCCCCAAGGTGGCCTCCAATGCTGCGCTGCCTTGTGTGTTTGAAACTAACCAAATTAATCACCAAGGGGAGAAAAGAGGGATGTAATGGGGTGTATAAGAGCCCATGTTGCCAAGAGGGAAAGTGAGGGATCCTCTCTTTGGCCCAGTGGTAACATGCACGCATATGAAGCATGGGGGCCTGAGATTGAATCTCGGCCAGGCAAGTTTCATTTCAGTTATTACACGTGGATAAATATTATAGAACACAAAGTCAGTCCAGTGTATATGGTAATGTAACCGTGGTAAATTTGTGAAGAATGGTGGACTGGACCATTTCCCTCCATTGCACCAAACAGTGACTAATGAAGTACATGTGGGATAGGCTGTGAGCAGATGAAAAACTCTAGATGACATATTTTAAGTCATTCATGAACAATCTGCCCCCAAACAACATGTGGATAATTAAATATTCAACTTGACGCCGGAGCTAAATGTTGCAGTGTACCTCAGAACGGCTGTGGCTGCATGTCACAGTTCAGAGGTTAATATTGTTTGCTTTGAGTTTTCCAAATTAGATGGTTATTTTGTCACTGATTTGAATGTTTCTCTGTTAACAGCAACAGCAGAAAAATGTGAGTCAGAAACTGGCAGTGTCAACTTTTCCTTGTTTGGAGACCTTGGATCTCCTAAGCCTGGTAACAGCAACAACCCTTTCAGCTTCACCTTTGGTGCTGATAGTGAGACCAGCGAAGACACTAATTCATCCAACAACTTCTTCTCTATGTTTAACTCTCCCCGGAACACTTCATCTCAGGAGGGAGTAGGCTTCAGACTTTTTTAAGAGAAATTTACACATTATGACAGTGCCAGTAGACAGTTGGGCACTATTAGCCTTGTGAGTTAATGCCACAAGAGTGGCTACAAGCACACAGTCATCATTGAGGCAGGATCCTTAGCCACAGTTATATATGAATTGAAGTTGAAGCAGAGACTCATGTTGTTCGTGATATTATTGTTCATCAGAGTCTGCCTTTTTTTTTTTTTTTTTCTGCAATTTAGGACATAATTTGCTGATTTTTGCTCATGGTTAAGTTTTCAGTCTGTAGATAGCATGAGCTGCACCATAACAAGCCCCAGTACAGTACAGTATAGGGGTTCCATAACCCCTTCAGTCTGATGATGTATTTTGAATTTTGTTATTCTTGCTACCACACTTAAGAAGGATCTCTATTGTTGAAGAGGCTGCATCTAAACATTCAAGTTTGAAAAGTCACCCCTGATCCAAATAAACTGTCTGAAAGTACCGAGATTTACATTTTTTTTTAAAGTGTCTCCAGACTGAAAGGGTTAAGTGGAAGCACAGCATCATGATTTTTGGATTTGATATGTGGCTCTACACCCTACATGTTTTAATGGCACAGAAATACTGTATAAGAAAAAAACTTGTACTCTAACAGATGTTTAAATGTGGGTGTCATCGCCACCTAGAATGACTGGAGTATGATTTCATATGAAACTTGCCTGTGACAAAATCCATCTTCTGGTATTATTGAGTAGAAGGAAAAAAGGATGCCTGTAAGTTATTTGCAATATTCAGTAAGTTGATAGGAAACAAATTTTCATAAAACCTGCATGTAACAGCATTAGAGAGAACCATCATCACGTTGCAGGCGTTGGCACAGATTAATTTGCTTTTAAAAACTTAATGACATGGAGACTGAAAATTCATTGTATTTTTAAGTTGACAGATTTAGAACTGTGGAAAACAGTTTTTCTTGTCTTTTATAATTGTTGTTAGCAACCTGTGGAAAACAGTTTTTCTTATCTTTATCATTCTTGTTAGTGACACAAGCAGGAAGTTATTGTTTCAAATTCAAAACAGTCTGTTGATATTAGTGGTAACTCAGCTATTAAAAAGATACATACAGTCCAGTATATATTTGTTTTTTGGTGTTAATTTCATAAATGTAGAAAGTCTTCGTACTGCTTGTAATTTGTTGTGTATATATATATATATATATATATATATCAGTGTAGTGCTGCTTTGGGTGTCTGCCCTTTTCTCTCTTCCTTCCTCTTCTGTCTTTCCTTCATTCTTTCCTCTTCCTTCTGCCTTCATGTGACTTTACACTCCCTCGTCTGTCTTTCTCTCCTTCACTATTTCCTCTTCCTTCTGCCTATGGGTGACTCTACACTGAGTGACAAGCCAAATGGCTTCCTGTACACCAGGAAACCATTTACCATGCTGGATGGTAACCATATAACCAAATTATGGTGCCTGGTGATTTAGTGGGTAATTAAGGTGCACCAATTGGATTGAGCCTGTGCAGGTTTATATCCAAGGGGTAGTTGGGGTTTATTGCTCATGTAATACCACTCAAGGATGAGTGAGGCTGGTCACTCTCATCTTAAATGTCAAGACCAACTTACCTAGCTCCGGGCCCCTACGCTCCTCATGGGGCAGCATCGGATTGGATCAGGATGGATGGATGTATATATATATATTTTTGAGTTTTACACCATGTCCCCTTTTGTCAAGGGATAAGGCGTTGGCCGTGGGTAGAGGACTTTGGTGTTGGAGCATGTAGCATTTGATGACCGGATGCCCTTCCTGATGTCTACCAATGACCCTTGGGTGGACTCAAACCTCTGACCCTTCGGTCAAAGCACTCTATCACACTGTATGTATATATATATATATATATATATATATAATATTTATGTGTATACCTGTATATATATATATATATATATTTATGTATATATATACAGTCATCCCTGTACTTTCCGGACACCCCACTTACCGGACATTATGGGCCTGGACCTTCAGAACCCAAAAATGCCCCCCCCACCCCACCCTACCCCCACCCCCCCAAAAAAAAAAAAAAAAAAAAAAAAAATCCCAAATACAGTAAATCCTAATTTTTTCCCACCCGTAATTTGAAATTGCCCCGCGGCACCGAACAGCTGTTACACCATGGACCCTTCACCGCTTCCTTCCTCCCCCCTCCCCTGTCAGAGTTGCCATCTGGTATTTTTCATTACCAAATGTAGGCCAGTTAGGTAATGAATCAGAATAATGCATTACCAAACGGATTTTTCACATGTATGAGGATACACAGGATGGAGATGGTGGATTGTTTGCTCTCTCTGATTAATCTGCTAGCCAACATAGCATGAAAATAATCAACATGCTGTTAATTATAAGGAGAGTGATTACATTTATTTACACTTGTGTGACTGGTAAAATATATGATAGAATACTCATTTATAGGGTTAGGCATATGACAGAGGAGCTAGTTGGAGAAGAACTAGGGGGATTTAGGGACCTTAGTGCGTGACAGGGTAAGCAGACCCTCGGCTACGGCCTCAAGACGCACCGGAGAGGGCACTGCCCCTGTGCACCCCTCTCCTGCCTCTTCCTCCTTCGGGAGCAGCACCGCGTTCACAGCCACCGTACGTGACGGGGAAGGAGTGGCCACCATACGCCCTTCAGCTGCGAGCCCTAGGAGTCACGGAACCGCGTTCACAGCCACCGTACGTGACGGGGAGCGTGGGGCCACCGTACGCCCCTCATTCGTGACTCTGAAGGCTCTTCCGGAGCAGGAGGTCCCTTGCGCGGCCGACCCCTTTCGTCTCGGCTGCGTGGGACGCCCTTTGTCTCCCCACCGGAGCGATTCCCCAGAGGTGCTGGCGGAGTGGTGGCGTGGCCCAGTCCAAACCCTACCACTTACCCCTGGGAGGTCCTTGTCCCTGACAGACACCCAACGGAGGCGACGCTGCAGTCCAACCCTGATGGCGCTCCTTCCTGCAGGCAGCCGCAGCCCCCGGACTCCCAGGTCTGGCCACTAGCCCCCAGGCCCAGACCACCCAGGCTCTCTCTCTCCTAAGAGCCAGAGGCACCAGGCCCGCCTCCTGTAGCTGTTTGGCCCCAGCCCCGAGGGCCACTCCACAGGTCGAGGCCCCCAGACCAGAGGGCTTCCCTGCACCCCATCAACGCGGCCCCAATGTGAGGGCCGCCTCTCAGGTCGAGGCCCCCAGAGTGAAGGGCCTCCCTGCACCCCAACGACGACTACAGGTCAAGGCCCCCAGACCGGAGGGCCTCCCTGCACCCCACCGACGCGGCCCCAGTGTGAGGGCCGCCTCTCAGGTCGAGGCCCCCAGAGTGAAGGGCCTCCCTGCACCCCGACGATGACTACCACCCGGGCAGTGATGCCCCTACGGACAGTGCGTTGCCCCCTTCAGGAGGGCTCCCCGTAGGGCCTCTCTCTCACGCCCAGGACGCGCAGTGATACCCAAAGGAAATATGGGTACGTAGTGACAATGATACAGTGAACAATCACCACAGTAGTGTAGAGTGAGAGAGAATAAAGTATGGCCCGAATGAAAAGTGAATAACTATAGACCCATTCAGTGTACAGTGACCCGATACTTGGCAGAACAGAAAAGACCATATACAGGAGGGCGTAAAGAAAACGTGGGTTAGAGCAGGTGCGCGCGGGGCTCATTAGAAACCTGTGATTCAGTGCTAATGGGACTAAGTAACTCCCGCGAATGGCGCGACCCGCATTCTACCCACTTATGGTACTATTCGTTTCCCCCACTCCTGATCCCCTCCTCCCACAGTGAAACAGACTCAGTGAATTAAACGCCATCTCTGCCAAAGTATATTATTCGGGTACTGTAATATCCATACTAAATATCCCTGTACAAGTGAATAGTAACTTACTGTGTGTGCCATTTTGTCTAGTGTATTAAAGGCTAATTCTTTATTCCCTGTCTTTTACCAGTATCCAATATCTCTTTGTCTATATTGTCACGGTGTCAGAATTAAAGTAATAGATGTGTTAAGGTGTACTGCCCGGTTTTTATGTCCTGTTCCTCTGTGGGTGCTTTACTTTCGGTCCGGAAAGAGGACCCCGCTCAGTAGCTAGTGTTCTTAAGAAGGGAAGTCGACTTAAAAACACACAGCATAACAATTTACTTACCGAAATTTCTCCCTCAGATATGTTATGTCAATTAATAATGCTAACGAGTAAAAAAAACTATGTAGTAATGTATTGGTAAGTCTAAATTATATAACAACAGCCCCCAAGTCAGCGACCTATCAGCTTGTTTACGGATGCACACTACTTCACTTGTATTAACTTTTCATATATTTTTGTTATGCTAAGTGTTTTTAGGTCAACTCCTCGCCCTAAAAACACTAGCGACTGAGCGGGGTCCTCTTTCCGGACCGGAAGTAAAGCACCAACAAAGGAACAGGACATAAAAACTAGGCAGTATACCTTAACACATCTATTGCCTTAATTCTAAAACCGTTACAATATGATACAGAGTGACATTTAGGATATAGGATACAGGGACACAGAGTTAGGTTGGGATGACACGAGATACAACTGTACTCAACACACGATATGATACACATATAACAATGGCTTTAGTTCTATGAGTGTGGATGACCGTCTTTCATTTAAACCCAAAATATCTATATTCACAGTAGCAAGGGGAATACACAGGATTAAGAGTCTGGGGGAGGAATATTACCATGAGGAAGTCAGGGTGCGGATCACGACACTAGACTCAGTTAACTAGCCGCGGCGACACTCTTCACAGGTTTTGGTTCTCCCGCGCACCCTGATTGTCATTCACACTTACGGGAAGTTCTTTTATTCTGGGAGGGTGATAGTACTTTACTTATTATTATGGAATTACTTTCCTTTAAGGGACATGTGAGTTTGTTGGGTTAAATAACATTAGCCGCTGGTTTCATATGGATCACACTCGGTCACTCTGTCACTGTTCATTGTTCCTCTTTTTCGGGTTTACTTAGGTCTAAGGGGCGTCACTGATTTACCCATGTTTCCTGGGTTAATTCACTCTGTCACTCTGTTTGAGGGGGAGGACCTCAGGGGGACTCTGCCTGTGGCGGGCAACACACTACCCGCAGGGGAGTCACTGCCCGGGTCCGGTCCGTCGGTGAGTTGCAGGGAGGCCCTCCTGTCTGGAGGCCTCGACCTGAAGGTAGACCCTTACCTCAGGGTCTCGTCGGTGGGGTGCAGAGAGGCCCACCTGTCTGGGGGCCTCGACCTGAGAGGTGGCCCTCGGGGCTGGGGCCAAACAGTTGGAGGAGGCGGGTCTGGCGTTGGTGGCTCCGCGGGGTGAGGGGGTCAGAGTTACCCTTGCCTGTAGTCTGCTGGGCTCGCCTGGGGGTCCTGGGGCTGCGGTGGTCTGCCAGGGGACGCGCCGTCAGGGTTGGGCTGCAGCCTCGTCTCCTGCTAGTCCCTGAGGAAGACAGAGATCTCCCAGGAGTGGGAGGCAGGTCCGGTCTTGGACTTTGCCTCCACTCTGGTGACATCTTTGGGGCAACTCTCCCGGGTGGTGTCAAGCTATTCCCACAGGGGAACGCAGAAGGTGGAGTGCACACGGAGACCGTGTCCTCTCCTATATACAGGGAGGGAAGCACAGAGGCGGCTCTCTCTCCTGTCTCTGTCACAGCCGTGGCTCCAGGTTGCTTTACCCTGGGACACACTTTTCTCTTTCTACTAGGGCCTCCTGCCCTTGGAGTGGCAGAGGATACTGGAACCTCGTGGCGCACTAAAGGGCCTCTTGCCCGGGGTGTGGCGGAGGATACTGGCCCCTCGTGGTGCACTGTAGGGCCTCCTGCCCGGGATGTGGCAGAGGGTATTGCTCCCTCGTGGCACACTGTAGGGCCTCCTGCCCGGGATGTGGCAGAGGGTACTGGCCCCTCGTGGAGCACCAAAGGGCTTCTTGCCCTAGACGTGGCAGAGGACATGGACACCTCGTGGCTCACTGAAGGGCTTCCTGCCCTAGATGTGGCAGAGAGTGCTGGAGCCTCGTGGCACACTGAAGGGCCTCCTGCCCTAGTTGTGGCGGAGGGTATTGCTCCCTCGTGGCACACTGTAGGGCCTTTTGCCCTGGACGTGGCAGAGGTAGGGACACCTCGTGGCTCACTGAAGGGCCTCCTGCCCTTGAGGGGTGTAACTATGGCCGTCGCCAAAACGTTACTAGGGACTGACTCTTGTTCAGTCCCACCCCACTGCTGTCGATGGTTGTCCCGCCTGCGAGGTTGTTTCCGATCCTGGTTCACCTGGTGTCGGGGCAGTTGCGGGGAAAAGGGGCACAGGTCAGTGGTGGGTGGGTGACCCTCTTACCCTGGGTCATTAGCCCCCCCATTGTCTCTTCCTGGGGTGGTGGTGGCCCGGTGGTGGGGTGGGGGGTGGCAGGGTGGGTGGTCCGGCGGCGGGCATTTTACCACCGTCGTCGTTGAAAAAGTCACGACCTCGTGACTGCAGGTGGTAGGTGGTTGAGGTGAACGTCTTGTGGGCCGGGGTGAGGTGTTGCAGGTTTGTCCAGTGGTGGGTTATGGTGTTTGGTTCTTGGGTGGGGTTGAAAGAGAGACGGATGGAGGATGGGCGGTTTGTCTGGCGTAGGAGGCGAAGCTGGGGTGTCTGTCGGATCTTGATGGGTGGCTGGTCGTAAGGTAGCCAGTGGATTCGGGTGATCCTCATCGTGGTGGTTGTTGCCCGGTGTGAGGACAGTAGCTGTATGCTGGAGAGTGATGGGGGGTAGGTGTTTTTATGGGGAATGGGTCTGGGAGGATGCACTTTAGGGAATTGGGATTTGGGGGTTTTCCATCGTGCTTGGTGGAGAGGGAGGGTGATGGGGGAGGGGGGGTTTGTGGTGGTGGGTGGCGGGCTGGGCGTGCACTGGGGGGTGGTGTTGGGGTGTATCTGGATGGTGGGCATGAGAGGCAACCAGATCTGGTAGTGGTGGTGGTGAGTGTGGGTGTGGGTGGTGAGGGTGGTTGTGCACGTGGTGGTGGTGAGGGTGTGCAGCTGTTGGGAGGTGAGGTGGGTGGCAGTGCGGTGTGGCGCGTATAGTGGGCATGGTCGCGGGGGAGGGGGAGAGTGTTTGATGGGGTAGGTAGGGTAGCGATGCAGATGCAGGTGGCAGGGGGTTGAGAAGTGTGGTGTGAGGAGGTGGCGGTGGTGAGGCAGGTGGTGGGGGCGACGTGGTGTGGGAGGTGGTAGGGGGATGGGTGGTAGAGAGAGGTGTGGGAGGCGGTGAGTGGGTGGTGGTGCTGGGCGGGGGTGGCGATGGGGGCGGTGGATGTGGTGAGTCGGGATCAGGTGTGATGGGGGGTGGTGTGGTTGTAGGTGAGGTGCTGGGTGGGGGTGAGAAGTAGTAGGAATAGGAGTTTGGGGGGTAATTCTCGGAAATGTCTGTGTGGCCAGGTGTACGGGAAGAGGTGCGGGGCGCGGGTGTGGGGGTGGTCATTGTTGGGTGGGTGGAAGGGTCGCACGTGGCGATTCCGATACGTGCGTTGTTGGCCTTGCTGATTTATGATTACTTGATAGGGGTTGGGGACTCGGGTTATGGTGAAGGGGCCGATGAATCGGGGTGAGATCTTATTTGGGGTAGGGAGTTGTGCCATGACAACGGATTGGCCAGGTTTGTAGAGGTTGGTGTTGGGCGTAAGGTCCTGTTGTGTTTGCAGGTGGTGGAGGCGGTGTTTGAGGTGGTGGAGAGGGTCTGTAGTGGAGGGCGGGGTGGGTGGCTGGAGGTGGTGGCGGAGGGGTAGGAGAAGCGGGGTTTCCCTGAATACTCGCTCGTGTGGTGTTGTGCCGTCTTCTCGTGGGCATGTGTTTAGGCCCCATTGTACAATTTTGACATGGGCAGGCCAATCTTCATTTCCTGTTTGCATGATGCGAGTGTGGACCTGATTGAGGAGGGAGCGATGACTTCTTTCACAGATGCTGTTGCCTTGGGGCCAGCAGGGGGATAAGTGGGAGATGTGGAACCCGAATATTTTTGCTAATTCTTGCCAGACTTTTCCTGTGAATTCTGGTGCATTGTTGGAGTGCAAGGCCCGGGGAATGCCAAAATATGGGAATACGTGGCGAGTTAAAGCATCTGCGATGGATACTGCACTGTGATCTTTTGCAGGGCATGCTATTATGAATTTGGAATAGACGTCTACGAAGGTGATTATGTATTTATATCCTGTTTTGGGCGTGAGGGATCCGACGACGTTGAGGGAAAGTAGTTGCCAGGGTTTTGTTGCTGTTAGTTTTCCTGAGGGGCCTGGTGTGCGGGTGATGTCTATTCCCTAAAGCACAAGCGCGGCAGGATTGTATAATGTCCTTGGCGATGGTGGAGGGGTTTGGTGTCCAGTACATGTCATTGAACACTTGGATGAGTTTCTTAGGGCCCAGGTGAATGCCATTGTTGGCGTGAAGGTGCAGCATGGTGTCGTGGGCAGTGGTGGGGCTTAGGACGATGTGGCCATTGGGGTCGAACAGGTGTTCGCCGTGCAGGTGGAGTTTGTTGAAAATGTTTGGCAGGATCCAGGTAGGGCGTTGCTTATCTTGCCACATTTGGATAAGGTCCGGTTCTGCTGAGATGGCGTTGATGGGTAATCGGGATAGGGTGTTGGCATTTGTGTGGAGCTTGCCTGGACGGTACGATATTTCAAAGTCGTATTCCTTGAGAGTTTCTCGCCATCGTATGAGTTGTGCTTTGGTGGTGTTGGATTGGCGCAACCACTGTAGGGATTGGTGATCAGTAATGATAATCACATGTGTGCCTGAGATGTACGAGCGGAACTAATCGAGTGACCAGATAATTCCTAGGCATTCACGTTTGGTGGCCGCGTAATTTCTTTCTGCAGGGTTTAAGGTGCGGCTGGCACAGTCGATGATGTGCTCGTGGCCGTCTTGGACTTGGGCAAGGACCGCCCCTATGGCGAGGAGTGAGACGTCGGTATACAGACGGAAGGGCAGGTTGTAGTCTGGGAAGGCGACGACTGGGGCGGAGGTCAGTTTGGCTTTGAGGGTGGGGAATGCATTGTTTCTGGGTTCTGTCCAGACGAAAGGTTCTCCTTTCTTGGTAAGGTTGTGCAAGGGTTTGGCGATGTCTGCAAAACCTTTCACGAAACGCCGGTAATAGGAGGTTAACCCTAGGAAGGCTCTGGTTTTGTGCACATCGCGGGGTGGGGGAATGTCAGCTATGGCACGTAGCTTGTCGGGGTCGGGAGAGATGCCCTCTGCATTGATCAGGTGTCCGAGGAAGGAGACTGATCGTTCAGCTAAAACACATTTTGTGGGTTTTAGCTTGAGCCCGGCCTGGCGTATACGCTGGAATACCTGTTTAAGGCGGTGGAGGTGGTCGGCCCAGGTGTGGCTGTAAACGATGACGTCATCGAGGTAAGCCAAACAGGTTTCCCAGGTGAGTCCGCTCAGAACAGATTCCATGAGGCGGGAGAACGTGGCGGGGGCGTTGCAGAGTCCGAAGGGAAGGACGTTAAATTCATAGTGCTTACCGTTTGATGTTGAGAAGACGGTTTTGTGTTTGTCATTGGGGTGGACTGGAACCTGCCAGTAGCCTGATTGCAGGTCTAGGGTAGAGCACCATGTCGATCGGTGGAGGGAGTCTAGAGAGTCGTCGATCCTGGGTAGTGGTGTAGCGTCTTTGATTGTAACGTCATTCACTCTGTGGTAATCGACGCAGAAACGCATGGTTCCGTCCTTTTTTTGCATGAGTACTACAGGTGAGGACCATGGGCTAGTGGAGTTTGAGATGACACTGGCATCGAGCATTTCCTGGACCTGCCGGTCTTCTTCCGCCTGCTGTTTGGGTTTTTTTCGGCGTGATGGTTGGCGAATGGGAGGTCTGGTAGAGTGAATCTCGTGGCTGAGATAGGTGGTGTGGCCAAGATCGGTCGGGCCGGCGGAGAATAAGTCCTGAAAGTCCAGGAGTAGTTGGTGGAGGCTGTTTGATTGGGAAGGGGATAGATGTGATGGTATGTTGGAGAGAGTGGGGTGATTGGGGGGTGGTGTTGAGCATGGTTCTGCCTCTTCTGTATCACCAATGATGAGTCCTCGAGGCAGAGTTAAAGGTGTTGTGGCGAGGTTTACAATACGGATTTGGTGGGCGTGGGAGGGAAGGAAAGTAGGGGAAACTAAACAGGATGATAGGGGTCCGGTGGGGATGGATGGTGAAAAAAGGACTGATGTGCCTGAGGGTCTGGTGAGTGTCACCCATGCTTCGTGGTGAGGTGGAATGGTAATGGTGGAAGCAATAGTGGCAGGGAATGAGGGAGAGGGAGGTAGCAAGGGTGGAATGGGAGATGGGGTTGGAGGGGGATGAAGTGAGGCATTGAGTGAGGCTGGGGTTGGGTTACATGTACAGGTGGGTTGGGGCGGGTGAGTGGTGTGGGGGTGGTGGTGTTGTTTTTCCTTCGTTTTTTTTTTTTCCTTGTTGATGGATGCTTGGTTGGGGCGGGCTGGACTGAAGTGGAGGCGACGTTGATAACAATCGATGGTCGCGTGGAGTTTCTGAAGGAGGTCCAGCCCAAGGTATCCATCATATTGACTACATGAAGAATCAAATATGATGAATGGGTGGTTGGTGGAGACTCGTTGGTGAGTGCTGGTTTGTGGGGCCCGGGTTTCCCCACGGATGGGTAGGGGGCCATCCCCCGCGTCTACGAGGTTGGCTGAAGTGGGGAGGAGTGGGCCGAATTCTGAGACGTGGCGGCAGTAGAAATGGGAGTAGAGGCAAGACCTGGCTGCTCCCGTATCCACCAGTAATCTTGCCTTGACCCCGTTCAGCCAAATCTTGTTGTAGACTGGGGGTCTGTAGTTGTGTGAGGTGGCCCCCGCCACCGTGGGGAGGTGCGGGGGCGGGCCTAAAAATGCATCTGCTGAGGATGGGTGAGGTCGTCGTGTTCATCATCGTCCGGTCCTTGGTAAAGCAGTGGTGGCGTGTCGTCCTCCTGGGTGTCGTCGTCAAGCGAGGAGACTTTCTTACGCCCTTGGTGGAGATTTTTGCGCCTGCTTGCCTTGAGTTGCTCCCTTATATCGTGCAGGGGGCAGGTGCGACTGCAGGCCGTGAATTCCCAAGGGTTTATGGTAATTAGATTGCCTTGCTCCCTGGGGTTTGGGCGCTTCTTTTGTGGGTAAGCCCTGGGTACTGTGGGAGGCGGCGGCTTAGGTTTTGGTGGGGGGTTGTGATTTGTGGGAAATCTTGTTACTGCGTGAAGGGGTTGTGGTGTTGGGCGGGCAGCGAGGAGACGTTTGACGAGTTGCAGGTCCTGATCCATGTTCCCTGAGGGATCATAGATAGAGAAATGCTCCCTGACTGTGCTAGGGAGAAACCTCAGCAGAGCATTGAATGTGTGAGTATCCCGAGTATTCATTTCTGCCTCGGGATAAGCGGCGCTGACGAGGCGCCGAGCCTGGACGAAAGTGTCGTCCAGGTTACTGTCGTAGGTGAGGACGTCGAGCCGTGAGAGAGCGATAACTCTGCCCATGCAAGGCATAAAAGCCTGTTTCACAATTTGCGTGAACTGGTCCCATGACAGTTCTGGGACTATTTTTGGTGCTTCATTGGTGATAATTTTTCCCAGGTTAGGTAATGTGACCGCAATTTTCTCCTTATCCGAGTCAAACCCTATGTCTAAGAGGGGTTTGATCATATCCAAATATACATCAATGTCACATTGGTCCGGGTTGAATTTTGGCAATTGAATGTGCGGTTTGGCTGCCATTGTGCAAGTTTCCCTTTTTTGTTCCTTCGTGCTTTTACTCGGATCCAGAACCACCGCTTGCCACCAGTGTTATGCTGAGTATTTTTAGGTCAACTTACCCTAAAAACACTAGTGACTGAGCGGGGTCCTCTTTCCGGACCGGAAGTAAAGCACCAACAAAGGAACAGGACATAAAAACTAGGCAGTATACCTTAACACATCTGTTGCCTTAATTCAAAAACCGTTACAATATGATACAGAGTGATATTTAGGATATAGGATACAGGGACACAGAGTTAGGTTGGGATGACACGAGATACAACTGTACTCAACACACGATATGATACACATATAACAATGGCTTTAGTTCTATAAGTGTGGATGACCGTCTTTCATTTAAACCCAAAATATCTATATTCACAGTAACAAGGGGAAAACACAAGATTAAGAGTCTGGGGGAGGAATATTACTATAAGGAAGTCAGGGTGCGGATCATGACACTCGACTCAGTTAACTAGCCGCGACGACACTCTTCACAGGTTTTGGTTCTCCCGCGCACCCTGATTGTCATTCACACTTACGGGAAGTTCCTTTATTCTGGGAGGGTGATAGTGCTTTACTTATTATTATGGAATTACTTTCCTTTAAGGGACACGTGAGTTTGTTGGGTTAAATAACATTAGCCGCTGGTTTCATATGGATCACACTTGGTCACTTTGTCACTGTTCACTGTTCCTCTTTTTCGGGTTTACTTAGGTCTAAGGGGCGTCACTGATTTACCCGTGTTTCCTAGGTTAATTCACTCTGTCACTCTGTTCGAGGGGGACTCTGCCTGTGGCGGGCAACACACTACCCGCAGGGGAGTCACTGCCCGGGTCCGGTCCGTCGGTGAGTTGCAGGGAGGCCCTCCTGTCTGGGGGCCTCGACCTGAAGGTAGATCCTTACCTCAGGGTCTCGTCAGTGGGGTGCAGAGAGGCCCGCCTGTCTCGGGGCCTCGACCTGAGAGGTGGCCCTCGGGGCTGGGGCCAAACAGTTGGAGGAGGCGGGTCTGGCGTCGGTGGCTCCGCGGGGTGAGGGGGTCAGAGTTACCCTCGCCTGTAGTCTGCTGGGCTCTCCTGGGGCTGCGGTGGTCTGCCAGGGGACGCATTGTCGGGGTTGGGCTGCGGCCTCGTCTCCTGCTGGTGCCTGAGGAAGACAGAGATCTCCCAGGAGTGGGAGGCAGGTCCGGTCTCGGACTTTGCCTGCATTCTGGTGACACCTTCGGGGCAACTCTCCCGGGTGGTGTCAAGCTATTCCCACAGGTGAACGCGGAAGGTGGAGTGCACACGGAGACTGTGTCCTCTCCTATATACAGGGAGGGAAGCACAGAGGCGACTCTGTCTCCTGTCTCTGTCACAGCCGTGGCTACAGATTGCTTTACCTTGGGACCCACTTTTCGCTTTCTACTAGGGCCTCCTGCTCTTGGAGTGGCGGAGGATACTGGAACCTCGTGGCGCACTAAAGGGCCTCTTGCCCAGGGTGTGGCGGAGGGTATAGACCCCTCGTGGTGCACTGTAGGGCCTCCTGCCCTGATGTGGCGGAGGGTACTGGCCCCTCGTGGCACACTGTAGGGCCTCCTGCCCTGGATGTGGCAGAGGGTATTGCTCCCTCGTGGCACACTGTAGGGCCTCCTGCCCTGGATGTGGCAGAGGGTATTGCTCCCTCGTGGCACACTGTAGGGCCTCCTGCCCGGGATGTGGCAGAGGGTACTGGCCCCTTGTGGCGCACTATAGGACCTCCTGCCCTGGATGTGGCAGAGGGTATTGCTCCCTCGTGGCACACTGTAGGGCCTCCTGCCCGGGACGTGGCAGAGGGTACTGGCCCCTCGTGGCGCACCAAAGGGCTTCTTGCCCTAGACGTGGCGGAGGACACGGACACCTCGTGGCTCACTGAAGGGCTTCCTGCCTTAGACGTGGCGGAGAGTTCTGGAGCCTCGTGGCACACCGAAGGGCCTCCTGCCCTAGTTGTGGTGGAGGGTATTGCTCCCTCGTGGCACACTGTAGGGCCTCTTGCCCTGGACGTGGCAGAGGTAGGGGCACCTCGTGGCTCACTGAAGGTCCTCCTGCCCTTGGGTGTAACTATGGCCGTCGCCAAAACGTTACTAGGGACTGACTCTTGTTCAGTCCCACCCCACTGCTGTCGATGGTTGTCCCGCCTGCGAGGTTGTTTCCTATCCTGGTTCACCTGGTGTCGAGGCAGTTGCGGGGAAAAGGGGCACATGTCAGTGGTGGGTGGGTGACCCTCTTGCCCTGGGTCATTAGCCCCCCCCCCCTGTCTCTTCCTGGGGTGGTGGGCTGGTGGTGGCCCGGTGGTTGGGTGGGGGGGTGGCGGGGTGGGGGGTCCGGCGGCGGGCATTTTAATTTTAACGCAGGTTGGGACAATTTGAAATACAGTGCAACGATGCTATTCAGACATGTTGCATTCAGCTGATCATCATCAACCCGCTAAGTCTATCTTCGCCTCGGGGGGGGGGGAATGAGTAGGCTATAGTGAGCTTGCCAGCGTGATGATAGTGCTCAAGGTTAGTTGACGGAGGGGGAGGGAGTTTAGTGTGTGTGTGTGTTCTTACCTAATTGTTCTTACCTAATTGTATCTTTACAGGAATGAGTCAAGCTCATACTGTCCCGTGTCTTAAACCATATTTATTGTACATATCCTTAAATTTGTGAATTGTTTTGGCACACACTATTTCATTCGGTAGTGCATTCCACTGATCAATTGCTCTGTTTGGGAAACTAAATTTCCTTACGTCTTTATCACCTCTCATTTTATGCAGTTTTTTCCTGTGTCCTCTTGCTGATGCTTCCCCATACGTTAAGTAATCATTTATGTCTATTTTCTCCATCCCTGATATGCATTTATATAGCATATTCATGTCACCTCTTTTCCTTCTCTCCTATAGTGTTCGTAGATTCAGTTTATTTAGTCTTTCTTCATAGCTTAGATCCCTTAAGCTTGGTACCCATCTTGTGGTGGCCTTTGAACTTTTTCAATCTTGTCTATGTGTTTTTTGAGATGAGGACTCCAGACTACTGATGCATACTCCAGGGTTGGTCTGATAAATGATGTTATCTTTCTTAGCATGTCTTCATATATGTATGTAAACGCTATTCTCATATTTGCAAGCAGTGTATACATGTTCCGTACCTTCTCACTGATGTGGTCAGCCGGAGATAGTCTGTTGTTGACAATCACACCTAGATCCTTCTCTCTTTCTGATGTGTGTAAGGTTTTATTTCCTAACTTATAATCTCCATCAGGTCTTTTTCCACTTTTACCAAACTTGATTACAGTACATGACACTTGTCCACACTGAATTCCATTTGCCATGTATTACTCCATTCATGAAGTTTATTTAATTCTTCTTGTAGCTCTACAAGGGTCTGTGTTAGTAATTCTCCTTTGTATTTTTGCATCATCTGCAAACATATTTAGATAGCTTTTAAAATACCCGCCGCCGCCGGACCACCCACCCCGCCACCCCCCACCCCACCACCGAGCCGCTACTACACCACCACCCCAGGAGGACACGACGGTGGGGCTAGTGACCCAGAACAAGAGGGTCACCGGGACACTACTGTCCTGAGTCCCTCTTCCCCGCAACTACCCCAACACCAGGTAAGCGGGAAGAGACAACGACCCTGCGAGCAGGACAGCCGTCACCAGAATCGGGGTGGGACTGAACAAGATTCAGTCCCAGGTGACACCGCGTTCACGGCCACTGTACGTGACAGGGAAGGAGCAGCCACTGTACGCCCTTCAGTTACCTCCCCAAGGGCAGGAAGGCCCAAGGCTACGGCCAAAGTACATACCAGGGTGAGGGGACCCTCGGCTACAGCCTCAGTATGTACCGGAGAGGGCGCTGCCTCTGTGCACTCCTCTCCTGTCTCTCTCTCCTACGGGAGCAACACTGCGTTCACGGCCACTGTACGTGACGGGGAAGGAGCGGCCACTTTACGCCCTTCAGTTGCTTCCCAAAGAGCAGGCAGGCTTACGGCTACAGCCGAAGTACACACCAGGGTAAATAGACCCTCGGCTACGGCTTCAGTGTGTACTGGAGAGGGCACGGCCTTTGTGCACCCGTCTCCTGCTTTTCTCTCCTACAGGAGCAACACCACGTTCACGGCCACTGTACATGACGGGGAAGGAGCAGCCACTGTACGCCCTTCAGTTGCTTCTCTAAGGGTAGACAAGCTCCCGGCTACGGCCAAAGTACGTACCAGGGTAGACAGACCCTTGGCTACAGCCTCAGTACGTACTGGAGAGGGCATGGCCTCTGTGCACCCCTCTCCTGCTTTTCTCTCCTACAGGAGCAACACCGCTTTCACGACCACTGTACGTGACAGGGAAGGAGCGGCCACTGTACGCCCTTCAGTTGCTTCCCATAGGGCAGGTAGGCTCACGGCTACAGCCGTGGTACATACCAGGGTAAGCAGACCCAAGGCTACGGCCTCAGTACGTACTGGAGAGGGCACAGACTCCGTGTACCCTTCTCCTGCCTTTTCCTCCTTTGGGAGCAGCGCCGCCAGAATGGCCACTGTACGTAAGGGGGAAGGAGCGGCCACTGTACGCCCTTCAGCTGTGAGCCCTAGGAGTCACGGAACCGCGCTCATGGCCACTGTACGTGACAGGGAAGGAGCGGCCACTGTACGCCCTTCATTTGTGGCTCCGAAGGCCCTCCTGATGCAGGAAGTCCCTTGCGCGGCCGACTCTTTCCCTCTCGGCTGCGTGGGACGCCTTTTGTCACCTTCCGGGAGTGTTGCCCCGGAGGTGTTGCCAGAGTGGTGGCATGGCCCAATCCAGGTCCTACCACCTACCCCTAGGAGATCCCTGCTCATGCCGGACACCTGACGGAGACGGTGCTGCAGCTCACCCCTGTCGGCGCCTCCCCCTACAGGCGACTGCAGTCTTAGGACCCCCAGGCCCGACCAGCAGCCCCCAGGTGAAGGCAACCCAGGCTCTCTCTACCCCTGGAGCCAGAGGCAACAGGCCCGCCTCCTACAGCTGTTTGGCCCCAGTCCCGAGGGCCACCTCTCAGGTCAAGGCCCCCAGACTAGAGGGCCTCCCTGCACCCCACCAACGAGGCTCCAGTATGAGGGCCTCCTCCCAGGTCGAGTCCCCCAGACAGGCGGGCCTCCCTGTACTCCACCGACGACCAGGACCTGGGCAATGTATTGCCCTCTGCAGGAAGGCTCCCCCTAGGGCCTTCCCCTCACGCCCGGACACCATAGTGAATTATAACCAGGAAACACGGGTAAATAGTGACGTTAACGCCCCATGTGTCATGAACAGTCGAGACGGGGAGATAACAGTGAACAGTGACAAAGTGAAGGCCAGAACAATACCAGTGAAAGTTACCACTAACTTACTAAAGCCCGATACCCGGCAGAATAGAAAATAGCCTGGGTCCCAGATAAGAGAACTTATAGAAATCGTGAACCAAGACTAGGGTGCGCGGAAGAATCAAAAGTCTGTGAATAAGTGTCGTCGCGACTAAGTGACTCCATCCAGTGTCGCGATCCGCACCCTGTCTAGTTATAGTAACATTCACCCCATGAACTCTTGGCCCTGTTCATCCCTAGTGCATCGGACTCAATTTATAAAATGCCAATTCAGCCTAAAGACGAAATAAGGGTATCACGATCTTACAATTAATTACCTAAGTGTACATGCAGAATACTGTGTCTCAAGTGTAACTGTAAATCTTGGTGTTAAAGGCTAACTCTGTGTCCCTGTCTACTGTATATCCAATACCTCTCTGTTTTATATTGTAACGGTGTAGGAATTAAGACAATAGATGTGTTAAGGTATACTGCCTGGTTTTTATGTCCTGTTCCTTTGTGGGTGCTGTACTTCCGGTCCGGAAAGAGGACCCCGCTCAGTCGCTGGTGTTCTTAGAACGAGAAGTTGGACTAAAAACACCCAGCATATCAGCTTTCATTTCCAGTGTTACTGTCTATATCATTTATATACACTAAAAAACATGATTGATGCCAGCACTGAGCCCTGTGGTACTCCACGAGTCACTTCTTTCCATGATGAGTAATTTCCCTTTAGTACTGTTCTCATTTTTCTTTTCATGAGAAAATCTTGCATCCAACAATACAGTTTGCCTCGAATTCCTCCTTGATGGTACAGTTTCCATAAAAGTCTTTGGTGTGGTACTGTGTCAAATGCTTTCTTGAAATCTAAATAGATACTGTCCACTCATCCTTCTCTTTCCTGTAATGTGTCTGTTACTCTGTCATAGTAGTCTGTGTGTGTGGGTGTGTTTACCTAACTGTAGCTTTACAGGAATGAGTCAAGCTCGTACTGTCCCGTGTTTTGACACTGCCATAGTTACATACAGTATATTTGGTAAAATGCGTGACTTACAGAAGAGTGCCCCTGAAATATACCATAGTGCCCCCGACAACGGGGCAAGCAAGATACAGCCCAGTATGCCCGGGAATGTGCCGACACCCCCACACGGACCCCACGGGGTAGCCGCCACCAGTCGGAACAACTCCCGGCAACAGTGACATATGTCAGCCTGGGCCATGCGCCCCTATGTCACGCAGCCACCACGCCGTCGCAGTCGTAGAAGGACACCACCTTCACGGAGTGGGATTGTTGAACCAGCTAGGGGTGGAGTTGTTATAGACACTCCAGACGGTGCCCCTCCTCGTGAGACGGCCTTTTGTCGCTCCGAAAGAGCTCCGGTAGAGATGGCCTATTGTCGCTCCCGCCCTCATGAGACGGCCTATTGTCACTCTGAAAGTGCTCTGGTAGAGACGGCTTATTGTTGCTCCCGCCCTCGTGAGACGGCCTATCGTCGCTCTGAAAGTGCTCTGGTAGAGACGGCCTATTGTCGCTCCCGCCCTCGTGAGACGGCCTATCGTCGCTCCGAAAGTGTTCCGGTAGAGATGGCCTACTGTCGCTCCTCTCCTCGTGAGACGACCTATTGTCGCTCCGAGGGTGCACAGAAGGAGGCAAGGAGCGAGACGTCACCCCGGCAGGAGACAAGAGCCCAGGCCTCCCATCCCAGAGTGGCCCAGACAGGCCTCACAGCCTCCCCTGGCCTCCGCTCCCTACGTCTGGCTCTAGAGCAGATGCACCTGATGGGCCTCAGTGTAAGTTGATGCCGCAGCCCTCCTCTGTCGGCGCCCCTAGACGCTGGAGACTGCAGTCCGCAGTCTCTCTCGATTCTCCCCAGGACACCCGGGCGCGATCTCCATACGCCCCTACAACGACGTAAGGCTCCCACTTCCGGCCGAGACTTACAGCAGAGGTTCCTGGAGCTATTCGGCCCCAGTCACGAGGGCCATACTCCTGAGCCCAGTCCGGGAGCCACGGGTAGCCCAGGACGCGAGAGGATGCCCATACGAGTTGTCCCGTCCCCCCTTGGTACGCCTCCCCTTGGCGGTGCCCCTAGCCCGGCAGGATTGCCAATGGCATGTTCCCGCCTATCCCCATGATGAATACGTGTGATGTTACAGTGCAAGTGATTTAGGTTAAGTGTGATTTCCCCTAGTATAGTATTGTGCAGTGACTTAATATAGTGAATATCGGGGCAAGTAAGATCACAGTGAGAGAATAAAGGACGAGTGTGTGGAACAAGATCTGATGAACTATATTCATGAGTGACGTCCCTTATATACAATTAGTAAGCCTGTGCCGCCTGGAGATTCCTCCGTAGTGACATACCCCTACTACTGTGAACTCTAAAGAAATATTACGAGAGAGTATTAGTGATATTCCCCCACTCACGCTGCCTGTAAATCTTGTATGACACTCTCTCGTCCCAGTATCTAGAGTAAGTGTAAATCAAGAATAAAATCAATTACCAAAGTCCCTTTGCTAGTGGAAAACGTGTAGTCCTCATTGTTAATATTTGCCTCTCTCCAGTATTACCATAACTCTCTCCTAGCCATCACAAGTCACTCCCCACACCCTCCCCCTTTCCCCCCCCTTGTGAGACTCACCCCCCGCGCCTCCCGCGCGCGCCTATATTCACTGTACCCTGAATACACTAGGACTGAATGTGTTGGCATTAATGTCAGATAAGCAAGTATCCTGCGAGATACTCATGTCTTAGATAAGGTTTTATATTGCTATGTATTATGTTGTAATATCTGCTGATTTGTCCTGTGTCTGATTGTGGTAATATATGTGTAAAGGTTATTGCCTAGACTTTTTGTGTCCTGCCTCTCTTTATTGCATTAAGCTCCGGTCTCAAAAGAGGACCCCGCTCCACATTAGGTGTAGTAGGAACGAGAAGTCGAGCCTATTTCCACCTAGCATTACACAGGTGGCCAGCGGTGGTTCTAGACCCGGGCGTAAAAGAGAGGTAATCAGGAATATTTGGCAAAATGGCACCTAAACCGCACGTTCAGTTACCCAAATTTGACCCCGACCAGTATGGTATACACACATATCTGGCAATAATTAAACCCTTACTGGATATTGGCTTTGAAAGTGACCAACAAAAAATTGCAGTCACACTACCACTGTTGGGTAAAGCGGCGGCGAACATAGCACCGAAAATCGTCCCAGAACTCACCTGGCAGAACTTTACAAAGTTCACTGTACAAGCCATCACCCCATCATTAGGGAAAGTAGTGGCTCTATCCCAATTGGATAGTTTTTCATTCGACGGGGATTTAGATAATACCCTGATACAGGCAAGACGCCTGGTTACTGCTGCCTACCCAGAGGCAGATGAGCAAACCAGGGATCAGCATACATTTAACACTCTGCTCAGAGTGCTTCCAAGTGTTGTTAAGCGCAGGAGACATGGATAAGCACCCAACAGGAGACATGGATAGAGATATACAGCTGATATGGCGCCTCCTGACCGCCTGCCCTTCTCCACAGCAAATCAATGTTGTTAAGAAATTCCCCACCTGACCCCCGGCTCCCCCAGCCACACCACGTCCACCTCTGCCTCACACCAGCCCGACCCCGGCGCCTAGCCCGCCCAGGGCACACCCCTCCCGTCGGCGCCCCACCCCGTGAGAAAACCCGAACCTAATTCTTATCAACCCGTGTGAATTCACAGCCTGCAACTCCCGCTGTCCCCTTCATGACATACGGGACCAGCTTAAAGATGATCGCTGCAGAATCACAGCCCCGGGTTTGCGTAAAGTGTCCGCCTTAGAAGGCGAGGCCCCAGAGGACGAGCTGACGCCCGTGGACGAGCCCCATTCAGGAGAACTGGAGCAGGAACAGGAGAACGAAAGCCCTAGCCAGCTGGATTTTTAGGCCCGTCCCCGCACCAACCCACAGTGGCGGGGGCCATTACCCCTAAGTATCGTCCCCCAGTATACCACAAGATGAAAATAAACGGCGTGAAGCCCAGACTGCTAGTCGATACGGGAGCGGCCAGGTCCTGCCTTTACAGCCACTGTTTCTCCCGCTACAAATCACGGTTTGGCCCACTCTGCTCTACTACCACTCACCTTGTGGACGGGGGAGATGGCCCCCTGCCCATCCGTGGGGAAACTCAGGCCCTACGGATCGACACCCACCAGCCGGTGTCCACCCAACACCCATTCATCATTTTCTATTCCTCCTGCCGGAGTTATGATGGGTATTTAGGGCTGGACTTGCTCCAAAAACTCGGAGCCACGATCAACTGTCGCTACCGACAACTTCAGTTCCGCCCCCCACCCGTTCCACCCCAGCCGTTTGCACATGCACGCCGCGGCCCCAGCCAGAGGATTCGCTCCCTTCCTCCCCCCAGTGCCCCCCTTCCCCCGCCCCCCTCTCCTCCCCCTCCCGTGCCTTTCCACCCCACTCCTGCTCCCTCTTTCCCCACCACCGTCTCCGCTGCTGTTACCATCCCCTCCCACCATGAGGCTTGGATGCCCCTTCACAGGCCCTCAGGTCCATCCATTTTGTTCTCCCCCCTCCTCCCCTCCGGACCCCTTTCTGCCTGCCTTGTGTCCCCCACCTTCCTCCCATCCCACCACGCCGCCATCCACATCGCCAATCTTGCCTCGTCCCCTCTCACCCTCCCCAAGGGGCTTATCATCGGAGAGATGGAGGAAGCCGAGCCCTGTGCCCCATCCTCCTCCCACCTCCCCACCCCTCTACCCCCCATCCCTGACCATCTCTCCAACCAGCAGTCAGACACCCTACGCCGCCTCCTCCTGGATTTCCAGGATTTGTTTGCGACAGGACCGGCAGATATAGGGCATACCACGTACCTGTCGCACGAAATTCATACGACAGGCCCACCTATATGACAACCATCCCGACGTAAGAACTCCCGATAGAGAGAAGAGGAGGACCGCCAGGTGCGCGAAATGGTAGAGGCAGGTGTTATCTCCCCCTCCACCAGCCCATGGTCCTCCTCCGTCGTTCTAGTAAACAAGAAAGACGTCACGATGCGATTTTGCATCGACTACCGCCGTGTGAACGACGTCACCATTAAAGATGCCACCCCCCTCCCCCGCATTGACGATTCCCTAGACTCCCTCTACGGGGCGTCTTGGTTTTCTACCCTCGACCTCCAGAGTGGATACTGGCAGGTCCCCGTCCATCCGGACCATCGAGGCAAGACGGCCTTTTCCACCAGTAATGGCAAACATTACGAATTTAATGTTCTGCCATTCGGCCTCTGCAACGCCCCTGCCAGTTTCTCCAGACTAATAGAATCTGTCTTGAGCGGCCTCACTTGGGAAATATGTTTAGCTTATCTTGACGACGTCATTGTTTTTAGCCAGACCTGGGCCAACCATTTGCAGCGCCTCCGTCGAGTTTTCACCAGAATTCGCCAGGCAGGCCTCAAGCTACATCCTTCTAAATGCGTCCTAGCCGCTAAAACCGTCTCGTTCCTGGGACATACTATTTCCCAAGCAGGAATTTCCCCAGATCCCGACAAGCTCCGTGCCATAGCGGACATACCGCCGCCGCAGGATGTCCACGGTGTCCGCGCCTTCCTGGGACTCACGTCCTATTACCGTCGCTTCGTGAAGGGATTCGCGCAGATTGCCAAGCCCCTTCACGATTTGACACGAAAAGGGGAACCTTTCCTCTGGACCAAGGACCGGCGAGCTGCTTTTCAACAGCTAAAAGACAAGCCCGTCTCTGCCCCCATCGTAGCCTTCCCCGACTATGCCCTCCCTTTTCGCCTCTACACCGATGTGTCCCTTACCGCGATAGGCGCCGTCCTAGCCCAGGTACAGGCCGGCAGAGAACACATCATTGCCTGCGCCAGCCGCACTCTGAATCCGGCTGAAGAGAATTATGCCGCCGCCAAGTGAGAATGCCTCGGCATAATCTGGGCCCTCCAATATTTTAGGGCTTATCTTTCCGGGACCCAAGTCACGATAATCACCGACCACCAATCACTCCAGTGGTTACGCCAGTCGGACTCCCATAACGCCCAACTCATCAGGTGGCGCGACACCCTAAAGGAGTTTCAGTACGAGATTTCATACAGGCCTGGAAAGCTCCACACCAATGCAGATGCCCTCTCCCGCCTTCCCATCCACGCGGTACAACCAGACCCGGACCTCCTACAACTCTGGCACCACAAGGAACGACCCCCCTGGATCCCTGCCCACCTATTCCCTAAGCTATGCCAACAGGACGACCACCTCCTAACCCCATCTGGGCATATCCTCTTGGCCCCCGATGCGGCACGTGACACCCTGCACCACCTCCATGCCCACAACGGCATCCACTTGGGCACCAAAAAATTATTACAGGTGTTCAATGACATTTACTGGGCCCCAAATCTCTCCACCCTCGCCAAGGAAATTATCCAAACTTGCCGTGCCTGCGCGCTTGGAAAAGATATCACCCGGACCGCCGGACCATCGGGCCATATCACCGCCCACAAGCCCTGGCAACTCCTGGCGATCGACGTAGTAGGCCCTCTTCCCCCCAAATCTGGATATAAATACGTGATCACTTTTGTAGACACGTACTCAAAATTCATAGTAGCCTGCTCAGCTAAGGAACATCATGCCGTCGCTGTCGCCGATGCCCTTCTTTGACACGTGTTCCCTTACTTGGGCATCCCACAAGCCATCCATTCCGATAATGCCCCCCGAGTTCTCCGGAAAAGTCTGGGAGGAGCTAGCCAGGATTTTTGGATATAAGATCTCCCACTCCTCACCATGCTGGCCTCAAGGGAACGCCGTATGTGAACGTAGCGATCATACCCTTATCAATCAGCTACGCACCCGAATCGAGGCTACAAAGGACGATGATTGGCCAGCGCATGTGAAAATTGTCCAGTGGGGCATGAATTCATGCCCCCGAGAAGATGGGGTTTCCCCCCACGAAAGAATCTTTGGGGAAACTCCCCTCCTACTACCCCTACACCACCACCTACAGCCGCCAGCTTCTGCTCCCGCTGCAGACCCACTACACCTGCTAAAAGGGCGGATACACCACCTACAAAAGAATCTGGACCTTGGACCCGACACAGCCTCCAACCCCTTCAACCCGGGTGACACAGTCATCGTCGCCCAGCCCCCCACTCCCTACAAGCTCGCCTTCCGCTTCACGGGGCCCCACACAATCACCCGAGTCCCCAACCCATACCAGGTGGTCATAGACTATCACAGCACTCCCCGTACCCTCCGCAACCGCCACGTGCGGCCTTTCCACACGCCCACCTCCCCCGCCCCGGCCCCACACCCCCAGCCCCCTCCAGCCCTCGCACCACCCTCTACAGTCACATATGAGTGCTATGTTTCCTCCTCACCCTCCCACTCCACCCCCCCTACCACCTCTGCCTCCCCAGCTGCCACCACCCCCAGCACCTCACCTGACGCCTCCCCTGCCACCCCTTCCCTCCATTGCCCCCCCCTCAATGCCCACTCCCACCTCTTCTGCCCACGCCACCACACCCTCACCACAACCCACTACCACCACCCCTCCCCCACCCACCATGCATACACCCACTCCACCAACACCACGCCCCACCGCGCCCACAACACACAAAACAACCCGCCCACCCCATATGCCCACTTCTCCTCCCACCCCAACCTTCAAGACCACCACCACCCGCTCGGGCTGCCTCTCACGCCCGCCTGCCCGATACACACACACTCCTACACCACCCACCTCTCCACGACTTCACACCATCAAGCTACATCAGGCCCAAATCCCCTCTACCTGTACTCCCCAGAGACTCAACGCCGCATTACCACGGCACAAAACCCGGCCCTTACCCTCGGTATCCAGCATTCAGCTTCCGACCGCACCGACAGCCACACCAAGCAAGATGAGAGTGAAGCGGGCCGTATGGGCGCCTACCCTTGGCAGGAACCACAGACTTCGCAGGCCACACCACCTGCTAACCCTCCTCCAGTCTACCACCACCGCCTCCACACTCTTCCTCACCTGCGACCCGGAGCAAGAAGAAAATCCCTTCACCGTCGCCTGGCAAACTGTGCTGCAACACCTCCAGTCCGTGTACACCACCTCCAACACACAAGCATTCCACCTTCAGCCACAAGGACGTGACTTTTTTACAGGGGGAGAGTGGTAAAATGCGTGACTTAAAGAACAGTGCCCCCATAGTGCCCCCGACAACGGGGCAAGCAAGATACAGCCCAGTATGCCCGGGAATGTGCCGACACCCCCACACGGACCCCACAGGGTAGCCGCCACCAGTCGGAACAACTCCTGGCAACAGCGACATATGTCAGCCCGGGCCGTGCGCCCCTATGTCACACAGCCACAACGCCGTTGCCGTCATAAGAGAAGGACACTACCTTCACGGAGTGGGATTGTTGAACCAGCTAGGGGTGGAGTTGTTATAGACACTCCAGACGGCGCCCCTTCTCGTGAGACGGCCTATTGTCGCTCCGAAAGTGCTCTGGTAGAGACGGCCTATTGTCGCTCCCGCCCTCGTGAGACGGCCTATTGTCGCTCCGAAAGTGTTTGGGTAGAGACGGCCTACTGTCGCTCCTCTCCTCGTGAGACGACCTATTGTTGCTCCGAGGGTGCACAGAAGGAGGCAAGAAGCGAGACGTCACCCCGGCAGGAGACAAGAGCCCAGGCCTCCCATCCCAGCGTGGACCAGACAGGCCTCACAGCCTCCCCTGGCCTCCGCTCCCTACAGACGCACCTGACGGGCCCCAGTGTAAGTCGATGCCGCAGCCCTCCTCTGTCGGCGCCCCTAGACGCTGGAGACTGCAGTCCGCAATCTCTCTCGATTCTCCCCAGGACACCCGGGCGCGATCTCCATATGCCCCTGCGACGACGTAAGGCTCCAACTTCCGGCCGAGACTTACAGCAGAGGTTCCTGGAGCTGTTCAGCCCCAGTCCCGAGGGCCATACTCCTGAGCCCAGTCCGGGAGCCACGGGTAGCCCAGGACGCGAGAAGACGCCCTTACGAGTTGTCCCGTGCCCCCTTGGCACGCCTCCCCTTGGCTGTGCCCCTAGCCCGGCAGGATTGCCGACGGCATGTTCCCGCCTATCCCCACGATGAATACGTGTGATGTTACAGTGCAAGTGATTTAGATTAAGTGTGATTTCCCCTAGTATAGTATTGTGAAGTGACTTAATATAGTGAATATCGGGGCAAGTAAGATCACAGTGAGAGAATAAAGGACGAGTGTGTGGAACAAGATCTGATGAACTATATTCATGAGTGACGTCCCTTATATACAATTAGTAAGCCTGTGCCGCCTGGAGATTCCTCCGTAGTGACATACCCCTACTATTGTGAACTCTAAAGAAATATTACGAGAGAGTATTAGTGATATTCCCCCACTCACTCTGCCCGTAAATCTTGTATGACACTCTCTCGTCCCAGTATCTAGAGTAAGTGTAAATCAAGAATAAAATCAATTACCAAAGTCCCTTTGCTAGTGGAAAACGTGTAGTCCTCATTGTTAATATTTGCCTCTCTCCAGTATTACCATAACTCCTAGCCGTCACAAGTCACTCCCCACACCCTCCCCCTTTCCCCCCCCTTGTGAGACTCACTCCCCCGCGCCTCCCGCGCGCGCCTATATTCACTCTACCCTGAATACACTAGGACTGAATGTGTTGGCATTAATGTCAGATAAGCAAGTATCCTGCGAGATACCTATGTCCTAGATAAGGTTTTATATTGCTATGTATTATGTTGTAATATCTGCTGATTTGTCCTGTGTCTGATTGTGGTAATATACGTGCCTCTCTTTTTTTGCACTAAGCTCCGGTCTCGAAAGAGGACCCCGCTCCACGTTAGGTGTAATAGGAACGAGAAGTCAAGCTTATTTCCACCTAGCATTACATTTGGAGTTGTGAATAGATTTGGCATACACTATTTCATTCGGTAGTGCATTCCACTGATCAAGTGCTCTATTTGAGAAACTGAATTTCCTTACGCCGTTATCACCTCTCCTTTTGTAGTTTTTTGCAGTGTGATGTTGCTTTCTCAGCTTAATCATAAGTTACTGTATATACTCATCTACGTCTATATTCACTTTCCCTGTGATGCATTTATATAGCATAATCATGTCTCCTCTTTTCTTTCTCTCTTGTAATGTTGGTAGGTTTAATTTTTCTAGTCTTTCTTCATAGCTTATCCCTTATGCTTGGTACCCATCTTTTAGCGGCCTTTTGTATCTTTACAGTCTCATAATATGTTTTTTGAGATGTGGATTCCAGACTGCTGATGCATACTCCAGGGTTATTCTAATGAATGATTGTGTGTGTGTGTGTGTGTGTGTGTGTGTGTGTGTGTGTGTGTGTGTGTGTGTGCGTGTGTTTTAAGGGAGAGGAAGGGGGTGGGGAGGGAGTGGGTAAGGGGAAGGGGTGGGGAGGTAGGAGGCAAGACAACACAGCGGCCAGGGTGGCCAGTGTAGTTCCAGCAGCACCACGCACACTGCCAGCAGCCGCCATGGCCTACAGAGAGTTGAACGGTACGATTCACCCCTACAACTGGTACTTAATTATTGTCCTCTGATTATGTGGTGCCTAACATTTAACCCTTCGAATCGAGTGACATATTTCACAGGTATGATACTTCCTGTTACATCTAGACAATTTTATTCTTCTTACACCTTATCACACGAATCATTTTCGGATACTTCTTGCTTCCAGAATTGCTGTTTTACTCGCAGTACGGACATTGGAAAGTTTTCGGGGGCAGTTATTTACAAATCATTTTTAGATGGTCGTCTCCGTCTGAACACAAAAGACTTCCAGCAGTAATCGAGGTTGACGCAGTTAAAGGCCTGAGAATGATATATTTAGTTACACAAATTGTAATGCTCACAGTTGTACTTAATCGTTACATAAAATATTGATGCTAGGGTAAAATACACAAATAATATGAAAAGCACAGGGGTAGTAGACACTGGATGCTGGTAACAGGTTTATCTAGACTCCATTGATCAAACTTGTTTAGATCCATGACTGCTGCTCGCCCAAGGTCACAGACTCCTCACGCTGGTATCCCTGTTTGTCAGTACCATGAGAAACACGAGTCAATAGACGTAGATAATGGGTTTATTGAGTCGTATCCACTGTCTTATGGTCCTCCAATTTACGCTCAGACCGGCTGTCACAGTAAATGCACTTTCTCTTCCTGGCGAGCAAATTGCGAATTCACGAACGTTTTCTAGTAGAATCCCGCTTCTTTTTTTTTTTTTCCCCACTGACACAGCCAGAATGGCAGCAACCTTGTTGGCGTTTATCTTATATACAGGCTACACATTTTTTCCTTGCTGTACTTATGCGCGCATAATTCGTCTCTCAAGTCGCCTGACGATATCTGTTTTTACTTACGTGGACAAAACGACTCGTGTGGCCACCTTTGACAGAATATCACTGCTTTTGCTATTGCTCTTTTGACTGTTACTGCTCGAAAATGTCTGCGTGTGACCATGACTTTAGGCGACGCTATTGTAGCGAAGGACTCGTTGAGGGTACATTTAGATTCTTGGCCTATACACTCTTGTTCTAAGTCTCCCCAGAACAAAAAATATATCGGTAGGACTCTGGAGGAAGAAGGAATAAATAGGAAAAGCGTCATCGGAGTGTCTGGTACGAGTTTCCTGTTGCTAGGCAAAACCGTGTGGCGTGTGCAAGACTGTTACGTATACATAGTAAGTGTGTCAACAGCAGTGAAAGCGTTATAATGGATACATTCCCGTGTGCTGACATAACCCACTCACTGCAGAGTAACAGTGCTAAGCTTTAGCCACATTGTCAAAACAGTCTTATATAATCAGTGAAAAATATTCCGCCCGCTGCCAAGGACGCACTGGGGTACCGATATTTCAATCAGGTGGACGCCTGATAATTTTCTCAGCTGAGAGTAACGCTTTTAATTAAAGGGTAAATAACTATTTGGACTAACACCCTGACTGCAGTGAACACACCAGAGTGTTTTATCCATGCATACAACAGACAGTGTTGCTTAGCTAAGATACACCCTTAGTTAACAGAGGGTAAAGGAGGGAGTGATAAGTGACTGTGATTGTAATATATCTTAATTAAATAACATGGCATTACAGTACAAATTCGAGAGAGTACATTATGTATGTAATCATTACATGTAGTGTTGTATTTGTAAGATCAACTTTGGTTCACACACACACACACACACACACACATATCTATCTATCTATATCTATCTATCTATCTATATATATATATATATATATATATATATATATATATATATAATGTGGCATGGAAGTGATCGTCCGTGTGTCTGAATATCTCAACCATGGAAAGGGAGCCCTGGAAGTCTCGTACACCTCTCGTGAGACTTTCGTAAATTTATATCCTACTCTAAGAGGCTTCCATAAGATGAACAGAGTCGTCTGGTGGCAGCAGGAGCAAGATTTAAAAAAAAAAAAAAAGTTTTGAAGTGATTAACGAGGACTTGTAAATCAATCAGTACAAAAGATCTCCCCTAAGTTAGATAAAATCGGCTAGTGGTACACCCAAATGTAAAAGACATGGCGCTGTAGGCCTTTCTAATACTAACAAAGATTACACATATAACATGCAAGGGAATATTAAATAGCATTAAACAAAACTAGCTCACCGACGGAAGGTGTTACGAAATCTCCAATGCCAGGGAAAATACAGCCCGTAATGTCTTCCCTCACTGATCTCGATTAACTTCTTCAGTCCCATCAAAATAATTTTTTCACATTACTTATGCAATTTTCAGTTTTATTCAGCTTAGGAGAAACTACTAGGAGACTTTTTAGACTACATAAAATAGTCTGCTAACATCAGGATTACAGAAAACACGTTCTCGGTTTGAATGGATTAAATTTGGCAGCCACGAATCGCTGGGAAAAAAAAAAAAAAAAAAAAAAACGATACTTCAGCTAAAAGCGAACTGTTATCTGACCCGTGATGAGTTTGAAGTAGCCCAGAAACAGCTCGTTGACCTTGGCCCATCAGCGACAATGGTGCGTTGCTGAGGATGCTTATATGCTGACCAGCCTTATCACTGATTAGGTATATGATTCAACACTCACTGACAAGTCCTGCCTCGCAGCTATTGAGTCAAAGTCTGTTCCTGTGTTACAGGGATATTTCAAGACACAAGTTAACTAAAAAAAAACTATTTTCACCATCTTACTAGGGATCTGTCATAATTAAGGGTTTCTCTCCTGCTCTGAATAATATCGTCTGGAGCTAGCAATTCAAAAAATAAAAGGGTGAAGGGTG